>NC_086173.1:76134650-76437680 GCF_023053635.1 Elgaria multicarinata webbii
CAACAACGGCAATAAGCCTGCAGCTACATCAAGTAAACTTTTCTGATCATGCACTTGCTGCATATCAAGATTCTTCTGCCTTGATGGCTGATCTCTTCAGTGTAACTTCTGCAATAGGTATAAAGATAATTTTATTTCTTGACACATTTTATTTTTGGAGCTATTTTATCATCACACACAATGACACATCTCCTGTGAAGCAAAGTAATTCTTTCTTCTTTCCTTTTCTTTGTTTTAATTATTCCAGCTACTGAACTCTGAAGACTGTAAAAAAATGTATCAGCATAGGGAATGGAAACAGAAGATTTTAAGGGAGGAGAGTGCCCCCTGACCCTGACACAATTCTGAAAAGCTGGTTCATGGTATCATCTTGACAGAGTGTCACTTAGGCCAGGGATGGGCAGAAGGGAGTTTTGTAGTGAAACAGCGAAGATTTCTAACTCCCAGTGATTTAACAATAGCAATAACCAAAAACCTTTCCCCCTCTTAAATTAGGCTGCTGAAATCAACAAAACTTGGGGAGAAACAGGAGTAGACCTCTGTCTGAAAGAATTTGTGTGCCATCTCTAGTTCTAGTACTGAAAACAAATTCCTGGACTGAGCTCAGGGGCAACATGTTCTACATTTCTATGCCTGCTTTGTGAGTCACTATTTTGCACTTGTCAAAAAACAAAAAACAAAATGGATCCTGCAAGCCAAAATCTGCCTACCCCTGATTTAGGCTTAGGACAAAGTGTGGTCAGTTGCTTCAAAGCATTATTTATGCATTGGGGTAGGTCAAATAGTGCCAGATCTCTTCACAAAGCCCTCTACGTCAGGAGCATCAAAATGAGATCCTGTATCTTAAATACATGGGGGGAAACAAATTCAGCAGGAACAGTCCTCTTCCTGCCTTCCATGATTAACTGTACCTGCCAACATTCCCTCTGCCATACACCTTTTAAAGATACATGTTCCCTATCTTCCTTTGATTCTGGTCATCCTAGCACTAGGGTGACCATATGGAAAGGAGGACAGGACTCCTGTATCCATAACAGTTGTACAGAAAAGGGAATTTCAGTAGGTGTCATTTGTATGCATTCAGCACCCTGTGAAATTCCCTCTTCATCACAACAGTTAAAGCTGCAGAAGCCCTGTCCTCCTTTCCACACGGTCACCCTGAATTACATGCTATTTGTAATAGCCCTCTTTGCGAATAAGGAATAACTTTATGAAAACAAATTCAGCCCATCAAGAGTTTTTGGGAAATTCTTTCAGATCTCAAATGTAAAGATCAATGGAAGCTTGAGCATAAAAACAGAAACACATCTGCTAAAGTTACCCTTGCTTGGCAATTCTACATACACTCATCCCAATTAGTAGGCCAATTGCTACCTGCCAGTGGTGTGTTGTTGCTTTTTAACTGAATCTCTCAGTGAAGTTCTACTAGTGCCTGGGTGGGCCAGTGGTTATTTGTATTCCTGTTTTGAGTTAGAGCCTGGAGTAGTCATCCATTGCTGCTTTGGGGTGCTAATGACTACACTGGCCTGGTTCAGAAAACACGCTAAACCATGCTGCTTAACCACAAAAATGGTTAAGGGCATTCCCTTAACCATTTTGTGGTTAAGCAGCATGGTTTAGCGTGTTGTCTGAACCAGGCCACTGAGTGTATACAAGCAGGCATTCTTCCATCTTGCTTTTGTCCTGTTCATGGGTGTGAGAAACAGCTAGGGATGAGGGAGAAATTCACGGCATACCTGAATGAGGTCAGATTCCTGGGAGTCTGACCTGTGGAGTCCATAGCAGAAATTGTGGCAGATTCCCCCATGACAGACAGGATGCTGCAGGGTTCATACATCCCTAGAAGGAGCCTTAACTGGCACTGTTATTATTGACTCATTCTTTGGCTGATTGATCTGAAAGACTTGGTTATTTGTTTTCTAATATGTTTCTATGAGAAGTAATAAATAGGAAATATTCTACCATTGAAGTAAACCTTACTGGTGAAACACGTTTGGTGAGCTTTACATCTGATTATTTTTATGTTATGCAGTTGAGCGATGTAAATAAGTTGTTCATTTTTTAATTTGAGGTTATAAAGTTGTTTCGTATGTTTGTGTATAGACACTTATTTTACCTATTTTTATTACATAATACATCCCCATTTGTCAAGCTTACTTGTTCTTTTGGTTCTTAGGATCTGCTACCTTTTATTTATCCCTATTTTATTTTATTTTTACTAGCCCTGCTCCTGTGCCTTTTAGCCTGCATAAAACACACAGGTAAAACTTTTCAATCAAGAAAAAATATGTATTTACAAATGTATGAGTCACTTTCAGTTTTCCTAGGGCTCCCAAGGTGACTTATAATTAAAACTTAAAACAATTGAACAACAATGTAAAACAAATTAAATGAAGTGGTGAAAAACCGTAGGCAAATGGCATCCAGCATGCATTATGACTTGTTTAAGCCACAGTGATCATGCAAACTGGGTCCATGTGTGTCCTACTTCACAGAAGACAGTCCTGTATTTGAAAGGATGCCCAATCTAAGGCCTCAGCTAGACCAGGGGTTTTTACCATGCAGCCTACTTCCTGTCTTATGTGTCGGTGGCAGTGGAAGCCGCCGGAGGCAATAGTGGCAGCGGACAGCAGAGGCAGGTAAGAAGACTGGTGGGGGGCTGGGGGCAGGGGGCCAATTGGCTTCAGCTTTGGGCCACCTCAGACTTTGCCCGAACCAGTTCAGATCTGGTTTGGGAGGGTCTGAATCACCCCGATCCCCCTCAGATTCGGGGTTTGGTTCCAAGGCGGTGCACAGCCCTACTCGAAAGCAATGATGGGGACTCGAGTTAAAACAAACATCGAGTTGGAATTTGGAGATCTTTGATGAGTTCGAGTTTTGCTGATTTGCACATCCATAGTAATTATTTATAAATTTGCAACTATACATATAAATTTATATGAGCATGTTTTATGCAGATCTTGCTCTTTGTCCTCTTTTTTGGTGATGCATAAATGGCCATCCTATGTTGAAGGTTCAGGAAGAAGAGCCAGTGAAAATATGGCAACTAGATACAACTCCACTGGAGACCACCTCTAGTAACTGCTTAGTTGAATTGGCATGAGGAAAATCCATAAATATTTTTGCTCCTTGAAAAATGTTCTACCTGTTTGGGGTGATTTTTAGGGACACTCAAACAGCATATGAAAATGTTCAGAGGCAGGGGAATTCTTGGGGTTGTTATTGTTGTTCTAATTGCAGGCGTTAATCAGCTGCACCAGCCCACAAAATAGGGTCTTAAAAGTCTTTCAAAGCATATTAGTGCACAGCAAGAGGATTTTTTTTTTTCAAACAATCCTTTCAATTCCACATTTGCTTTAAAGTCAGGCATTTATATGTCAGCACATAGCAAAGAGGCTTTTAAAAAGAGTCTTTAATTTTGCATCAGCTTAAAGCGACAGAGCCGGGGGGGGGGGGGGAAACAGTGCAGGCAATAGTCTTTCAAGGAAAAAAATAGCATTGAGGAAGCAGAAAATTGGAAGAATAATGACGAAGTATGACAAAATTGTGGCAGGGTGGAGAATTTCAGTGAAAGGGGTTGCAGACTTTCTGCAAACTTCAAAATGTATTATTTATGAATTTCTGTACTTCTCTTTGGTTTCCATTGGTTTCCAGGGCAATTAGAAATAAAATGATAAAATGGAGCAGTATCAACTAAAATAAAACACTGTCATTAAAAACAGTGTAAACCTCAGATCCAAAATGACTTTTACACCAGTGTGGACTATCCTTTATGAGATATCTATGACATATGCCACCATGGCTAAGGAAGACCACATATAAGTATCCCTAACAGCATTCCTAGAAGAAGACATTAATCTTGATCTCCAATACTTTTATCTAGAGCATCGAACCCCAGCCCATGAGGCTCGCCAATCCAACCCATGAAGCTGTTCCTCTTGGGAACAACTCCTTTCCAGAACCACATTCTATTACGTTTGATTTCTGGAACAGTTTGGCAATCCATTTTGAGAGCTTGGAGAGACTCATCTGCCAATCCAGAGCTTGTTGATGCAACATGAGGCACTCAGTGCACCTCAAAATGGTGGTTCCTGGAGGCTCTGCATGCCCTTCACTTTGCCCATTGGTAAAATAAGCACCTGGAACACCTCAAAGTTGTAGCTCCCAAGGAGAGAGAGAGAGATGTAAATGGTGTGTGTATGGTTTGTATACATAGAGTGGGAGTGGCTGCAGACCCAAAAATCCCTCCTTAATGTGAATGTGATCCTCAGACCAAAATCCCCATCCCAGATCTAGAATGCTGTGTCACCAGCAAAGAGGAAAGAGAACCAATTTCTATAGGAGAGAGAACTTGGAAAAAATACCAAATGCTTTCACACTTCTGTCCTCACCCCACTACCCACAGTGCTGGATTCCAGAGATGTGAGCTCCATGTTCTGATTGGGGTCCTTCTGCGTCAAAAAGCTGGAGCTAGAAAGGCCTTTTTCTCCCCTCTGATTTAATGCATATTGTCCTTGTCAAATCATAACTAAGCATTCTAGGCAGGAAAGAACCACTGAACAAAGTATGAGTTCCACATCTGAAAATCAAACCATGAAAATTCAGCACCGCACTCCTCTGATGCCTCGAGAGAAAAAGTGACAATAAAAACCAGATGCCCATGAGAGATTATGCATAAAGGACTACCAAAGTACCAATTTAAAAATCATATTATAGCCTTCATCAAAATAGATGTACCGTCAAGTAACCCATGTTCTTGTTAAGGTTTAGCTGCCTAAAAGGAGGATCCATTTCGTGAGGGAGGGGCCGGCACACTCATAAATCACCTGTGTGTGTTATCACATGTGGTTCTACTTGGCAGGCCGGCAAGGCCTAAGTGGACCTTTTGCCAAATTAGACTGAATGATACCAGCTGGGCTGTGAGAGGTTTTCACTCCCCCTCCCCTCCAGCTCAGGTGATTGGCTTAGAACGGCTATCTCTGAAAAAAATATTTTGCTATTGTCTAAGGAAGCTCAACTCACATTTGTCAAGCGCTTGGGAGGTATAAAGCAAGGGGGCTACTTCATTTTCAGTCTATCTCTGGCTTTCAGGCCTGTGAGCTTTTAGACCCAGAACTAGGCCCTGTCCTATTGGAAGACCTGTGGACCCTTATTTCTGAAGCCCTAGTGTCCTGTAAGGACTGGGAGGCCCTGGCTCAGGCTGAGATGGATGTGAGGGATGATGGCAGGCTACCTGGTAATTGTTTGCCTGCTGCATATGCTGCAGGGAGTCTGGGCAATCCCCTCTCTCCTTTCACTTGTCTCCTTGAAACAAAATAGCAATATTCTTTGGTTTACTATTGTTCTTGGAAGATTTTTGCAAACAATAACACTGTGAGATAATAAAGAGTCCTTTTTTGCTTATTTTGAAATGTACCCTCATATAACCTGTATAAGCCCCACTCTGACATATTTTTGACTTCATATGCTATCATATGCTGGCTCATAGGGAAGGGTCAAATGCCCACGGCTAGAGCACCTGCTTTGCATTCAGAAGGTCCCAAATAAGGGAATTTCAGCAGGTGTCATTTGTATGCTTTCTCTGCTGTGGCACCCCGGTGGTGGAAGGAGCTCCTCAGAGAGGTTTGCTTGGCAACTACATTGTTTTCTTTCCATCGCCAGCTGAAGACCTTTCTATTTTCTCAGTATTTTAACACCTAATTTAACTTAAATTTAAACTTTGCTGTTTTAATCTCATATTTTAACCTACGTTAATTTTTGCTGTGTGGTTTTATTCTGGTTGTGCTTTTTATATTGTATTTTGTATTTGTGTTTTAAATTTGTTGGTTGTTTTTATGCTCTTCATGGTTTTAATTTTTGGAACCACCCAGAGAACTTCAGCTATTGGGTGGTATAAAAATGTAATAAAAAAATAAAAAAATAAAGCAAGCAAGCAAGCACGCACGCACCTGGTGAAATTCCCTCTTCATCACAACAGTTAAAGTTGCAGAGGCCCTGCCCTCTTTTGTAGAGTGACCAGATACAAAAGAGGGCAGGGCCCCTGCAGCTTTAACTTTTGTGATGAAGAGGAAATTTCACCAGGTGCTGCATGCATACAAATGACATCTGCTGAAATTCCATTGTTAAAGATACAGGAGCCCTGTCTTCCTTTTCATATGGTCACCCTACCTATGACTTCACAGTACAAAACACTTGGAGGGGACCAGTAGGGTGACCATATTTGGGAAACCAAAAAAGAGGACACCTAGTGTGTGTGTGGGGAAGCAGCTTTCTGAGTCCTGCAGAAAGTACGTTATTCCCCCGCCACCTTAAAGAACCCGATTGGAGTGGATTTCATTCTGCACCACTACCATCCACTCCAATTGGGGCCTTTTCTATAATGTCCACGAATGACCCACTTTCCCCTTTAAGACCTCAATTGGAGCTCGGGGTGGGGGAATGATGTGCCTCAAGAAAGCATGTCATTCCCTCCTGCCATGCTAATGGCAGCCTTAAAGAGGAAGGTGTATCATTCCAGGACATTATTGAAAATTATAGAAAATCCCCCGACACCATGGAAAGAACAAAAACCAGGACAAATCCGGGGAAATCCTGACAGTTGGTCACCCTAGGGACCAGGTTGGACAAGCCTGGTGTAGAGCAATCCTGTGTGTATAGTAGAGAACACCCATACTGGAACAGAGAGGCCAGATGGAAGTTGGGCATGATTTAGTTACACATTCGTTGTTGTTTTTAGTACATGAGCAAACTGAAAAGCTGCCATTCTTTGACCTTAAATAGCGGCCAATGTGAAACTTCTGGTCTCCAATCTGATTGAACCAAAGATTCTGATTGACTCAGGTCTGGGATCCTTTTGGTTACACTTTAAAAATGGACTTTCTATTGCATCCCCTTGTACTTTTTTATTGCCTCTTTTAAGAACTTCCATAGCGCCTTCCACAGAAGGGCATGATAAATCAGCCGATCCCTCCCACTCCTTCTAAATAATGTACTAATGTTTGCACTGAAGCATTTAAAACTCAGTGATGCTTGCAGAGATGGTTTATTAGTCTGCACTTAGCCTTGGATGTTTTAGTTTTGTATTTCAGTTGTGAAATTCCATCCCTAAAGACTAATATTATGAAAATCCCGGTGCTCACAGGGTAATGATGCTGGCCATGTAATGTAAGTGGTCACAAAAGAGCTGATATGGAACAGTATTGGAACTGTTTTAGCATATAAGCGAAGCACGTTCCATTCCATGGGAATGAATGGCAAAATAGACCATGAAAATACAACAGAGAAGGAGGTGATGAGAACAAGTAAGGAATATGTAGCTTTGGGGGTGGGGGGGAGTGCGGTAGCATGCTGTCATAATTCCACAAACACCCACGAGAACAACAGGTATCAAGATGTTTATTAGAGCCAAACTAAGGATTTCTCTGATTCCTGCTAAGGCAAACAAAAAACCAAAAACAAACCCACAACCCTACAGAATGGAAAGTGAAACTAAATTTCTTTCTAAGGGGCCATGTCACACAATTACTCAATGGCATAGGTAGGGAACATCCCTAACACAAATCCCTAGCCATACCAAGCAGGAGGAGGAACATTGAGCTATGTTAGCAGGGCACAATCTTTTAAACAGAAACATTTTAATATTTAAAATGTGCAAAGAGCTGTACACTATTTGTCTAGGGAAAAGATATTGCAGGGGAATATTGAGGCCATCCTAGTGTACTCTCCAAGTTTGTGTGGAGTAATGCATAGGCCTAATATAACTGACTATTGTCTTATATCAAGCCAGCTATGCATACTTGGTCAAACTTTGGGTTGCCACTTACCATTGCCTAGAACACAAATAGTGATTCAATTTGCATAACATTTTCATATGCAAATTTATAACTGCAACTGCATATTTGGACATAATAACTATAATTTAAATAGAAATCCAATACATCTTGCCCAGCGGGGAAGACTGTGACCAGGTGGTCTGTGTGTCTGCTCAGCCTCCTAACTGTTGATGGGCAACTTCAAAGCCACTGCTCTGCTCTCCTTCCTTAGGGTTCTTTGTCTTTAAACTGGACTTGGACCACACAGCCCATCAAACACAGGACACCTTCAAATAGAGAGCTGTCCTCTGCCAGCTCTCCAAAATAGAGGACTGTCCTCTGGAAGGTAGGATACCTGTAAAAATAGAAAATGAACCAGAATCCTTTGCAACATGTGAGGCATTTGTGGCAGAAAAGAGAGAGAAGGGAAGTGTTCCCTGAAGGTAGAAACTTCAAAAATATTACCATCCCACAAGGAAAGCTATAAGAAACTCCCAGATGAGAATTTGTATAATGTAGTGCAGCCTTCCCCAACCTGGTGCCCTCCAGATGTTTTAAATTTCAACTCCCATCGGGCCCTGCCAGCATGACCAATAGTCAGGAGGAACACTGACGGTCCAAAACATCTGGAGGGCACCAGGTTTTGGAAAGCTGGTGTAGTGGCTCAAAGTGTGGTCTGGCTGTGTCATCTGGGAAATCCCCCCTTCAAATCTCAGTTCGCAAGACGGCCTCAGGCACGGCACTCCCCCCTCTATCTCAGCCCCCAACCTGAAATAAAGCAGTAATACTGACGTATCATACAAATTGTCACTGTAATAATCTAGGTGCCGCACTTTGAATACCTATAAGTATATGGTATAAAGGCTAAGTATTCATATCATGTTAATTTGATTTGGGCTGAAGCATCTCTGTTTGCAAAAGCATCCCTCAACCTCAAGCCTTTTCCATTATTTCAGCTCAGGGTCATAGTCACCCTGCCTTTCCAGTTCTGTGTTTTAAGGGTGCTGCACTATAAGGAGCCTGCAGAAAAATTGGAACGGTTCAGAAGGTAATGAAGACAGTCTGGGGTCTTCACAAGTCCTATGAGGACACAAGTCCTATGAGGTAAAGTGGAAGGAACTGTTTAACCTGGAGAATAGAGGACTTGAGGGGGAAACTAAAACCACTCCTCAAACACCTGAAGGGCTGTCACTTAGAAGAGGGCAAAGCCTTCTACTGTCTGGTAACATAGGTCTAGGTCTACACTACTGCTTTATAGCGGTATTGTCGTGCACTGATAACTGTTGGGGCACAATCCACTTCCTATATGACGTGTTCATGTTATTTCCTGCTTTTTATTCCACATTTGTAATGATTTGACACAAGGGGTTTGATCAGAGGCTGGATCACCATCTGTTGAGATGCCCTGGTTCTGGATTTCCTGCATCAAGTAGGAAGTGGGACCAGATGGCCTCCAAGACCTCTTCCAATTCTTTGAATAAAATTCATTCTAGGAGCATAGGAAGCTTCCTTATTCTGAGCCAGATCCTTGGTCTGTCTAACCCAGTATTTTCAACACTGACTGGCAGCAGTGGCTCTCCAGGGTTTCAGGTAGGATTCTTTCCTCACCCTACCTGGAGAAGACAGGGATCGAACCTGGGGCCTTCTGCACATGAAGCAGGTGCTCTCTCACACTGAGCTCTGGCCCCTCCCAACAGCTCTGGCCCCTCCCAGCTCTGGCCACTCTAGTGTTGTGGGTTCACTGAAACTATATAAAGAATCCAACATTCACTTTTGAGAAAAGAGAACTGACTTTCCTAATTTTGCAGCACTCTAATTAAGGGCCTTCCTTGCAGACTGCTACATTGTGCCAAGCAAATATATATTTTATGCTGAAAGTGAGGTTAGTGAGCAATTCCATTCTCATCAAAATGGCAAAGTTGTTGGCTCACTCAGCCAGCGAAGAAGCCTAGGGGACTGGGAAAGAGTGACTGTAGTGAAGCGAAGGTGGGCACATTCTCAGAGGTTAATAGAACATCAAAGCTGCTCAGGCATGAAATGGTTGTTTGCAGCTCATAAGTGAGGGATCCAGGAAGGCTTGAAAGTATGTTAACACAAAAAGAGGAATTTAAAAAGTGGTAAAAAGGAATTTAAAAAGAGGAATTTAGAAAGTGGCAAACTCTGAAAAAAAACCTAGCCTTACGCATCAACACGTTACTTTAAATTAGCCGAAGCTCCAAAACGTCAGTGATAAACAATCTCAAATGTTGCCACCAGCAAGGCACATTTTGCAACCAGAAATTATTATGCAAATTAAATAGATTCTACAGAAGGCACAGCCGCTTGTCATGGGACATGGCAGTAGCAAGGCTGGTAGTAAGAAATGATGAGGCGAGAGCAGTTCTGGGGACAAGGCAGGGGCTTACAGTATTGAATTGTGAGGTGTATAATAATTAAGGAAGGGTTATTTATATTACTTAGCTTTTTTCCTTCCTACTCAGTCTTAGTACCAATTTGCACATTACATTTGTTTCCCAAGGTTCAGTTGAGATGTGATACGTTTGCACTTGAAAATGTAATGTCTGAAGATGGAGTGGGAACAAATCTATAACTGCAAAGATCATACGGAGGCACACAGTAGGGAGTCAACATTGGCTGTCTGGTAAGTGTACTTAGAGCAGCAAACCTAGATTTACTATTGTGCAATATATGAAAAAAGCACTCCATGGTAGATGCTAGGCAAATGTGGAATTGCAGTTTCCCCCTTTAGGACAGAAAGCAACACTTACCAATTCAAATCAAGTTTTGAAATGGCTGAAGTATGATAGGAACAGAACTTAGGTATTTCATCTCAAGGGGGCAGGGTAGCCCCTTTGTCCATAGTCTACCACTGAGGCTAAGCGGGAACATTGAGCAGCATTGATATCCCTCCACCACAATTAATATACATACCTGAACCTTAAGGTCCTTTTCAGAAGCTTTCCTCCATGCGCCCCCACCAGGTGAAGTGGATGCTTAATAGGGAGAAGACCATTTTTGGTGTGGAATAGCCTTCCCAGCAAGAATCACCTGGCGCCTTCTTCATGATCTTCTCAGTGCCAGGTGAAGACCTTTACATTCACCCAGGACTTTGGGGAAAAAATCTGTTTGAAAAAGAAACATCCTGAGTTTGATTCTTTTTCAAACAATGTTGTGCTATGTTTTATATTCCGAGTGACTCGTTTTTTGGTTTTATTCTCCTCTTTTAGAAGGAAAGTTTAAACACTGCATTTTATTGTTTCTTTTAGTGTCTTTTAATTATTATCTAACAATATTTTATTCTGTGGACTGCCTATACTGTTGGGTGGCCATAAAAGCTCAGCAATGAATAAATTAATGAATAATATGCCCTCCCTAAACCATGGCCCCTTGCCTTCACCTCTCATTATACACTTTTCAGCAGACTAGAATACACAACTACACCAAGGATTTAAAACATAAATTCAAACCCTGTGCTTGGGACTGACCATGGCAGGATCTACATTACTGCTTTATAACGGCATTAAAGTGCACTGACAACTGTTGGGGCCCAAGACACATTCCATATACCATTTTCAAACCACTTTTGTATATGGTCAAGAAGGCAGGGCTCCTGCAGCTTTAACTATTGTGATGAGGGAATTTGACCAGATGCTGCATGCATACAAATGACACCTGCTGAAATGCCCCTTTCAGTACAACTGTTAAAGATACAGGAGCCCTGTCCTCCTTTCCATATGGCCACCCTAATTAAACTTCTTTTGGCCTGAGGGCTGCATTTGATTTCGGAGACACTCTTGAGGGCCTTGCTTGGGTCCCTGTTTTGACAAAAGCAAAGGGGCCCAAATACCCAAAATACCAGCATACCAAGGTTCAAACTCTTGCTACCAGTAACTAAGCTCTAGGATAGAAAGTTCAATGTTTTAGAATGGGTGGAAAAATCCATAAAAGCCTGGAAGCCACCAAACAGTCAGCAATCAGGAGAAGACGGTGGGACTATGGGAAGGGGGCGTGGTCACCTGGGATCCCAAGTGGGACAGATTTGGCTCCCTGGGCCTGTGGTTCCCCTTGGCGTATAAATGATACATGCATAGGGTCTGTGCACACAGACGCAGCAACATGTGGAAGTTGAAGATAGCAACAGTAAATTCTATTTCCTTTCCACATATTCAATCTACACAACTGGAATATCATGAGATAAGGTAATTGTTTCCTGTCATTGCCCTAATAGCATAAGGGGCCCTCTTGGGCAGATTTGAATCATCTTGGCAGAATCTTACAACCCAGCTTAGTCATTTGGCCTGAAAAATGAATAGGAACTAGCCATGTTTCTCTCTCTTCATGCCTTTGCAATGATGCACATTCGCAGGGGAAGAAAAGGAGCATTAAAAAAAAGGAGAATGATGGACAAAGAGCAATTAACACCCTCAAAATGTGCATGATTCTTCTCTGACACCTTTGTAATTTGTGATCAAAAATGTGTCACTGATATTCAGAATAAATCCATCAAGCCAGCGTTTTCTTCTGGCCTTGCTATATAGCAGATTCTAGTCACTGTCACAAGAAATGCAAAACCATCAGCAAGTAAATGAAGACAGAATTTGGGCAAGAGATTGTAATTGAGATGTGTTTGGCATTAGTCATGACTTCCTACAAGAACTATTCATTTTCTTCCTGCATCCAGATGCCATGACAAAAGCCTGAAGCATTTCAAGAGCATTTACTTTCTGTAAAAAAAAAAAAAAAAAAAAAAAAAATGAAGGAAGCTTTGATGCTATTCTAATTGTATGAAAATGAGTGTGTGTCCCTTAAGCAAAGCCATTGTTTGCTTTTCAAATCATCAGGCTAATTGTAAAGAAAAACCCTGAATAGAACATGGCAAATGTTCAAAGCAAATCTGAAATTGAACAAATTGCATTGGTTCCAGTGGTGTGAATGTGAATATTCATTCGAGTAAATAGCTGTTCAAATTTCATCAATGTATTTTAAAACCATTATTCATTTCTGCTCTACATAGAATCAGCCAAGATTTACATCTCTGCAACAGAAATGGGAATCAGATGCTGGGGAAGTGACATTCCCCCCCCCCCCCAGCCCCACTTTACTACCAGTTCAGGATCAGTCCTTGGCCCTTCAGTGACAGCAACACTGTGGCAATGATGCTGTGCAGAGACAGTTATGGTTATATTCATATGAATGGTATGTATCTTCCAAGGAGCTCAGAAGTGGCATACTCCTCCCCCTGCTTTTATCTTCACAACTAGCCTGTGAGGTAGGGCAATTGGTAAAAATCCTTGACTCCAGGGCTGGTGCCAGACTATTTTGCGCCCTAGGCAGGTGCGCTGTTCTGAAGCTGCCACCCCGCCCCCTAACCCCAGCATCCCGGCTTCGAAGCCAGGACGCTGGGGTTGGGGGGCAGGGCAGTGGCGGCGCTTCCAGGTGCGCCGTTCTGAAGCCACCGACCCGGCCCCCCCAACCCCAGTGTCCTGGCTTTGAAGCCAGGAGTGGGCGCTGGCTTTGAAGCCAGGACGCTGAGTTGGGGGGTGCCAGGGCGGCGGCTTCGGAACTGCGCGCCCGGAAACCGCTCTAGGAGAGCAGCTTCCGGGCGTGCCGTTTGGCGCCTTCCTTTGCTTGGCGCTCTAGGCCGCCACCTGAGCTGCCTCTATGGCAGCGCTGGCCCTGCTTGACTCATCCATCCCCACCCACTTCTCTAGCTGCCTTGTTACCCGGCCTCTTTCACCCTTTCTCTCCATTCATTATTCTCTTTTCCCTCCTATCACAATGTAACTATAAATTTTGTAAGCCAAACTCCTTGGGCTCGTCATTTGTCATTTTGTTTAGGTTGTTCTGTAAAAGGTTATATATGTTAAAGATGCTGTCATAGTAACAACTATATAGATCAGTTTTCCCCTCGAGATGTATTGGATCACAACTCCCATCAGCCTCAGCCTGTATGGTCATTGCTTGGGGAAGGCTGATACAGATTGCTGCTGGTATGATCAGTGGAGGCTGGTGGCTCCAATTTTGGTGGGGCTATGAATCCATTCTGGGTTTCAGTCAGATTTGAGCAGTGCCCCAAAATCTTTAGAGCTGCCTCATTTGCCATCATCTGCCTTTATACAACCTGTTTCTTCATTCTGAACTAGCAGCTTTGAAATTACTAGAAGACCTTAGGCAAATAAATAGGGAGAGTAGCATGAAGGCACAAGCCTTTTAAACTAAAGATGATGATAATTGTTAATCTGGTGCTAAAAGGGTTAAATTATGCTGCAAGAAGAAGGCTACTTCAAGTGAGATATGGATGATCTGATCTGGAATGGGGTGGCTTGAGTGAGGGTTTTGGAGAGATTTACAAGAAGAAGCCCTAAAAAGACCCCAGACTCATATCTGAAATAGCCCCAGAAGTATATTCCAGACTCCTGAGCCATGGACATGAAGACCTTGAAGTTTGATTCTATGCTAATCAATGTTATACCAACAACTAAGACTTTAAAGACGTGCAGGACTGTCTTTGAAGAAAGGGGGGGGGGAACCACAGTGGACATTTTAAAAAGCGGCTTCTCAGAGTATGGCCAAGGCCACAGTATGCTGAGAGAGTGTGTGAGTGTGCTGGCAGAAAGCAGAGCATGCTCAGATGGTGTCCACTAGGAGGGAAAGTTGTTTTGAAATCTTGTGGTAGCACCTGCTGATAAGAAATGTCCTCACTCGAAGTTGGGCATGGGAAGCGACAATACTGAGCAAACAGGACACCTGGAATATGACCTAACATGACCTAATGAGGGACACGAGCTCAAAGAAGATGTCTTATGCGCCAATCAAGATAAGACACCCATATAGCAGCCATGTTGTCTAGGACCCCATGAGTATAACATGTGAAATATTGGGAAGGGGGAGACACCTAACTTCTGATTGGTGAATGGGTGGTCTAATCACTCATTGACCCCCACCTTTGAGCCAGAACAAGTGTATAAAAGCACAGGTAGCAGAGCTGTAAGGTTGGAATTTTTCATTTTCTCTTCAACCTTACCTCGGAATGGAACTTGACGGAGCTGGGTAATTATGAATCTCTTTACAATTTTAGAAGTTGGGACTCAGAGTATTTTCCTGAAAGTTGGGACTTAGAGTACAATTAGCTTTTAAGACTTGGATTTAGTTTCTGAAGCTGGAACTTGGAGTTATTTCCAAGTCTTAGAAGTTCTCGGACTTTTACTTTTACTCTTTACATGCCTAGAGGAACTTTAGCATGGCTTTTAGATTCAGATAGTAAGCTAAGAGAAAGCATAGAGAAGGTTGACTATTATATTTTAGTATAGTTGAAAGAGTTTAGTTTAGCCTTAAACCGCAAATAGTAAACAGAAGCGGATAATGAGAGGTCATGATAATGCTAGAAGCTCAAGCTGTTATCTTATTAGCTAAATTTGTAATATCTGCTTTTGCAATTGCAATTCTTGTACTTAATCTGATATTTACATTTTACTCTCTTTTCTTGTAACCACAGAGAGAGATTGTATAACCACCATGCCAATTTGTTTAATTTTGCAATTTTTACAATAAATAGATTCTTATTTGCAATCATGTCTGTGGTGATGCTTATCAGCTGGGATTAAATGTTTGTCTATTTGGATTAGTACTGGTTACCCACTGGGGTGTTTCGGACCCATTTGGTGTAGGTCCTGAGGTTAAAAAGGACCAAATTTATAATAATAATAATAATAATAATAATAATAATAATAATTTCATTTCCTACCCATCTCTCCATTTTGATCGAGGCAAGGAACAATAGTAAATATAAAATACATAAAACTGAATCAAAACATAATATACATTGTTAAAACAACCTAAAAACATTCTAAAAACATCTTAAGATTGCCACATGTCCTTCCACTGTCTGCTCATTATTTTCCAGATATGTAAGGGAGCTATCTAAAGTGCTGAACCAAATTTGGGGGCTGTTCTGCCTGGTTTTGATTGAAAGCCAGAATGGATTCACAGCCTCACCAAAATTGGATCCACCAGCCTCTACTGATTATGAGTGTGCTGATTTCAGGCGCAGAAACTCTTCCAGCACCAGCACCCATCTCTCTTCCCCTCCCCCCCCCCATGTGTAGCTGTTCATTAGCCAGTGTGGGCAGAGGGCAGGCTACAGGCTACCAGTGGACCAGCGGCCACTTCCCCATCAGCCATCTAGTGCCAGGATTCCTGCAATGAATGAGGGTCTGAGTAGATTTAGTATGACCCAGCAAGGCACTTTTTCTGTGCTTAAGTAAGCGCTCAGGCTCCAGGTCACTTAGCAGAGCTTATTTATGCTTTAACTGTTCAGAGGATACTGAGTATATGCATACTTGCCTTGTAAATTTAATATGAATCAATGAACCTCAAGGGATTTTAATAACAACAACAAAAGTAGATCTCACAAGACTGAAGCCTGCCCTTGTCCCCAACTTATATTAAAACCAGGAGTGGAGGTTGGCCATTCATTGGATCATGACCATTCATCATAGCTTGCTCCACTGCATTCACCCCAAATGTGGCAATGGGTGGTGTTACAGAATGGCCCACCTAGGCATGGGACCCGGATCTTTTTTTGAGCAGTGCCCCAAATCTTTAGAGCTGCCCCAATTGCCATCATCTGCTTTTATACAAACCTGTTTCCCCATTCTGAACTAGCATCTTTGAAATTACTAGGAGACCTTAGGCAAACAAATAGGGAGTGTAGCATGAAGGCACAAGCCTTTTAAACTAAAGCCAAGATTGTCATGTGTCCTTCCACAGCCTGCTTATTATTTTAATTATTTTAATTATAATAACCTAAAATAACCTCAAACCACCACTCTCACCCAGCTTTTTCAGCATGTGCCTGACTCTGCAGAGACCGCCCAGCCAATTGCTACTGGGCAATTGCATTTGTGCCCTGGGCCATTGTAGGCAGTGAGGCCCTGACAAGAGGAAGAGCAGGCACATTGCCAGATCACATATAAAATGGAGTGCCAGAGGTCTTCCACATCTGTTGCTTTCTCCAAGCTTTGTCCAGGCTGGCCCAAGCCCCTTACCTTGGAGGGAGATAGATAGCTTCATCCCATGTACCGGTTTCCATCAAATTATCCCCTACAGCATTTAGCTGTCATTGTTGTTGCTAGCTAAATCACACCCCGGGCAGCAGTGTTCCTAAGATCCTTTGCATACCAGGAAATGGGTTTAAGGGGGGAAATGTAAAAAATCATAAAAAATCAATGGATGACCAATATGATTCAAATTTGGTATGCTTAAAGCTGTCCTTAATATCTATTACTGTGCCAATTTTGAAGTCTCTATCTTTAAAACTTATGGCGATGTAAGCATTTGTTTAATTTTTCTTTAAACATATCAAATCCTGCTCCTGTGCCCCCAGCGGCCACTCGGAAAACAACAAATGATTCGCTCCAAAAGTAGTACCAAAAAAGGGTGGTTCTTTTGCCTTTGAAGCACAATTAAAGCAGGATGCATGGGAGTACTTCACAGTCAAAGCAGATTATAAACTGGAAAACTTCAACGTCCTTTGCATGCAATTCGCAGTGATTTCACAGTATAACGCTGGTGTGATAAAGCTCAGAAGTGGGTTTTCTTGCAAAAGGAATTTGAATGAGCAGCAATGTCTGAATTTGCAGGGTGGCAAGGTAATGTATGAGTCTTGCCCTGGCTTGCTGAAGTGTGTCTGGATCTCCCTGGCTCTGCAGCCATCTTTCTGGACGGCTCCTGCCTTTGCATGATCCACATGGCCAGATTCTGGTGGGTGCATAGTCCTCCTTGGCATCAAGGGTTTGTACTCAGCTAGAGAAAGGTGAATAGATGTAGGAGAAAGGTAGATGCTTCTTGTTCAAAAGTTAGAATGCCTTTTGACATCTTAAAAGACTCGCAAATTCACCGTGGCATAATAAGCTTTGATGGACAGGAATCTACTGTACAGAACGGTATTTTGAAAGGTGTTGCTTTTCATGTAACGAGAAAATGGCACTTGTTGAAATAAAGGTACTGGGGTGTGTGTGATTATTTCTGTTGCACCTGATCTCCATGGATTAGCTGGCTTTTTGCCCACATGCTTACCCTCCGGCTGCCTCCCTTGAATCTTTGTGCCCAAGGTTTTGTTTTCTGAAATCAAATATACCCCTTTTTACAAATAGGGATGTCCTTAAGAGACAGGGTCCTTTAAAGACACACACACACACACACACACACACACACACACACACACACACACTTTAGAGCCTGCGAGATGCCATGAAAAAGCAGCAAATTATTCATTATTTAATGTATTAATTATTGTATTTTCACTGACAGGTAAGATGAGAGAGCTGCTTGTAAGATTTACTGCCTCAGGGGCTGAAACATCTTGATTGGCTTTGAGAACTACTGTACGCCTTGACTGGCAGGGTGGGGACGTGCCATTTGTTGCTCTGCCTCAGGCAGCCAATGTCTTGGGGCCAGTTCTGGACATTGCTATAGAGACTTGTGGAATGGGAAAGGGTAGCAGAGATGGTACAGGAAAATAACAGGGGGTGTTCAGAGAGATCTGTGGATGGGAAAACATGTTCAGGATTGCATAAAACTTACTGTGTAATCCTAAACATGTTTACTCAGAAGTTCCAATATCTAGATCTAGAGAGAAACCTGAGGATTGATGCTTTAAAATTTAAATTTGATGATTTAAAAAACAATCAAAAACAAAGATAGCCATTGTGATCCATGAGAAATTAAAACCTAAAATTTAAATTTGGTCAAGACCCTTTTTAGGAATTTTGGTTGGTACTCAATTATGCATTTCTGTACTTTAAGAGTTATATGACGATTAGGTTGCCAGAAACTCAATATTGCAACATTTGGTGTTGATTTTAGGGTTTCCAGACATCAGAACCAAAGAACTGTAAACAAAAAATGTGATCTCAAATTCTGGAAACTACCAAAATACAGAATTTGAAATAAAATGAGGAGCCACTTTTGGCGGCAGCAGCAGCAGCTCTCACTGCTTTCTCACCTGGCTTAATGATGGAGCAAGGTCACACAGCAGAAGGGCCTTTGTGACCTCACTTTGAAGAAAAATGCTGGGAAAGCGCAACTTCGTGTAAAAGCACTGTGGTGGCTACAAGTCGTTGGTTGTATCGTATCACTGATGCAGCCCCACTATGCAGCCACCATGGGGCTTAGAAGACATATAGACAGCCCCTGTGTCTACTGCTGCCTTTGCTCTTGAGGTCCAGTGGAAGAAAAGGGAGGCAGGGCTCTGGATGTGGCCAGAGAGGCCCAGATAAAACATTTCAGAGAGGAGGCAACTCAAACAGCCTTAGAACTGTAGTGGGTTCTTCCAGGTCTGGGCAGAGCAGAATCCTGACAAAAGAATCCATGATTTTATGTTGTTTTCATCTATCCATGAATAGATACTTTTATTTTTGTAGCCGAAGCTCTTCAAAGTTTATGCTGTATCTGAAACTGGGAACAGAAGTCTATTATTATAAATGGCAGCTATTTAAAGTTTTACCAGCAAAAAGTCCAGCCCTGCTGGCTCCATTCTTCGATGTCTGTACCAATACCCTGAGAACCCTCTGCAGAGAATGAGGGCTGATTGCTACACTAACTTTGGGGCTGGCATTTGTTCAGATGTTTATTTATTTATTTTGAGTTTGGCCTGTGAATCAAGCCGCCAACTATCCTATTCACTCTGCTAGAGGTCCCTGATGCAGAAGGCAAATGTCACACAGGAGACAAAAGAAACCCAGAAGGCAAAAGAAGGCAAAAAGGCACAGGAGGCAAAAACCACACAGGAGGCAAAAGGAGGCAAAAAGGCACAGGAGGCAAAAAGGGCTCACGGAAGGGAAAAGGAGGGAAATATTACAGTTACAGTTCTGCCAAAGGTGATAACTTCAAGGAGACCAGACCAGCAAAGAAGCATTTTATGTACAATAGGGTTAGTTCAGCAGGACTGGCCCAAAACATTTTGCTGCCTAAAGGGAAGACAAGATGGCAGCTCCCCCAATTCCACATACTTCACCACTGGCAACAGAATAGCATCTTCTACCACACCTGGAGGCAGCAGTCTAGCTTAGGGGATATAGGAGAGAGCATGTGACACACACAAATCTCTCCTTGCACACCTTGCTGCTGCTCTCAGATCCACCTGGCTGCCAATATACCCATCCCCAGTATCTGCTGCCTGAGGTGGCTGCTGCCTCATTCTGCTTAGTGGTAGAGCCAGACTTGTAGGTCAGGTGATACTTTCTGACCTCTGCAAAAACTCCTAGGGTCAGGCTAGGTGATTGATCTAAACAACTAGGGAACCATCTATAGCCAATCTTCATTTATTTATTTATTGCATTTCTATACTGCCCAATAGCCAGAGCTCTCTGGGCAGTTCACAAAAATTAAAACCATTCAAAGTATAAAACCATAATGGTTCATGCTGGCTATAGACTGCTAGGAATCAAAAAAGAGGAGGGGGAAGCCTCGAAGTAATGCTAACATACTTTCACAAAGAATCAGAGATATAAAATGCCCCACAAGTTTTAGTTTATCTCTTCATTGCAGACAAAGGAATACAACTTGTTGGGATACTTAAGTAGGACATAATAACTTGATTCCAAACTTAGTTGTGATTAGAACAGACCCTTTAAAGTCAATGGGACTAATTTCAATGGGTCTACTTTAGCATGATTAAAGTCTGAATGCCTCCTGATGTCATTTCTGAGACACCTCATCCTACTGAAGTTTACCAACATGTTAGATGTGTTCAGCACCAAAGAAGGTGTTGACCCAAACATGTTGGGCTTTCTTTATCTAGATGTGTTAGCGCTGTGTAGAGGCTTGCCTCTTTTATTTGCTGTCTAGGTTTTGTGCTGCTCCCATTTTATCCCATAGAGTTACTGGTGCCTTAGTTCATCTCTGCCTCATCTTGCCCTCTTCCATTGTGACAGGAGCCAGGTCTGAAAATGAGTACACAACAATCTGTGATGATTCATTTTAAGGAACTATCAGGGCCAGCGCTACCATTAGGCCAACTAGGCAGCCGCCTAGGGCGCAGACCTCAGAGGGGTGCAGTACTGCCCTTTCAGGGTCACAGTTTTATACAAATTAGCTGTTTTAAGAAAAAACATAATAAAAGCGAAACATAATAGTTCAGAAACTCTTCTTGAACAGCTGAATCGAAGTTGGCAATTTTGGGGGGGGGCAAGTAGCTCGCCTTGCCTAGGGCGCAAAATAGTCTGGCACTGGGCCTGGAAACTATGAATATAATTCTCTCCCCGACCTCTGCTCTACTCCCAAGATGAATCAAATTGTTTTGCAACACACATATAACTCACACTGTGTTGCCATACTGAAGTCCATTAATCTTGAAATAGAATTTCACACCTTAACAAATTTGCATATGAAACTGAATTTACTAAGTGCTGATCATTCTGTTTCCAGGTATCTAACATCTCAAAAATTTAATTGTGTGCCATTTGATTTATTTAGCTATGTTACTTCATTATTAGATGGAATGGCTGCACATCTATGAAGTACTAATTAAATAAATTACTAACCTCAAGCCTTGTTTGTTCACTACTTCTGTAGCCACAGCTCAAACGAAGGGTTGGGACAAATCATATTAATGGATAGTTCATTAGTTTATTAATGTTGCAGTGTCAGTAATTAATTAACAAATACACTGACAACTCTTTGTATACTACACAAGCAGGTGAACAGTTATTTTTACTGATATAAAAGGTGGACATATATATTTGGTTAACTTACTTTAGTGCATGTGTACCCCCATAAAATGCATGAAGGAGGACACAGCAGACCAATACCTTGGGAAAAGCAGGTCATATTCATGCATACCTTGACAGGTTTGTAGAATAAACAAGGTTCTAGAGTGCCAGAGAACTACAGCTGGCCTCATCTCTGATTTAGAGTGATGTGATTTTTCCCAGTGCAGATTCAGGAAAAGTCATGGATGGAGATGACTTTCTTTAACTCTTCATTTAAATGAAAGAGGATGTGAGAAGGCAGCCAGAAAGGTCACCCCCATGTGGTTTAAAGCAATGATCTGTTGGAAAGATCACTTAAGTAATTTGGCAGAACGGGAATCAAATGAGAACTCTATAGCAAAGGAGGACTTTCAGCTCCTGAGAGAGAAAAATAAATTTGGGCCATTTGGTTGGCAATTCTGTATTATCTGTAGAGTATATAGCCCTAAAACCATACCATAAATTGGGGAAAGGGGCGCAGTGTCCCCTGGTTATTGGACTCCAATTCCAGCCAGCCCTAGTCAGCATGGCCAATGTTCAGGGATGATGGGAGTTGTGGTCCACCCAGATCTGGAGGGTCACCAGTTTCCCACCCCGTCATAAACAAAGCCCCCATTCCCATACAAGTAGACCATACAAATCAAAAAGTTCTGCTTGTCAAACAATATCACGTTCCAAAGACTAGGATCTGAAAGAACGGCCAAATGCAACTGTGACTCTTGCCCATTGGTGAGTAAGAAAGCTGAAACATTAGCATGAAACTGAAGCCAAAGAGTGTCGGGTTGGGGGGGGGGGGGAAGAGTGAAGGATGAGTCAGAATTGCAATTGCGTGGGCATATCAATATTTAGAGCAACACTCTGTGGGTTCCAAGTGGCTCTATAAAGCAGCACTACATGGAGTTGTGCTGAAAAATAAAAACCCAGTAAACCTGTCTGACAACAATGGAGACCTGTTGATATTAGCCCTTTATAGAGGCTTCCCGTTAAGCCAAACTGACTAGCACTAATGGATGTGATTGCTCTCCTCCTCATTTGGTTGTGTGCATTGTCAATGCAAACACCAGCAGATTAGCAAACACAGAGCAATCCCTTTCTGTATATTGAGTTTGATGTGTATGCTATCCAGCATAGTGTGGTGCATATAGGGCTAGCATATGTCAAACGAAGGGGAAATGAATTGGCTGCCCCACAACTGGGCAGCCAGAGTTCTTTTACTGAGGTGTCTGATGCCGTTTTTGTGCAACGAGCGTGACTGGAGTCAAGTTCATCTAATCAGCTTTCACTGCTTCCCTCACCTGTTCATAAGGCTGATGGCAGAGGCAGCTTGATCTGTCTGTGCTGTGTAGTCTGCATGGATGCCTTTGGCACAGCTGCCTGGGGATGCAGCTGGGTGATTTTAGATCCTGGACTTAAATTTTTAGATTCCTTATCGGGGGTAAGGAAGCGGCTTTAGATGGCCATGTATATTACTTCAGTTGTAAAGTGAAGCTGATATTTCTCTCTCCGCCCCCATCGCATCAAATGCCATTCCACATTTTAAAACTGCTTCAACAACAATACTGACTACCAACTCAAAATCCTGACATGCGCAATTTTGCATTTTAAACTCCCTTAAATCATAGCGCCACCATGAGCACAGGAATAAAATGAGCATTGCTTCTGAACCTTGTGCTGTCTAGGAGCTGATTTGGGCTGCTCCACCACTGCAGCTGCCCTACACTTCAGGGTTCACCAGGATTTTATCAAGGAGACAAGAAACATGTATGGATATGGAATAATCTGAATTGCTACTTTGTTTTCCTAAAAGTTTTTCAAAGACACCCATGGTTGAATCCAGAGTCCCACCTGAGTTTATCTAGCTGAAATATTCTTGCAAAGCTAACGCTCAGGTGACTGGGAATGCTTTCAGTGTTCAGAGGAGGACTGTTTTAAATATCTTTAAACCACATGTGGGTAACCTTGGCCCTCAGTGACTGTGTGGCTAGCAGAGCCCCAGGAAGCTCCGCCCCTTATTCACTACAACCCAGCTGATCAACCATTCACCCAGCAGCTGGGTTGCAGAGAACAGAGGACCATTTGCTGCTACTGCCGGCAGCAGAGAAACAACAATATTCATCAGGTTCAGTGGGGGAGAAGTTAAAGCATCTTTCCCTCATTCTGTGATCCTGATCCAGATTGGGGGTGCTCTGCTGCTGATAGAATTGCTGGGGGAGGGAGAGGCTTTAAACGTCCCCCCCTCCTCTAGTCCTGTTCTGAGTATGTGTGCGTTCTGGACCCATCCACTCCTGCCCACTCACCACCAGCCTGCCCACTCATGCAGACCCCAAAGGGTTCCACATGGGCCAATGCAGCTCCCTACTCTGAAAGGGTTGCCTGCCGTTGTTTTAAACATCTCACAACAAATGATTTATCCCCTCACAACCAGTTAATCTGTCCCCTTCCCTCTCCTTCCTCTACTTAAAAATATTTTTAAAAAAAATACATGCATTGTGCTCTGGTTCTTGTACTTTTGTTTCCTAAATGTGTGTAACTCTCCTTACTACTCACAGATATTTAATCAGCCCTCTGTGGCTTCTTTCAAAGGACATGTGATTATGTGTTAGGCTTTATAGGTTTTTCAGCAGGAAATTGCCCTTGGGCATGTTGACAGGTTTGTTCAGCAGGCTGATGGGAGGTAGGTTAGGAAGTATTGATTGGTGATGATATTTTTATTCTGAGAGAGATTAATAAGGGAAGTTTGCACCATCCATACATTTTGGAAACATTCAGAGAACTGTAGTAATTGTTAATTGGGGTGGGGGGTGGGGAGAAAGAGAACAAAAACAAATTCACATTTCCGATTTGACCCAGAGGTCTTTTGTTTTATAGTGTCATTATTAACGACTGCTACTGAGACACTTTCAGCAAATTAAAAGCAATTTACATGAAGGGACCTTTGCACATTTTAAAGATATATTCATGTATAAATGGAAAGGTAGGAACCTATAAAGTTTAAAGGCTGCAATTCTCAAACCATTTAGTTTTTCATAGACCTAAAATCAATGAAGTTGTTCTTGGAGGTTCCAGCTATTGCACATGCACATTGAACATAATAGCTGCATTTTTTTCCTTGTTAGTGCTAATAAAATCACTCTCTTTAAGGAGTTCAAGACTCTTTTTCTCATTATGAGCAGGTACATTGGTTAAAGTGCTCAGTAGTAATAGCATGTACATCAGTACATCAGTCTTCTCCAATCTGGTGCTGCCCGGATGGTTTGGACTACAACTCCCACCATCCCAAGCCAGTATGGTTGTTGGCTGTGCTGGCTGGGTGATGGGACTTGTAGCTGGACCCGTCTGGATGACACTAGGTTGGGCAAGTCTTTTGCCTCCATTTTTCCATATATCCCATTGCAATCTCCAAGATCAACCAGTTCATAATTTCTCTGTACCAACCTAAACAACAATGACTTTGTTGGTGATTGCTCTTGGGTCCTCATCCCTTTCAGGTTCAACAATGCTACAGCCTGAACATCTTGAGGGCCTGTGAAATTTTATTCTCTGGGCAAACACTCTGGGTCACCTTCTATGTTGATGGCGTAAGAGTGCTGATCATGGAGTGTAGAAGCATCTATTCATGGTGTAGCTGCCTCTCTTCTATCAGATGTGCATGCAGTAGGGGGCTGAGACTGGCACATGAACAATGCATGCACATTAAGTGAAATAAAGGGATATTATTATTTATTTATTTCATTTCTATACTCTGGGAAGTTTACAACAATTCATAAAATAAAAGACAATATAAAAATATAGCATAAAATGCATTAAAAAATACATATACAAAATTTAAAAGAATGTAAATAGCTAAAAACAATAAAATACTAGGCCTGTTTAGATGACTGACATGAATGCCCCATCATATGCCACTAAATGCCATTCAATGCCTGCTTCAAATGCAGTGAGGCATACTGCATGTTGCATGAGTGGCACGAACCATGAAGCCCTGCCAAAAATGGCAGGAAAGGAGCAAAACCAATCCCAAGAACAAATATTTGGCTTGCATGACAAGGCAGGCTCATCCAAGGTTATTTAACCTACAATGAGCTAGGCTGTGTGCCGGGCGACATTTTGAATATGCAACCCCTGTTGTGTTGTGTGAAACCAGCCACCGAGGGTTATTTGAGGGTTTAACAGCCCTCACATAACAATTGTTTTATTGTAGGTTATGTGAGGGTTGTTTAACCTTCAAATAACCCTTAGTAGCTGGGTTTGCACCACATCACAACCCCCCTCAGGCTAGCATATTCAAAATGTTAACCAGTATGTGCCATGGCTCATTGTGAGTTAAATAACCCACAGTAAGTTGGCTGTATCATGCAAAGCAGCCCTCCATGTTCTCTAGCCAGGACTGCTGTGCAGATGCAGTGAATAAAAAAGTAGTGAATAAAAAAAGATGAGGTTTTCCAATTCCCCCCCCCCATTTTTATATGACATTCTAATCTGTTTGCTGATCTTTGCTGTTGTGTTAGTTAAATTTGAGGGACGGTAAGTGGAACATGGGCTACCTGTACGGAGATGGAGAGGCAACAGGAATTTCCAGCTTCCCTCCCTTCCTTTCAGCTTCATCAGTATTCACTACTCCAATTAGATGAAGACAGCACTGCTTAAAATGTGCTACAGGGGAAAGGTAACTAATGTGCACCAAGTTGTTTTGATGGTATGCCCAAGTGCAGCCCTTCCCAACCTGCTGCCCTCCAGGTGGCTGGGAACGATGGGAGTTGCAGTCCCAACACATCTGGAGGACAACAAGTTGAGGAAGGCTGCCCTACTGTCTGTTGTGCATACACAGTGCTCATAGATACATAAATACAAACACAAACATGCTTTCAGCCTGATATTCTCAACACAAATATATATATATATATATATATATATATATATATATATATTCCTAAACAGAAAGCTTCCCACCCAGTAACATTTTAATGCTTCATAATTATATAACAATATGCATTAGAGAAAGTCAGATTTCTCATACAGATTGACAAAAAATGTAAAATGTAAGCTTTTATATAATTGGCTTTGTGATTAGTATGTTTAAAGTTATGCATAATAGGGCTGGATCTCTTAGTAGAAATGACAGGAAAATGAATAAAGAAGCACACGGATCACAGTAAAAAAAGATAATGCCACTTAAATGAGAAGTTAGGGGGGTAATCTTTTTAAAAAATATATAAACTGCACAAGCTACATGTTTTGAAGCAGTTAAGCTGACTTTAATATGTTTACTTGAAAGAAAATGGCATACGATCAATTAAAATGGCTGAATTCCTTCATTGTTAGCTTAATTGAAGGGAATAAAGCACACTACTCTGAATATATTTTAGTGTCCAAATGTCCAAACTAGCTACCCAAAGTGCTAGCAGAGCTAGTGGAAAGTGAAAATCAGTGAAAGATTAGCTTTTGCCATCAAGTAAGCAGGGCCTCACTCTCCAATGACTTCTAGGCCCAACATGGCTGCCTCAAATATGTGCAGAGAGGGCTCTTCTGCAGTAATGCTATTAGCAAACAAAAAGCTAGATGAAATTATACAGCCTATCAAGGCAGTGAGAGATCAAATAAAAGAAGAGCTTACCTCACAGCTCAACCAAATTAAAGAGTAACTTGCCTCTATAACTAGACAAATGCTGAATTTTTGAGCAAATGTCTAACACAGCATCTAAAATGGCTCCTGACTTGCAAGTGAAACTGAAGCCTCTGAAGCAGATAAATAAGACACTTATAAGCAGGATAAATAACATGGAGAATAGAAGTCCCCAGAATAATTTACTCTTTAGAGGGTTTCCAGAACATGTGGAGGATGCCAGCTCAGAGTGGTTCTTTCACAAATGACTCACAGAACACTTCTCTGAAATAGCAGCAGACATCTTCAACTGGGTACTCACTCTGCACTTTAGAATTGGTGTGCTATTGCTTTCACAACTGCCTTACAACTGTCCCTGCGACTTCTGGGGAACCTTCCTTTTGTGTTGGCCTGACATTAATTGCTATTGGAAACATCTGCTGGCGATTCCACCCAGTCAAAGCAGTTCTCTAAGCCTTTTTGAGAACTTCAGGCACCTTAGGGATTTAAGCATCCACACTGCAAGCCTGGTTGACCACTGAGACCCTGAAAGTATCACTGCTAGAGACAAGCCAGTAGGGCTTCTTTGAAAACGAGGGCTCAGTTACAAAGGAGGACCCCCCTGGAATGAAAGTCACTTTGTAATGACCTTGCAGCTGAGCCCTGGGTGGGGCTCTGGAAGCTCTGCTACTGTATATGAGCCTCCAGTTTCAGACTAGCTATTCTTGGAACAATGGTTTACCTCAGTTCTTAGTGCCTTGCATCCTGTTTTCCTGACCATGCCTTGTGATTGAACCCCCATGCTACAGACCTCAGGTCTCCTGTTCGTCTCTGCTTTTTGTTCTGTGTTTGCTGTCTTCTGTTTGGACCTGACTCAACCATAGCAGGATGTCACAAAACTTACAAGAACTTCACAAACATAGCTATCACTCTTTGTTTTATAAGATAAGAAAAGGGTCAGAGAAAGACTGGTCAGAGAAAAAAACATTTTGGCTTGCTTCCATAGCGGTTATTTTCATGAAAGTGTTGCCTTGGTGTCTATTTTTGTTTCAAGCACTACTGACTTATTTTTGCACCTCCAAGCTGAAAAAAAAAATGGCAAGGCCTAATTAAAAACTTTATATGGCCAGATAAGCACCCACGATTAAGTAAGGTTTTGTTGCAAAGGCCAGAATCTAAGGATGGACTGGCAATACTAAATGCTGAACCTGTGACATGGCTTTTCAAATAGATTCGGTTCCTGTCTGTTCCCAAATGAAGGGAATACTGATGCTGGAGGAGCCATAGCTCCATGGTACAGCACCTGCTTTGCATGCAGAAGGTCCCAAGGTCAGTCCCTGGCATCTCCTGGTAGGGCTGGGAAAAAATCCTGCCTTGAATGTATGAGATAAATGGAGATCCAAATTTACAGCCTCAGCCCCACCTTTAGATTGCATAATGATCCTCAGAATTTTAGTAAATAGAGACTGTTTAACATAAACACAGCTAAAGCCTTAACTGAAAAGGGTGTGATTACTAGGGCTGTGCTTCGCCTCAGAACCAAAGCCCAAATCAGAGTTGAAGCAGGCCAATTCACAATTTTAATTTTTGTGAACCGCCCAGAGAGCTTCGGCTATTGGGCGGCATAAAAATGTAATAAATAAATAAATAAATTCAGCCCACCTCGGCCCAAATCTGCTACAGGACCAAATTGGACCACCTCAGCCCGAAGCAACCAAACTGCTTCAGGCTGATTTGGCCCAATGGCCATCCGCTGCTCCCCCCCGCCTGCTTGCTCATCTGCGGGACTTACCTGAGCCTCCCGCATGCCAGAAAGCCTCCCAACTCCTCTCTGAGCTGCCATAGCCAGCAACAGCAGGCTAGTGCATTTTGCTGTCTTGTGGCAGGCGGGAGGCCGGGCGGGGGGCTTTGATTGGTGGCAGCAGCACCAGGGGCTTCAGTGAGTATGGGGCTTTGGTTGGTGGTGGCAGCAGCAGGACCTGGGTCTTCGGCAGGTGTGGAACTTTGCTTGATGATAACAGCAGTGACACCGGGGGCTTCAGTGGGCATGAGACTTTGGTGGATGGGTGGGGAGGAGCTTTGACTGGCAGGGGGAGTAGCTTCCAGGGGCTGGCAGGGGGGCTTCAGCAGGAGCTCATAGCCATGACAACGCTGAGAGCCAGCTTGACTCTGTTGCCAGTCAGTTTGTATTACATCTTTTGTTCTTCCTCTTTATTTTAGTTGTTATCTTCCTGCTAAAAATTCAATAAACATCACAAGTAAGAGAGAGAGAAAATAACCTAAAGGTTGTAACCTTTCAGAACAACTGATTAGACTAATGAAACTATTCATTCAGCTTCAGTCATTTGCAGCCATCATGTGTACATCTGCATTCATGCATGAATCTAACATGGCTGCAGCTTCTAAAGATCAAACCCAGAGCCCCATCTACCAAGATGATAAAAGTTTATTAGTGGGTGTGCAGATTAATAGTCTCATACACAAAAGAAGGTCCAACCTGCACTACGTTGATGCCTCATCAAATATCTCAGCAGCAGCAATTACTAAAACTCCATTGCTAATATATCCTTAGCACAATTCAGCTATTGATGTAAATTGCTGCACATGTTTATTTTTTATTTTTTATTGCATTTATATCCCGCCTTTTTTCCTCCAAGGAACCCTAGGCGGCGTACATAATCCTCCTCCTCTCCACTTTATCCTCACAACAACAACCCTGTGAGGTGGCTTGGGCTGAGAGTCTGTGACTGGCCCAAAGTCACCCAGTGGATTTCCGTGACCGAGTGGGGACTAGAACCTGGATCTCCTGACTCTCAGTCCAACACTCTAGCCACTACACCACACTGGCTCTCTCAACATTGTGTTCTTGCTTTGCCCCTCAAGGGTACTGCAACGCTTCAGGTGGGTTCATATGCCACTTTAAGCTATGGAGGCTTATAAGCTAGTCACAGTAGCTATTTTGAAAAATAGCTCACTGTGCCTGTTACACGGTTGGACAAATACGCTACTGTGCATAGCGCTTTTCACCCCCACCCCCATCCTTCCTCCCTCCATAGTCCTCCCGCCAGCAGGTATCTAGGCTTCCTTTATGCTGCCATATGTCACCTGCCTCCCTCTGATTGGCCAGCTTCACACGAGGGCATCTTTTGCTGTCTCCTGTCTCTGCCAACTTCATACCATTCTCTACGTGATGTCATTCCTTAGCTGGTTTTTCTTTGGCCTCATCTGCAGGGGTTTAGCTGTGCTTCTGGGGGCCTCCCCATGAGGGGAACCAATGCATGAAATTTCCTCACATTCCTGCAAACTTTCAAGAGTTGAGGTGTGAAGTGGTTTTCAGGAACCTTGGAACAGCTTGAGTTTAAAAGCATTTGTCTGCCTCCCCACTTCCCAAGCTAAATTTCCAAGCCTTCCCCTTATCGCCAGCCATGTGAACAAAAAGGGGGATGGGAGATCTAATCCTTTGAAAGTTTGCAGGAGGAAATTTAAAACACAGGTTCCCCTCTTGGGGAGGCACAAGATACCCAAGCAAAACCCTGAACCAGCAAAACCTGCCTCTCTGCGGAGAACATAAGGGGGGTGGGGGTTGTGCTGCATGTGAACGTCTTGGGTTGACACCTGGGACAAAGGCACTTCAGACATTTGCAGAATGATTCTCCAAAGGAGGGAAGTGGACACAGACAACAGTGCTATTTGTTCTTAGGCAGATCTCAGAAACAGAGATTGTCCAACAGGAGCATAACGGAGGCAGCGTTTTTGACTGCTCTTGCTGAGCAACTCTGTAGGCGAGCAAATTAACACACACTCTGCTCCAGATAACACAATAAACCACAATGGTTTAAATAACCCTTACTGCAGACTGTGGGTAATCAAGGTGGCTTATTTGGGGTAAATAAACCACCGTGGGTAGGAAAGGGAGCTACCAGATGACATGCTAGCCCACCATGGGTTAAATAAACCATCCTGGGTTAATGTGTCATTCAAACCCATTCATTGTATGGTGAACAAGACACATCCCCAAATGTGAAGATGAGATACCTATGAAAATAGTCTCTCAAAGTTGGACAAATGCCAACTTACTATTATTATTATTATTATTTATTTATATAGCACCATCAATGTACATGGTGCTGTACAGAGTAAAACAGTAAATAGCAAGACCCTGCCTCATAGGCTTACAATCTAATAAAATCATAGTAAAACAATAAGGAGGGGAAGAGAATGCAAACAGGTACAGGGTAGGGTAAGCAGGCACAGGGTAGGGAAAAACTAACAGTAGAAAGTAACAGTAGAAGTCTGCACAACATCAAGTTTTAAAAGCTTTAGGAACTTACTAGGTCATGATGTTCCTAATGGCACTCTTCTGATTTGTTGAGACTGGGCCAGTAAAGCTGCCCCCTTTGCTCCATAAGACCCTTAAGACTCAGGCCTAAAATTACCTAGGCCACCACTAGAATAGGGCTACTGACTGATATTGGGAAGAAGGGAAATTTTAGAACAAAAAAAGGATGTTAAAGCAGAAGGTGAGCAGGGCTGTTTACACAAAGCGCAGAGTTATGAGAAACTTGAGCTTTGGAGAGATTGGGAAACTGTTCAATCCCCACAAAAGTTCCTTTTTGTGCTGAAAAGTTTCACTGGAGAGCATTCATCTTAGGCCTATATAATGACTTTTAAACCGAACCGGTGTTTTTCTGGCAAAAAGTGAATGTCTTTGAAAAGAAAGAGGTGGGTCATAGGTGTGAATTTATAATTAAGCTTTGGAAAGCAATAAAAGATACTTAAAAGATCATTTGATGACAACAGGGAAGGTTTTGAGAAGAAAAGGAGGTTAATTGGAGAGTTGATTTGGATTAAGACATATAGAAATGAGTTATATTTCTTCAAGCCAACAGGGCATAGGTTATTGGTAATGAACAGGCTGAATGAGCTGGAGAAACCTTACAAGAAAATATTTCTGACCTAAGTCAGAAGGAGGAAATTGAATCAAAATGAGGTCTGATTACTCAGGCAACCAACATACATGAGTATCACATAGTGTTAATAATATATTCTTTAAATCTGAGATAGGGAACATGTGGCCTTACAGATGCTGTTGGAAGTCCCATCATCCTTAATTGTTTATAAGTAGCATGAGTATCCCACTTTCATACCACTGTCAGTACTTGGTTTTATGGGGGTGGAACACTGTGGATGCATCCTATGTATGTTTAGACAGGGGAAAGTCCTACAATCCCCAGCATTCCCTAGTCAGCCATATCAACCTGCCCATATCTTAAGATCTTCCAAGAAGGTTCTTCCCTGGATCATAGGCGTGCGCAGCACATTTCATTAGGGGGTTCAGCCAGGGGTTGGTTTTTTTAAGGTAAACATTGATTAAATATATAGTAATAAAGGACTTTTTTCCATTCATCAAACAAACAAAATAAACGAAAACTGAAGTAAACTGTATTTTTTTAAATTAACAAGTAATCTGTACTTTAAAAATACACATTTTAAAATGGAGACTCTGAATACTATTTTTTGCTGTAGTGATAACCAGGCATATATAAAGATACAGTCAATTTTCACCATCTTTAAATTTAATCAGATAATGACCTAATCCAAACTTACTAAAACAGATTCACATTTAAAACAGATTCTATCACATTAACAACAATGAGTATCATCTTAAGTTCCAGCACCATACAGAGAATACACCATACATCAAATGCCCTAATAATGATTTTAAAAGATTGCCCTGTGTGCTGCTGAGCAAAGAATTTGGAATGAGGTCCAGGAGAGAGACTTCTGGGGTGAATATAGTGAGGACGAGGGGTGGCTGCGAGCCTAGCGTAAGAGAGGGCTGGCTGGCAAGATTTGGAAAACTTGGGGGAGTGTAGGAGATCTGGAACTAGGGGCATCTCTGGAAGGCCGCGAAGGGGCTATTGGCAGAAGACAGGAGATGAAGGAGAAAAGAGAGGATGGGAAACCGTCACAAGGGCACATCAGTCTTCTTTACTGATCAGTTGTAAGCCGCTCCGGGAGACTTTTAGGCTGAGGTACGGGATAAAAATACTCTAAATAAAATAAGGGCAAAAGAAGAGGATTGGCGTAGGGGGAGCCCTGGGGAAAGAAGAGAGAGAAATGCCCCTATGTGTGGGGTAGAAGAGGGAGAGAGGGTGCAGACAGGAGAGGTATGAGTGTCCCGGAGGGGAAAGGAAACAGAGGTAATGTTTAGCCTTGAGGAGAAGCCTGAGGGGAGACATGATAGCACTTTTCAAATACTTGAAAGATTGACACACACAGGAGGGCCAGGATCTCTTCTCGATCATCCCAGAGTGCAGGACACGGAATAATGGGCTCAAGTTACAGGAAGTCAGATTCCAGCTGGACATCAGGAAAAACCTCCTGACTGTTAGAGCAGTATGACAGTAGAACCAGTTACCTAGGAAGGTTGTGGGCTCTCCCACACTAGAGGCATTCAAGAAGCAGCTGGACAACCATCTGTCAGGGATGCTTTAGGGTGGATTCCTGCATTGAGCAGGACTTGATGGCCTTATAGACCTCTTCCAACTCTATTATTCTATGATTCTATGAAAACAGTAGTGTAGATCCTGCCTGAGACACCTGGGCCCTGTACACCTAGGAAACCCAATGCATGTTGTTCAGTATCTAAATTATAGCCAGCTCTTGCCAGGGCTGGTCCAAGACATTTTGCTGCCCAAAGCGGAATAGCAAATGACATGACCCCCACCCCACCCCCAAACTCACAGTGCCAAGCCAGTAAAGTCATTTTGGCACTTGAGGCCAGTGGACAACAGCTTATTATGCCATAATAAAGTTGTGAGTCTTCCAGATCTCACAGGATACTTTACAGCTTTTGAACACAAAAGAAGAAGAGGACTATACCACAACCTGGCCTTGTGGGTCATGTAACCAGCAAGTCCAGTCCAGAAAGGAAATCCAGACACAAGCAACTCAAGCCAAACCACACCACATACCCACATACTGTATAAGAAGTCCTACAATTCTCAGCATACCCCAGCCAGCCATGCTGGCTAGGGGATTCTAGGAGTTGAAGGACTTTTTTCTGTCTAAACATGCAAAAAATTGTGCCTTTAACTTATCATGTCACACTAACAGGAATACAGGAATCAAATAGGATTTCCTTCTTCAGTGGGACACACTTACTTGGGAGTAAGTACCATTTTGTTATAGGAAAGGATAATATATTTTTAATTAAAATTTAAAAATAACTATCACCTGGTACAGAGTTTTCCTATGGAAGACCTGGCTGGTTCACTGTTGTAATTATTTGATTGGGACTGAAGTAGAAGGGCACTAATTTTGCTGTACTTATTGTCTTTAAATATGGTTAAATATCCCAGTGTGGGATGTACTTATTGTCTTTAAATATGGTTAAATATCCCACAGTTATCTTGCTATTCTATTTCTACAATTCTTTTTCTCCTGTCCTTTCTTCATCCTCTCTTCATTTTCAGGCTGCATCCGGTGCACATTTACCTCAGAGTAAGTTTGATTGATCTCAGTGGGGCTTACTTCTGAGTAGACATACATAGGATTGTGCTGCAGCTCTGTTTTAAAGTGACACAAGAGACACACATACCATATTTACCAAAAGAATGGCTTGAAAAATAAGTATTGTAGAGCTAGGAACAGTGTAGGCCCCTGACTGTAAGCCCCACCGCTGGCCGGCCTTCTCCCCCTCACCTCCTTCGCACGTGGTGCTCTTCTCTTCCTCCTCGTTGCTGCTGCCAGCTCTCCTCTGTGAGGAGAGCTGGCAGCAGGTCTCTTCCAGTGGTCTCTGTGAATTGGAAATGGGAGAGCAGCCCTTCTCCCCGAACATCTGTCTTTGCCCCTGAAGGAACGTGCCTGCCTGACGAGTGAATTGCGGGAAGCGCGGCAGCTCCTCACCCGCCCGCCCGCCCGCTGGCCACTCTCCCTGCTCTGGCCCTTCGCGGGGAAAGAGAAAGGCGGAAGGAGGTAACTGGGGAAAGCAGCGGAGAAACGCACCCACAAAGGTCTCCGCTCCGCAGGGAAGCCCAAACGGCACTTACTGGCCCCGCCATACACCTAGCCAGGCCCAGCCCCCGCCAGGCCCAGCAGCAGGAACCGCAGCTGCGGCCACAACGAGGCGCGGAGCAGGAGAAGGAGCAGGAACCGGAGTTGGGCGGGCGCAGCCACTGGAGGCTTCTGATGGGCGGCGCTGCACATTTCCCTCTGACCCATCTCCGGAGTGACGGCGCCTGGCTCGGCCCGCAGCGGCCTCAGAGGGGGTTCAGCAAGGACGGGGCAAACATGGCGGCGGCGGCACATTAGGGGGTTCAATGGAACCCTCTGCACCCCCTGTGCGCACGCCAATGCCCTGGATTCCTTTACCTGGAGAGCCTTCTTGTGTAGGAACAAGATAGGAGGCCTTCTCAGTGTTGGTGCCCTGTATTGGCATGCCCTCCCCATCGACAATGGACTGACACTGTTAAAATGTTACTGTCATTTTGGCACCAATTTAAAGGTTTCTTATTTTCTCAGACATTTTATAATGTCAATGTTGCTTTATGTTTAGACTGATCTGGTGCTTATGACTCTATTATTATGCAGTTTTATTATATTGCATTTGTGGCATGTTTTAGTTTTTTCATGCTTTGTTATCATACAATGAAGGGTGGTTCAAACATATTTTTCAGTAAATACTGGAAGGCTATTTGAGCATAGTATCAATATTCAATGGTTGCTTTGTTTCAATGAAAAAGTTTGCATGCCCAAAGGCTCTGTGCCTTTTACAGCTGCATGAAATGCAGATATTAACAGGCCTGTGTAATATCTGCATTTCATGCAGTTATTAAAGGCACAAAGCCTTTGGGGGTGCAGATGTTAACCTCCCTTCTGGGCTTATGAAACAGTCAAGATTTAAACTGAGGTAACAGTGAAGTGCAACCAGAATGTTTAAGTAGAAAGAAAAATCTGTCTTTAGGCTTTTGTACATGAGGCTTTCAAACAAAACCTTTACTGGGGCCTCTGCTTCTGGATTCTGACATTTTTCTGGATGACATTATGAAAATGTTAGACGTTCCCCATTAGGAAAAGTGTTTAAAAGAAAAAGTTTATTAATCAGGTTAGAAATACCTGCCTTGGAATTCAATTCCACTATGGAGGCTGTTCTCTGTATTTCATATCCAGCTGAAGTATGGCAAGTAGATATAAGAGAGGGCCTACTTGGTTGTGGCACCCAGATTATGGAACTGCTTGCCTAGGGAAGTGCACTTTCTGCAGGAGATTAATATAATTTTATTCCAGCAGTGAGAAATCCCCTGATCTGGCTACTTTTTTATTTTGACAGCTGCTTTTTTACAGTTTTATTGTTGGTTTGTGTTTATGATTTTGTATTTTATGATCTCCATCTGTTGTTACATTGTGAACCTTTTTGAGTATACATTGGTGCCGAAAGTCAGGATAAGAATGATTAAGTAAGATACGGGGGGAGTTTCTGAAGGAAGATATGATTGCATTCTATTAATACTTTAGAGGAGATAACACAGTAATGAGGAAAAAAACTCTTCAGGTTAAAGAAGGCTGTGAATAAAAGCATGAATGACTAGGTTTTTGGGCTATTAATAATTTAGGCTAGAAACCAGAAGAAGCTTTTTAACTATTAGAGATGAAAGATTCTGAAATAGCCCACTTGGAAGAGTTGCAGCTGTGGGGAAAAAAGAATTCCATTGTCAACAAGATGGTTAGATAAAACAAAATCTCCTTTTATGAATCTGAAGTTTGAAAGAGGCTTTTCCTCCTTTCTGTCAGGCACCATGAACTACCTCAAGACAAGGTATTGATTGGCATAGACAACAGGCAACGGGCACAATCTTATATATGCTAGCGTAGAGCCGATGTCACCATGGGCGCTAGTAGTCTGAGGGTGAAACATACTGTTCCTTGACTCCAGAAACTCTATAGAGGTTACTTTCCTTCAACACGTCTGAGGACTTTTGGTCCTTCCTATCTCACACCCATTGCCACTGAATGGCATTCAGTTCTTCCCCTCAGGCCTCAAGCCCACCTCCTTCCCTTTATCCCTACATTTTAAAACCTGGCTTTTCTTAAGGCCACCTCTTTTCCTCCCTCACCACTGCCTTAGAGTACCACCATCCCTGCTGCCAATATGGCTGCTTTGAGAGTGTCTTCAATTCACAAAGCCCAAGGCCCTCCCTCCATCCCCACCTTTGTATTTTTCTTTGTGTGCACATGTGTAGCACAGAGGTATGTGGGAGCTGTAGTTCCCCAGCTGTCTCAGGCTCCTGGCCAGAATGCAGAAACATAGTTTGACTTTTAAAGCTCGAGCTTTGACCTTTCTTGAACTTCCCAAAAATTTCTACATATCTACAGTGCTAAAATTTCCATTTAAAACAAAATGAGCCAAATCAGTCTGATAGATCACGAGTAATTAGCCTTACATTACCATATTCTTATATAAGAAAATTCAAAGTCAGGAAATAGTTGGTCATCCCTTTGCCTTCCTTTGACCGATTTTCATAGAATACACATCATTGGAAAGCTCTTGACACACAGATTCCAGGAATAACAACAGCTTTCGTTATAAATCAAAGTCAGGAGTTTATTTATGTCCATAAAGCTTCTTTTTTAAAAAAAAAAATTAGGCTGTCTTCTATAACAATTCACTATAAAGTTTTATTTTTATTATAAAAAAGTCAAGTTTAATTAGTTTACACCAAGAACATTGTATTCAATGAAGTTTTGTAAAGGTAAAAGTTGTAACACTTTGAATATTTCCATAAATGCAGTTAGTTAGATTAAACCTTTCGAGAGATTTGATTTTTCTGCAAACTGTGCTCACGAGTAACCAACTGGTCTAGCAAAAGTTAATTGTGACACAGGCCTAATTCTCACAAATAACTCATGAGGTGGTAAACCTGTGTGGACTATACAACTTGTAGGGATGCAGGAGGCAAAAATTATTTGCTTTTCTGTGTATTTTAATTTAAATATATCATTTATTCTATTTCCTATTTATTTCAAGGGCATTAATTTAATTTTCACTTGTTATTTGTTCAGTCAGTTTTGTTTTTCATTTGTTTTGCAACTCATTTCAATACAAGACCTAACCAGTCATCTTCTGCTTGTAACTTTGGTGTTTTCCATCAAAATTGCATGAAATGTTCAGGCATCATACTAATACCCCTTCTCCAGGGCATCAAATCTCAATTTAAGACAAACTGGGCAAAAAGCTCCCATTATACAAGCAATTGTAAAAGTACACATCACATCAGCTTCCCATTACTTTTAATGGGAGTAATGCAGCTACTCTTTTCCTGCTTGTATCTTCTGTGTTTTACATCCTATTTGCATGAAATGTTGAGGAACTGTACTACCTACCCACCCTGCTCAATGTCCGATAAAACAAGAGTGACTATTTTATGGGCAATTTAAAATAGCCCATAAGCACACCCTACCTGCACTTTAAGCTCAAAAGAGCTTTCATCCAATAATAGAGCAGACAGGCATCATTGCATCACTATCACCAAATGCCAATTGAGAACACCTCCTCTGGATGCTTCCTCCAAGGGAGGCTTAGAAGGTGGCAGTGAGGGAGAGGGCCTTCTCAGTGGTGGTACCCCAATTGTGGAATGATTTACTCAATGAAGCCTGCCTGGCACCAACAGTGCTATTGTTTTGGCGCCAGGTAAAGATGTATCTCTTTTCTCAGACATTTCGCAGCATATGATGATTTTTAAGCAGTCCTGGATCTGTCCTGGCAGGATCTACACTACTGCTTTATAATGGGTTATAACAGTAGGGACAACCATTTAGGCCCAGGACACACTCCCTATACAGTTTTTTAAACGTTTTCAAAGTGTTATAGCCTAGTTATGGTTGATTGCTCAAGGTTGTTTTTAGATATGTTGTCTTCATGTATATTTATTTGTTTGTGTGTTTTATGGAAATAGTTTTTGTGTACTGGGCTTTAATGCGGATCGGGGCTGCTTCGGGGGCTCTGGAGCAGCCTCCAAAGCAGATCGGGGGGTCAGTGCACAGCCCTATATTTTTCTATCTTGCTCAGTGTAAGTCTATGTCGAAATGACTTTTAGCATGTTAAGCAAATAAATCCCCAGCTTTTTGTTTTGTTTCCCACATTCATAGTGGAGTTTTGAAGGCAAACGCCTAGGAGCCCTTGACCATAGCCTGAAGTCTGAACTTGATTTAAAGCTGATTGAACTTTGTGAGAGAGGCAGGGTGTTTATTTGTGAGAGAGGGAATGTTTTATTCTGAATTTGGCCTTTCTCACAGCTGAGACTACTTCCATAGAAAGTTTAAGAGTTCCCCAGTGAATTATATATCTCCCCTGAAAAATATTCAGTTTGTTCTTTGGAATCATTTTCAGATATATATCTATATCTATATCTATATAGATATATTCTGAAAATATATTTCTTCAGTAATGTTTATAAATAACTGCTGAGCTTGTCAAAGAAAAAGTAAGGCCAGTTCTCACATTACGTGCTGTGCAATGGCCGTTTGTGAAACTCCTAGGCACAGAGCCCATCACTACGAGAATACAAGCCAAACTGGAGATTCCTAATATGGGCTTCTTCAATAAAAAATCCCCTTCCCTCACCCCGCTGTCCTGAAAGTAGCTGCTTCAATCGCATTGTGAATTTTGGCCATAGTACAGAGAATACACACAGATCACCAATTCCCACAAATATATCAGTGTAATATGAGACACACGCTTGGAAGCAGGACCTCACTGTGTTCAATAGGGCTTAGTCCCAGGAAATGTACATCGGTTTCATAGCCGGCCCTAATGTTAGACAGAGTGAGCAGGCAGCAACAGCAAGGTGTAGGAGAACAGAGCTGTGTTTGTCACATGGCCTGTCCTGCATACACACGCATATACCCCTAAGCTAGCCTGGGCCCTCTGGTGCACTGGAGGATGTTGTCCCAAGTCCCATTGCTAGTATTTAAATAACTGGTCAGGATTAAACTACTGCTCCCAAACAGGACTTGGAAGCTTATTTATTTATTTATTTATTTATTTATTTATTTAATGCATTTTATGCCACCCAATAACTGAAGCTCTCTGGGCGGTTCACAAAAATTAAAACCGTAGGAACCATTCAAAATATAAAACAAACAGTATAAAAACACAGCCAGGATAAAATCAAGCAGCAATGCAGAAATTAATACAGATTTAAAATACAAATTTTAAACAGCAAAGTTAAAATTAAGTTGCTAGACTGTTAAAATGCTGAGAAAATAAAAAGGTCTTCTCCTGGTGTCTAAAAGAGTATAGTGTAGGTGCCAGGCAAACTTCTTTAGGAAGCTCATTCCATAGCCGGGGTGCCACAGCAGAGAAGGCCTTCCTCCTGGTAGCCCCCTGCCTCACTTCCTTTGGCAGTGGCTCATGGAGAAGGACCCCTGAGGATGTTCTTAGTGTCTGGGCAGGTACATACTAGTTCCAACTAATATTCTTGAGATTTCAGGACCAGGAAGGGGGGCAGGAGCCACCAGTATGCTATCAGCACAGTGGCCCCCAAGGACTGCTGTACACCTTCCCACCATTCCCTCTTCTGATAAGAACTCCATACAAAGTAAAGGTGCTCAAGGCTCAGATACCAGTGGTGACTCCATTTTGGCCACAATGTCCTTGGTTATCAAACCTCATGGCCCTCAGTATATGCCTTCCATTTTGGATCCCAGTTTGGCTGGACCTTCTTATTTGTAATTTATTTATTTACAATATTTATATACTGCTGAATATAATAGAACCTCTCAGCAGTTCACAACCTCCTGACTCAGGCCTTAACTAGACCTAAGGATTATCCCAGGCAAATGGAGGGGTCATCCCTGCCTGCTCCCGGGATCCCCTGTGCGTCATTTGGATGCACAGGGATGATCCCGGGACAATCCTGGGATATAGACCTGATCTAGCCATGGCCTCAGGTCCTGATCCTGCTCCCAGACTGAGAATGGCCCAACTGGAGTAAGCAGCTGAGGTAGTTCTGCAGGGGTCCATGGAATACATGCTGGAAGTGGACTAAGAGGAAATGAGCCACAGCAAGCACCTGATCTTCTGTTGTAAGTAATGTGGATTAGTGATCAAATAACCAACCAATTGTGGCCTATTGTGACATGCGAACCGGACCCATAAATCTGACTTTCCATTCACTTTCGCTATTCCACGCACTGCCAGCAGTCACAGCACTTTTGTTTTATTGCAAGGAGCCCTTCTTTCTGTCTCCCCCACAATTTCAGCATACATATGCCGGTGATTAAATGGAATTCCTTAATTTGGGGAAGGGATGGTATTTCACTGTATTTATAATGTCATTCTACTGAACATTGAATGCCTTGATTCCCCCGTGGTTATCCACTAGTTTCATTTATCTGTACTACTCAGGGAACTGAATGTGCTAGTGTTCCATCATGAATTATATGTGATTCAGGATGAAAGCCTATCACTGTCACTGTCAGTATAGGATAAACCAGGTTTAACCCTTTCCAATTTATGTCAAACTGTCAAACCATCTCAACTTTGTAAAAAGCTGCAATCCTCTTAAATTAATTTGTCATTCCCCTAATAAGCCAGAGCCTTCAGTTAGGATTCCTGATTTGTTTAGGAGTGAAAATCCAGGAATCATGTTCAGAGATAACGCTAAGATTTTTTTCTCCTGTTGAGTTTCTGGTTTACTGAAACTGCTCCAGCTGGTGGGAGGAGTCATCAGGCAGTGTGTATTAACACACTTGCTTGTGAACAATAAGCCAGGATTTGCTGGCATTTGCGTTTTTTGTTTTGTTCAAACACAACAATGTTATTATCGACCTTAAGCCTTTAAGTAGCCTTTAAATCTAATTTTCTAAAAGGTTTCCATAATGTAACCTTTCTTTCCTCTACCCTCCAGATGAAAACACACACACACACACACACACACTATTTTTAATTATGGGTGTTTTTCTCCGCTCAAAGTTCTCAGCATTATTCTCAATGTCAAATTTTTGTTTTTGTTTCCCAAAGCTCAATTTTCTCAAACTCAGGCCTAATCTACACCAAGCAGGATATTGCACTATGAAAGCGGTATATCAAAGGCAGGAACCACACTACTGCTTTATAGCAGTCTTGAAGTGCACTGACAACTGTTCGGGGCCATTGACACATAACATATACCGCTTTCATAGTGCTATATCCTGCTTGGTGTGGCTCCTGCTTTTATGTACCACCTTCATAGTGCAATATCCTGCTTGGTGTAGATTAGGCCTCAAAAGATATAAATAGATTGCTCATCTGAAACAAGAGAGTGTGGACATTCCAAAACACACACAGTGTGACTGTGGTGGTACCAGAAAATGAAATGAACTTAAGGCTTGAATTCTAAACCAGGAAGTTTCCCTTCTGTCTCTTGGCTATTTACTGAGCAAAGGAGATGTAGATCACATCTGCTTCTTAGGACTTTTTCCAATCGTCATTCTTGGATGTATCACCTACACACCCACACTTTTTTCTTCTGTGGCTTATAATATATGAAAATAGAAGCTATTGCATAACACACCATGTTCTCTTTAAAATATATTGCAGTTTTTTTCTTAGCCCCCCCCCCCCAAAAAAAAAACTTCAAAGAATTTTGATACTGCAGGAGAAATTCAAAATAGATCTGACTTACAGTATCTTAATGTTAACAAGTATCTTCCTTTGCATTGCAGGTAATAAAAGAAAGATTGTTACTAAGGCCGGATCTACACTAGTCTTATAACGTTGCTAGTGTCCCTTTCTAACGTGGTTCTCTGTATCGTTTCTCTGTATCACGGGACACACTAGTGTGACTTACGTTTCGCTGCAACGGAACTTCAGGGCACATTGTTCAATCCTTCCTTGTTCTCCCTCTTCTGTGAGATCTGCTGGGTTTGCTCCACCCACTGCCTGCCTCATTCCTAGCCAGCAGAGCAGGGCAGGGCAATAGTCATAAGCACACACAAACCCCCTCCCAAAACATCTTAACACAAGTCCCAGGGAATTGCCTGAATGCATAGGAGCCAGCCACTTTGCTGAAGCTAAGCAGGGCAAGCCAGGGAGTTCCAGAAAAACATCTATTTCTGTTTTATTGACTATTCTAAAGCCTTTGACTGTGTGGATCATAACAAACTGTGGCAAGTTCTTGGTGGTATGGGGATACCAAGTCATCTTGTCTGCCTCTTGAGGAATCTGTATAACGAACAAGTAGCAACGGTAAGAACAGACCACGGAACAACGGACTGGTTTAAGATTGGGAAAGGAGTACGGCAGGGTTGTATGCTCTCACCTTACCTATTCAACTTGTATGCAGAACACATCATGCGACGTGCTGGGCTTGACGAATCCAACGCTGGAGTTAAAATCACAGGAAGAAACATTAACAATCTCAGATATGCAGATGACACCACATTGATGGCTGAAAGCGAGGAGGAGCTGAGGAGCCTTATGACAAAGGTAAAAAAAGGAAGTGCAAAAGTTGGGTTGCAGTTAAACCTCAAAAAAACCAAGATTATGGCAACCAGCTTGATTGATAACTGGCAAATAGAGGGAGAAAACGTGGAGGCAGTGACAGACTTTGTATTACTGCAGACGCTGACTGCAGCCAGGAAATCAGAAGACGTTTACTTCTTGGGAGGAGAGCAATGACAAATCTCGATAAAATAGTTAAGAGCAGAGACACCACACTGACAACAAAGGTCCGCATAGTTAAAGCAATGGTATTCCCTGTAGTAACCTATGGCTGCAAGAGCTGGACCATAAGGAAGGCTGAGCGAAGGAAGATAGATGCTTTTGAACTGTGGTGTTGGAGGAAAATTCTGAGAGTGCCGTGGACTGCAAGAAGATCAAACCAGTCCATACTCCAGGAAATAAAGCCAGACTGCTCACTTGAGGGAATGGTATTAAAGGCAAAACTGAAGTACTTTGGCCACATAATGAGAAGACAGGATACCCTGGAGAAGAGGCTGATGCCAGGGAAAGTGGAAGGCAAAAGGAAGAGGGGCCGACCAAGGGCAAGATGGATGGACTGGAGGTGACAGACTTGACCTTGGGGAAGCTGGGGGTGGCGACAGCGGACAGAAAGCTCTGGCGTGGGCTGGTCCATGAAGTCACAAAGAGTTGGAAGCGACTGAACGAATAAACAACAAGCAGGGCCGGGTCTGGTCAGAGTTTGGATGGGAGACCAAATTGAAAAGTTTTAGCAACAGCCCCATTTAAGCCCCGCTGGTAATGAGTTTTGGACTTTGGACCCTTGTTAATTTTCCTGCACGGAGCTACAGCGATCCTTTGAACGCTCCTCAGCTCCTTTGCAAAGAGGGGGGAAATATTAAAAAAAATCATAAAAAATCAACCGATGACCCAATTTGATTCAAATTTGGTATTTGAATTACTGTGCCAATTTTGGTGTCTTTATCTGTAAAGCTTACACAGATGTAAGCATTTGTTTAAAATCCTGCTCCTGCGCCCACAGCAGCGGCTTGGGCGAATCTTTTGCAAAAGGAGCACAATTAACGCTGGATGCATGGGACTACTTCACAATCAAAGCAGATTCTAAGGTGGAAAACTTCTGAGTCCTTTGCATGCAATTGTCAGTGATTGCACAGTATAACGCTGGTGTGATTTATCTGCTGTAGCAGATAAGATAGCAAACGGGGCCAAGGAAGGAGAACAGGAAGTGGGCAGAGCAAACCCAGCAGCTCTGAGAAAGGGAGAGGAAAATTACCGGTAGGACGAGGCACATGAATCTGTAGCCACGCTGGAACTAAGAAATAGAACCGGTAAGTAGAACTCATTTGCAACATTGGAGACCCAGGGTCACGTGACGCTCTGCGTCACAGTAACCCATTCAAAACGTTAGAATGACATCAGTGTAGATTCCCACTATTACTTCTGGAAAACAAGGAAGACAAAGTCCATATGCCATGTTTAGACAGAGGAAGCCTTCCCACGATAGGGGATAGTCCTTTTCAGATGTTCCAAAGAATGTGTGAGGGCTCAAAGTGAGGATGGGGGGGACACACCCTAGCCCCACCCTCAACATCTCCATGCCTACCAGGGCCTGCCCCTTCAGTCTGCCACCTTGTTGTGTGGAGCAGAAAGGTATGAAGTGGAGTTTCAGTTGAACCTAAGTAGAACACTCTGAGTAATTGGGGACCCTGTTTGTTCATGAGCAGCATTCTACTCAAGGTCAAATGAATGAGAGTAGAACCTTCAGTCAGACTTTACTCAGAACCTAAGATTTTCTTCAAGCCCACTGCCCCTTTGAGGTGGGGCAGACAGGCGGTTGGAACCCACGTAAGCAGATACCTGAATTTCATGCCCATCATTAAGCAAATTGAGGCAATTGCCTCAGGTAGCAAATGCAGGGAGGCAGCAGCAAGATGTTAGAGGAGAGAACTGTACCTGTCTTGGGTCCCCTAAGCTAGCCTGATACTTTCAGAAGTTTTGGAGGATGCTGTCCCATTGTCAGTGTTGGAGAAAAATTCAGCTGCCTGTCCAATTGGCATTTGTATATGGAATGGGAGGGGACACCATCATGTTCTTCACCTGAGGCAACAAAATATCTTGGGTCGGCCCTGGTCCTGAGGCAGGGCCATTTTGGTGATGTCACCCCCTATCTAAAATGTCCTTCCCAGGGAGGCTTCTTTTTGCAAACTTTATATTTCTGATATCAGGTGAAGACTTTTATTTTATTTTATTTGGCCAAGCCATTTACATGCTTCTTGATTTGTGTTTTTAGCTCACTGCTTCTGGTGAGTATTAGAGCAGAACTATCACAGATTGTGATAGATAAACTGCTACAGAAGAGTGTGATGGCATTTTGTGATAACTGCTTCAGTTGCTGGAGCTTCTGCCTATTGTTTGAAGACTGTGTACTCACTCCATGAAACCATACTGGGAAAGTAGGGTGGCCATGTGTCCTACTTTACAGAGGGCAGTCCTCTTTTTGGAGGGATGTCAGAGGACAGTCCTCTTTTTGATGGTGTCCTCACGTCCCAAATCTGCTTTAAAGGTAATGAACTAAGAAGGGAGAGCAGGGCTTGGAAGTTGCCCATCAACAGTTAACATCTGGTCAGCAGACTGATCAGGAATAGGTCATCTGGTCCCAGTATTCACTGTAGTGAGTTATAATGCATTTCTATTTAAATGATAATTATTATTTCTAAATTTGCATCTATACATTAGCACATGCAGATTGAATGCAAATCTCTTTTGCCCTGTTTTTAGACCTCTTTTTTGGTAATGCATAGGTGGCCACCCTAGGGAAAACACATTTGCCATATTTGTGATGATAAACACCTGTGCCCCTCACAACTCAACCCTTTGTAATTTGCCCTTTGCTAGTTAAACCTGACTATAAAACCTTTATTTTGGTAAACTTCACTAGTGTCGAACTTTATCTCCAAAAAGAAGCTTTTTAATACTCAGAAGCCAAACTTAAGCTTGCATGAAATCTCTTGTATATTCACTTCTGCACTTGCTCAATTTAAACAAAAAACCTGAATATCCTAAGAGGACAGGCCTAGCCTTTCCACAGAGCAATGAGAAGCAGTTGCTTCAGGCAGCAGATTCAAAACAAGCCACTATTTTTTCTGGCTCCAGACTCTCTGTCTCATGTTTTAAAATGAACTCTAATGTAACGCTGGACTAGGCACATGCGCTATTTTTAATTTTTTCTTCTGCATTAGGTACAAAACTGATTTCATGCTGCAGTTGTATTATTGTCTTTACTGCATTCCAGTGCAGTCTTTCCTGGGGAAAGTCCCATTGAACACAACAGGACTTACTTCTGAGTGAGCAGATATCGGATTTCACTTTTATTGCCTTTATTGTGCATTCAATGTTAATATTGTGTATCTATTTTGGAATTTCATTGTTCGACAATTGACAGGGCAATAATAATAATAATAATAATAATAATAATAATAATAATAATAGCTGAGGGCAATTGCTCTGGAATCCTCATTATCTGTACTAATACTGGCGTATCTATTTGCACGCTGGCATTAGTGCCTGAGAATACATTACATTCACCAAGAGTTGCCAGTGAAAATATGCATGGTACGTAATTCTGTAACGTTACAGCTGTGATAGGGAGCATGCAGCACGAGTTGCCATGTGCAAGGCCTTTTTTCCAATGGCATCCCAATGGCAAATATAATGCATTATCTGACCCTAAGTCCGTGCTAGTATCGTTCTGATTTATGTGAACATCTAATTATCTGAACATTGTTGATGTTCTTCATCCTTGTCTCATCATTCACTCAGATACATGAGGTTGATTGCATACTGTGTATTAATCAAAATGTCTTTGAATAAAGCAGTCTTTGAATTATAAGTAGTACATCTTGTTGCTCGCTTCAAGCAACAAGATTGCCCCTATTTGTGAACTGCCCAGGGAGCTTCGGCTATTGGCGGTATAAAAAAAATGCAACAAATAAATAAATAAACATTTAGGGTTCCACACACACCACCCCTATATTGATTTTTCTCCATCTTTTGTTGGGAGTATAAAAAATCCTACAGCCTTTAGTAAGCTACTCAAGAAATCAATAAACCTGAAAAGTGAGTGGAGTGCACCTTGGACTCCTAAATAATAGATCAATAACTAGAAAGGCGTTAAAATAAAAGGGTTGTAAAATGAAACCCAAGAGAAAAGGGTAAAGAAGTAGAATATAGACGCATGCTTCCCATTGTGCTCACAATTGCCCAGTCCTCACCACTGGGGTTTCGAGAAGAAGAAAGTGATCTGTGCATTCACTCCCACCCCCACCGCCCCGCTAACTGGCAAAGGAAGGCAAGAGATCCTCAACTGATACTGCTCATGGATCTATCAATCAAAATGTCATTTATTTACATAAGAAATAAATATGCAATATGGCCAGCTCACCACCATCCATTGCTGCTGCTCCAATGAAGCAAAGTTCAAGGTACAAAGCAGGACTTTCAAAGTATAGAAGGACTTTCAAGGACAACCTCTGAGGCCATACGTGTACTAGAACAGTAACTGCAATATCGGTGACTACATTGTGCCCTTAGAGTGTGCAGGTCTTGCATTTTGTTTTCAAACCAGGGCACAGCCAATGTTCAGCTCAACCAGTGCATGCTCATGTGCAGCTGATGTTAAACTGAGCTGTGGGATTGTGCAGATGCACCCTTGAGGACCAGATGTTCAGACAGGGTGAACTGCCAATGCTTCATTGAAATCAGCTGAGGGTCTGGCTCTGAGTTGTTCAACCAAACGCTGGTGAGGAAAATTAAACTTAATGCACCATAAGACTTTCTGCTTTTAGCAATATTTCACAAGGAGTCTTTTTTTTCCCTTGGACATTTTTTCCGTTGTTCGAGTCCATGGTACTAAATTCAGCCCAATTCTTCCCATTAAAAGAGCAATATATCTGAAGAAGATTAAAAAGCATAGCATTTTCATCATTATTATTTAGTGGGGAAGCCAAAGTTAACTAACAGTGGGAGATTATTAGTTTCTGCTTTGTAACCTGAGCAGCTCTCTCTATATAATGGGTGATTTGGTGCATGGAACTTCCTGCTAGTTAAGATTTAAGTGGCAAACCCTTGAATCAAGTGTGATGCCTCTGCTGCTGAGCCCTAGAGCCACAGTAGTAATGAAAATATTTTCTTATGACTTCCTAAATCAGCCATAAGGTTCTTATTATTCTGTTATGTTATGAGGTATCATTCTAACCATCTGGAGCCTGTCAGTTCTGCTGCATTAACAGCGCCACACACTTATGGCAAAAAATAACACAGAGCTGCTCTAAGACTACATTTGGGTGTGTGTCTGAATGATATTACCTGTTCTCATGGATCTGGCCTGTAAGCATCACAGTCAGGGCTGGCTCAAGGTTAGTCAGGGTGCTTGGTGCCTGCCCACCTCCCCACCTCCCCATAGCATGGGCTCCTTCCCACAACATGACTATTATATGTGGGTCATGTTGTGGGTATAGTGCTTGCCACCATCGCTGTAGTGGCAGCAGCTGAAACACTATGCCCCCCCCAGGAGCCATGTTGGAGCCCAGGGGCATTGTGGGAAAATAAAATGCAACCACCTGGGCTCCAGGGTTAGATGAGAGGAAAATAGTGGCCATCTGGCACTGAAGGAATGCTGGGATATGACAGCTGTTGCTATCATTTTGGATTGGCCTTCAGCAGACGTTGCACTGGGCTGCAGGTGTTCTGTGAGTGGGTTGTCACCAGTGAGCATTGCACACAATGGGGCACATGTGGAAAAGGGGGTTGGAACCCACATAAGCAGATACCTGAATTTCATTTCCTGAGTCCTTAGGAACATAGGAAGCTGCCTTCCACCAAGTCGGATCATTGGTCCATCAACCCTAGTATTGTTGACATGGTCTAGCAGTAGCTCTCCAGGGTTTCAGGCAGGATTCTTTCTTAGTCCTACTTGGAGATACTGGGGATGGAACCTGGGACTTTCTGCAAGCAAAACAGGAGTTGTACCACAGCACTACAGATACAGAGCCTCTCTCAAATTTCTGTTCAAGCTCATTCAAAAAAAAAGGGGGGGGCATGAGGCAGCTTAAAGTATACATAAGGCTCTAAATAATAGCAGATATTAATAAGATGAATACAGTGTGCAAATGATTTATTTTTTATTTCCAGCTTGTGACAGGCAGAATATTTACTGGGAAGAGATAGAGGGAATGTGTCTGTGGGGCTGTATGTGTAGGAGTAAATGAAAGAATGTTCATAGAGTTAGGGCCCAACTATAAGTGACATAGGAAATCTTCGATCACATCTCCAGAAAGCAGCTCTGTGAACTCCAGACTGGAGAAGGGCAGTAGCACTAGGGGCAAGGGGCTGGATTTAACCCATCCACTTACATGCACACCATTTTCCTGAGCCACTTCCCCCCATGGTGCAAACTATTGCTTTGGAGAGGGTTCTTTAGACTTGGAAAACAGCAAGGGGGAGGGAGAAATACCAGCATCGTAGCTCTAAACCAACCTGGAACATGCATCACCCTGCAGATGTGCTTTTCAGTAAAAATTAAAATCTTGGGTGATCAAATCATGGATCTCCTGCATCGCATACAGTTTGGCCCTGCGACTATGTGTGAAATCACAGGCAGAGTGGATTACTGCCATGCAGGTTAAGCCTGTTAGTATGGAAGAAAAGGAATAACAGGAAGATTAAAATGGAAGTTTACACTGCATGAAAAACAGAGATGAAGGGACCTTTTTAAAACAGTGCAAGGGGTTGTTGTTTTTATCCTTGGGAACAGACTGCTGTGGCTGCTAGAAAATGTTAACATTCCAATTCTGGACTTGTGTGAGCAAATAAAGGGACGGAGATGCTGTTCTCAGGGCAGAAGTGGAGATTTCAAAAGAACGACAATCATCCCAAAGCAACATGCTGACTCATTTGGGGGAAAACAAAGCACCTTTTAAAGTCATTAACCTTATTCGAAGGTGGACTCCTCTGGATAGGTGCAGATGATGCAACTTTTCCTTCCTCCTAACGGTTCTGCTCCCTGCCTCTGGTGCTGATTCACTAGTTGAAGACAGGATCTACAGCACTGCTTTAAAATGGTTTATTACAGTTGTAATAAACCCAGGACACATTCCATATACAGTTTTCAAACCGTCTTCAAAGTTTGTAGATCTGGCTCCAGTCACACAGACTCCCAAGCTGTAATAGCAGGAAAATCCGTCACAAAATGACTTTACAAAAAATGTGAGTTTTATGGCATGAAATCTGCAGTTGCTGTGGAGAGGGGGTAATATCATGTGCTACAATTGTCTGTTTTTATGCTTTTTTATGGTTTTAAATTTTGTATATTTGTTTTTAATGTTCACTGCTTTAATTATTGTAAACTGCCCAGAGAGCTTCAGCTGCAGGGCGGTATATAAATGAAATAAATAAATAAATAAATAAATAAATAAAACTGTCTGTGAGTAAATCCCCCATGCAAATGGGGTCAAACTCTCTGTTTTGTGATTGATGGGAATTATCCTTTTTACAAAGACATCACTTCCATTCCTGAAATATAAGGAGCAGAAGACCAAAATGCTACAGCCTGAGCCAACTACAGAAAGTCAGGGGAGTGGTGTGTGTGTGAGAGAGAAGGATTCAGATCAAGGAAATGGAAGCCACCTGAGACAAGATCCCTTTTAAAGCATTTGTATTAAAACAAGCTGTAAGTGCTTAAAAGACTCTTCAAGGTAATTGTGCCTTGTTGCTTGTTCTCTTTTCTGCACCAGACAATATTCCCTTTACTTGAAGACTATTTGAGAGGGATTTCTGGAACCGTTCAAGGAGCATGATTCAGGCTCAATAGATTTCTACTGCATAGCATTGCTAGTGGATAGCATTGCCCCCCGTCACCTCATGCAATGGCTTGCTTCCATTAGCCCTGGTCCTTGCGAGGAACGAAGCTATGACTTTTCCCCAATCTCTCTTCCAGGACTAGTTGGTCATGCACAGAGCAACAGTCCTTGGTGAGCAGTTGCAGAGCAAAATGCAGCTCACCACAGGGCTGGTCCAAGACATTTTGCTGCCTAAGGCAAGGACAAGCTGGCACCCCTCCCTGCATTCCATATACAGAAGCAAATGGGACTGGCATTTCAATTTTACATCAGAACTGATGAGAAGATGATGAGAAGACAGTGTCCTCTACTGCACCTAAAGGCAGCAGACTAGTTTAGAGAGTAAAGGATGGGCCATGCGGTACACACAGCTCTGTCCTTCAAGGAATGGCTCAAGAAAAATGGCCATTGCTGCCCCCTAGCATCTTCTGCCTGAGGAGGTTGCCCCATTCTGCATGGTAGCTACCCATTTAACCAGTGGCAGGCACACACATTTGGCAGAAAGTAAGTTCATTCATATCCTTAATTAATTATGTCTATTAATGCGCTTCAAGAAATGAAAAAAATGAGAAAAGCTATGAGCAGGGATTTAAACCGGAATCTCCCAAATCCAGTACTGGCCACAGTTTTTGGAGAAGCGCAGGGAAAGAATGCAGCTGGTTATAGAACAAATGCTACATGTGCAAAGGATCCAGCTTTAATCCCTGAAATCTCCAGGTAGGACTGGGAAACACTCCTCCATAAAAGGTTGGAAATCTGCTGCCAGTCAGTGTAGGCATTCCTGAGCCAGATGGACCAATGGTCTGACTAAGTTGAAGGCAACTTCCTACATTCCTAAGGCAGACTCGAGACACTGTGACAGTGTAGATTTTCTAATGCAAGACTCTAGACATGGTCTGGATTGGATGTTCTCAGGTGGACTGCTTCTCTCCTTCCCTTTCCACCTTTTGTCCTTGCATTGATTCATCCATGGTGAGTGGCTCTTAACAATTGCACAATACCTGCAATTGTAGACTTCATGAGAAACTTGGAGGACATGATGTACAGTGGTCAGAATAGATGGCAACAAATGTGGTGGAACATAGCTTTTATATTGACAATGGTAACAATAAGGGGGCCCTTGGATCTTCCAGGAGAAAAATTGGACACAGAGGTAAGTGGATACTACAGACCATGGACCTTAATCCCTAGAATCTCAAAAGAGGTGTGTTGAGAACTAGCACTTCACCTCATTTATTTTATTTTATTTTATTTAAATTTATATACCGCCCCATAGCCGAAGCTCTCTGGGCAGTTTGCCATTATTGAGGACAAAAAATGTAAAATAGGAATATTGCCAGTGGATAACTGTGAATTTCATGGATATGGAGAGAGATCCTCCCCATTCTCCTAGGGATTGGAAGCCTTGGGGTTCTCCCAAGGCAGCTGATAACTTCCTCTTGGGCATTGATGGTGCTGTGTTGTTTTGGCTGGCTAAGGATCAACACTCATCTCTGAACTTTGAAAATAGATACAATGTTTGTCCTGCCCAGCCTTCCTCAATCTGGTGTTTTGATCTTCAACTCCCATCAGTGTCATATACCCACCCCCAGAAGAATCCTCCCACAAGGAGCTAGTGCTTCCAGAGATGGATATTGCCAAGAAACCACTCATGTCAGAAGACCCAGGGGAGATTAGCATGGTCTGTCTCTGCAAGAGAAGGAGTACCACTTTCTTTGAGGCAGAGGCTGAGTGACCATCTAGCCTCCAAGAACATTGTCACCTCAAGAGGCAAGCTAGTAGGGCTCCTTTGAGAAGAAGTGCTTGATTACAAAGGAGGATTCCTTGGAAGTGAAGACCACCTTGTGAATAAGGCCCTCCTCATGAGTAGGACCTTTGCCAGAGGGTCTGAGATAAACTACAGCTGAGCCCTGGGTAGCTGTGGCTATATATGCTTTCAGTCAGCACTTCCTGGCTGCTGGAACAAATGCATTCCTTTTATCTCTAGTGGGCTTGACCTCTGTGCTACTGACCTTGGACTCTTGGTTGACTCTGCTTGTGCTTGACTATTTGCCTGGCTAATTAAGTTGTCTGTTGGATTCACCTCTTTATCTGGTTAGCACAGAGTCTGATTCAGCTCAAGCATGAGAATCAGCCCTTGCCAGTATGACCAATGGTCAGGAATGCTAGGCGTTGTAGTCTAAAACATCTGGAGGACACTAGTTTGGGAAAAGCTGTCCTAGGCTGGTCAATAGCATCAGCCAGCTTCTTGGAGTTCTCTTACAACATTTCTCTTTAAAATGCTCCTGGAGACTTTACTTTTAGCTTCCCCTATCATTTTTCCCCTTCCAGCTGTGCTTGCAGCAATAAAGTGTTTTATGATAGCCATCAAGGCATACAGAGCCTCTAAACTGCCTTTAATGCAGTATTGTAAAAAGAAAATGGAGTTCCTGCAGCTAAATCAGCATCCTAAACTTGGCCAGTCGGACAAAGCCATACAGCCCTGCTGCATTCTTCAAATCCACTTTTTACAGCATTGAAGAAGTGCAAAACATAAATGGCTTCATGAATGCATCCCTAGTAGATATAGGAAGCCTCATAGTTGGGCCCAGTAATGTATTTATTATTTAATTATTTATTTATTTATTTATTACATTTTTATACCGCCCAATAGCCAAAGCTCTCTGGGCAGTTCACAAAAGTTAAAACCATAATAAAACAACCAACATGTTAAAAGCACAATTACAAAATACAGTATAAAAAGCACAACCAGGATAAAACCACGCAACAAAATTGATATAAGATTAAAATACAGAGTTAGAACAGTAAAATTTAAATATAAGTTAAAATTAAGTGTTAAAATACTGAGAGAATAAAAAGGTCTTCAGCTGGCGAAGACATTTACATCCCATCTGATATTTACGTCCCATCTGAAACTCATTTATTATCTCAAGTAAACGCTTCATCTGGTAACTCCTTGTAGGGCTATTTCTATACATGAAGTTTGTCTCACACAAAGATTCCATCTAGGAAAAACCCATATATGCCATCATGCTTGAAGATGGCACAAGAACCTATTTTACTAGGAGTACAACTATCGGACAAATAGCAGCTTGATCCATCATTTCAGCAGCTTGATCCATCATTTCTTCACAGAGCTTATAAAGAGAGAACCAGGCCCATTCCACCAGGCTATCACTCCCTTTCCCTGAGATATTTTACCCAGGACTGAATGTATGCCATGCTAAAACATAACAATGAATTAAAATTTCTGTGCCCAGGCAGTCCAAATTCCAAGGGATGGATCCAGGATCTGCCTTTCACAGGAGGAAAGCACCTCTGTGTAAGGAAAGGCCACTATGGGAGTCACATCCATTGCCATACTTTGGGTCCAGGATCCTTCTGCAACTGTAGGGAAATAAGCATGTAACCTTATTTTATAGTGTATTGCTTTCTTCTGAATTGCTAATTTGATTCTCGCTTAATAAAATATTTAGCCTTTCACCCATTAGTGTGTTTATTGTTTCTGAATCCTACAAAGACTGGTTGTCTCTTGGCAATGCAGCAGGGCACAGTAGCCTTGCCCAGCCCACTTACCTTGGATCACACTGCACAAATCTTATTCAACTGCTCCTTAGACTTCTGAGAAATCAGCAGATACTTCTGCCCTTCTCCTTTCAAACATCTCTTCCCAGTCATAAGGGCTGGACATGGTCCAGTTACCATTTGCTCCTTCCCTACCTCCTCCTGCTGCCAACCTCTTCACAGCAGCAGGCCTCCCACAAGCAGCAAGCTAATTCATGACTGGATTTCTCAGATCCAAATAATAATAATAATAATAATAATAATAATAATAATAATAATAATAATAATAATAGAAGAAGAAGAAGAAGAAGAAGAAGAAGAGATTTTATAAAATATCTAAATTTTAGCCCCGTTTATATTTTCAAAAAACAAGGAAAAAGGCATTATTGCCTCTTTGTACTAGTAGTCATGGCTACGTCCTTCAATCTATCTTGTACCTTTTGATGCTGGTCCAATGACATCTGCACAATGTTTCCTGCATTCTGTTTTGGTTCTGTTTATAAACTGCAGACTTTTTGGCAATAACATCAGGCCCAGCTTTTCACTTCCCTGTCCCCATCTTTGCAGCTCCTACTTTAGCTGAATTCAAAATGGCTGCCTACATTTCAGTTCTCTGTTGACATTCTCCAGAAGACCAACTTTCTTCCATGTACCTTTCCCTTTCATGGAAAACTTTGGTTCTTATTATTGTTAATAATGTAGTGTGGTGATAACAGGCGTAGTGGCCTTCAGCTCAAAATAGTATATAAATGCAAAATAATAGGCACTGCACTTATTTGTGCCCTTGGAAATTAGAATCCAGCAAAGCCGGAAGAAGCAGGCTGTCTTCCTCTGAAGTGTGGTAGATCCAGTGTTTATTTCTCTCACATATGGTTCTTGATTAGGACCATGAAAATCTTCCTCTATTTCAAGGCTGGGGAATAGCCAGAGCTCAGAGGTAGAGCATGTGTTTAGCATGCCAAAGGTCCCAGGTTCAATCCTCACCAGGTAGGGCTGAGAAAGTCTGAAAAACTGGAGAACTGCCACCAGTCACTGTGGACAATCCTGTGCTAGATGGACCCATGGTCTGACTCCCTGTAAGGCAGCTTCTTGTGTTCCAGTGATGAAGAATTTGGGAGTTCTCAAAAGCTTGTTCTCAACTTCATGACATTATGGATGGTCCGAATAAAGATACTGCCATACTGTGAGTTTTTGATCTGTAATAAAATCTGGTTCTCAAAAAGCTGCTTTTACGCCTAATTGACGCAAGCCCTTTTCAGGAGGTCACTTCCATGCATACACTAAACATGTACAGGAAGCATGATGTCCGAAAAGAAAAGCCCACACATATGTAGACACACAGGCTCTCCCTTTCAGACATCATACAGATGTCAGAGCGGGGACAGCAGGGGACAGGGGACAGGGTGCATGAAGACAGAATCCCAGCATGGTCCTGTTCCCCACCCCCTCCACTCATTAAGGCTCAAAACAATCTGTTTCTAGCAGTGAGGTCTTTTCTTTTTTTAGTTTTTACTCTAGAATAGAAATGGGGGCAATCTGAATTGGGACCCTAGTGGACAAGGTAGGGAGGCTGTTAAGATCCGTACTGGCCCCTCTGTGCCTTCCCTAGAGTAAAAATGAAAAAATAAGTAATCGCTAGACAGAGATGTAAAGTAATTTCTGTTTTGTCTCTTAGTGTACACATGGAGGCAACCTTCTGGATAGGGCAATTTTCTGTGCTCTTTTTTTCTGTTTGGATTAATTTCATTAAAAGAATGAAGGGACTTGCAACAGTGATTTTCACAGTTCAGCTTATTATATTCCCAGCTTGGTCCATGATTCACAGACAGAGCAGTTAACCTCTAATCCTGAGCTCTAACCTCATTGCTCCAAGTGGAGAATCATGATGTGCAGCCAACTCCTAAGCAGGGTGACAGGAGCAGAGTTAAAAGCCATATTTCTTTCATCAGCTATGCCAAATACATCATGGCTACTGCTAAAGAACTGTCAATATGTGTGCAGGTTGTTTCTTTTCAATCCTTTCTCCTACAGAATGACTTTCTCCCCAACCCCACCCCTCCATTTCTCATTTCAAGAGGGCCTGAGTGGCACCTCTGAGACAAGAGATAGGATTGCTGATTTGTCACTTCCCATGGAAAAGCAGTCGAAAAGCATTCTAAAGTATTCTAGGGATATTCTCCCTGTGTCCATAGAAGTCAATCACAATAATAGGGGGCGGGGGGTGAATTTTGCAAACATTTTCAAGAATATGGAAAGAAATACACATTCAGGCCTTAGCTAGACCTGTTATTGCGCTACGGAGGGGTGAAGATCTTGCAATGTTTTTATCACGAGATCCCCCCTCTCCTCAGAAACAGCATGCGACGACCTCAGAGGGAGAGGCGTCGTGCCAGCCATTTTATTTATATTTTTTAAAATTTATTTATTTATTATTACATTTTTATACATTTTAAAGGGGAAGATGCGCACAAGCACTCGTGCGCAGGATGTAGTTTTTTTAAAAAAAATAATTTTCCCTGCTCACCCCACCCCATCCCCGATGGGCGCAGAGCTCCTGAGGAGCTCTGCACCCCGTGCGCGGCTCCCAGCTCCTTGCAAGGAACCATGAGGAGCTGGGACAAATGGCTCAGCCACACATTCCCCGGTCTAAAACGGGCCTAAAATGTAGGGCGAGATCCTGGGTCAAGGGAGGTATCATCCCTCCTTGATCCCAGGATCCCCTGTGTGGCATGTGGATGCACAGGGATGATCCCGGAGATTGCCCCGGTATTTCGCCCCATCTAGCTATGGCCTCAGAGTTGTTTCTGAATGCACTTCCCTTCGGAAGTAGCGCAATACAGAGGGATGACATGCAGGTGTAGACGTCATCTGTCTGCAGTGCGTTACCTTCAATATCCATCCCCATCCACATTCTGCCAATTATTGTAGAGAACTAGCGCAGCAACATAATGCAGCATGGCAAGACGTGTTTCCGTTTTGCCACCGACATGCAGAAGGAGGAAAATGGGAAGGCTTGGTCTGCGCTCAGTAATGTTGTGATCGTTGTAGCATCATGTGATCCCTGATTGTCCCAGAAGAAGTCCTTTCAGATGTGGTCCTGTTTTAGAAAATGACATCAAAGCATTAGCAGTCCAAGGTAAGAATGCTTGCAGAGAGGCACAAAAGCCTGTAAAAGAGTGGAAGACAGGGAGTTTAATACACACACGAAAATGGCTACTTTTGCATTGAAAATGAACTTCATAAAAATTCATTGCAGCAATAGTTTAATTTAAAGTGGCAACATTGTGATGATTTGCCTATGATATTTTTACTTTTAGCCAATTTACCACACCAGTGACAACTGAAAAGATCTCTCTGAATGCAATGGTTTCCCACCCACCCCCTCCAAATCCATACAGACTAATCTAAAAGCAGATGCATATCTTTGGAAGGTCTGCCCACTTTTCAATGTTGGCCAAAATTTCAGCACAAAATGAAAAAGAAAAGCACCCAAAAATCAAATACAAATGCTTGACAATTTTCTGGATTGAAATACAATGATATAAAATGGTCACTAGCCTATGATGAAACATTTTAATTCAATCACAAGCCAACCACAGTTACCCTGTTTGTGTCAACAGCAAACACTGAAAGAACCCTGAAAAGATTGTGTGTGTGTGTGTGTGTGTGTGTGTGTGTGTGTGTTGTTTTCTCTCTCTTAATTACTATTTGTTGTTCTTTTCCCCTGCTGCTGTGAATGGAAGTGCATTGCTGCAAAACTGTGACTGGAGTTCCACAAGAACTTGGAGAGAGGAGAGCATCATTAAAAATATATATTCTCTGTGTATTTAAACCAGCGGAAAGTGTGGCTTCTGCCTGTAACAATGGCCTCATTTCAGCTCACTGAATGAATAAAAGCAACATTCAGAAAAGCCAATCCTATGCTTCAGTAGCACCAGGGCAGGAGCGTCCGGCGAGTACGGGAGTCATATAATCACATAATTCAATGTTACTGACCCATTTAACTGGCACATAAATATGATGAGCTTTTCAGCTCTTGCCATGTATCTTCACATCCGAGTGTTAGGGCCCTTTCTCACATGGTCTTTAGGTCTGCAAGCTTCTGCAGCATTGCTCTCTCACACGTTAAGAGCATAAGAACATAAGAAGTGCCCTGATGCTGGATCAGACCAAGGGTCCATCTAGTCCAGCACTCTGTTCACACAGTGGCCAACCAGCCATCGGCCAGGGACCAACAAGGCAGGACATGGTTCACAGCACCCTCCCATCCATGTTCCCCAGCAACTGGTGCACACAGGCTTACTGCCTCGAATACTGGAGATAGCTCGCAACCATTAGGGCTAGTAGCCATTGATAGACTTAGCCTCCAGGAATTTATCCAACCCCCCCTTTTAGAGCCATCCAGATTGGTGGCCAGCATAACATGAGAAACCGATCTGTCCACGTGGAAGGAGCCCACCCTAGCAGCCCTCCTCACTCCAGCATTACCCTTGTGTGGGGATACTGGAGAAGCCAAATTACGGCCTCCTCCCACAAGACCAAGAGGCTTATCTGATATTGAACTTCTCTACATTAAGCAGAAAACCCTGCATCCTTACAGGGGCTTTCTGCTTTCAGTTTCTTTGAGAAAATCCTTCCTCAGCAAGCTCTATATGGTTTGATGTGTTTCAATTTACAGCCACTAAGCTAGCATTTTGCACAGCTGATCCATCATAGTGTCCCTTTTCACATTATCTCCTATCTTTTTGAAAAGGGGATAAAGGGGGAGAAGCATGAGAGACATCCTGGAGGTTGACAATGTCATGTAAAGGACCTGCTAACTTCTGTGAGTGGATAGTCACAAGTAAGTAATAAATCGCTCGTGTAGAAAAGCCCATTACCTTTGCAGCATGCCATGGAGCTGCACTGTAGTAGCTCCCACACTCTGCAAAGGTCATATGAGAAGGGGCCCTTTCATATGGCCAAGCAAAGGCCATTCAACAAGTGCCTGTGTGGACACTGATTCATACCCCCATGGTTCAAATGCTAATTCCCAATACCCTATGCCAGAGGAGGGTAACCTGTAGCCCTTCAGACATTTTGGCCTACATCTTCCATCATTGGCTAGGCTGGCTAAGACTGATAGGAGGTGTAGACTCAAACATCTGGAGGGCAACACCTGCCCCAGCCACCCATCGTTGCAACTCCATATCCAGCTCCTGATTTCCCTTTGCCACTTTCTTGCCACATAATATTAAGGGTGAGAAGTCCTCAAAATATTAAGTACTTTATTAGCACAAAATGTCATGGGTATTTCTGCAGGAGGGAGAGCTGGGCCTTTCATCTCTAGCTTCAGTCAATTTCCCCTGTGCGCTAAGTCAGTTCCAGTTGCAACTCTCTTTCTTTCTTTCTTTCTTTCTTTCTTTCTTTCTTTCTTTCTAGGATTCCTTTGCTATGCCTGACAATGTTAGGTTAGACAGTTCTTCCATTCAGTTCTCTTATCAAGTACCTTTACAAGGTCATTCTGACAAGTCTTATTTAGGGCGTCATCTGGCTTTTTCATTCCTGCATTTCTATTTAAGGGCAGAGAGTTTCGTCTATGGGATTTGTGCTTGTCCTAGTAGCATTGGGCCATTTGCAGTAAAAAATAAAACCCTTGCCCTATGAGAAATCCAGAGTAAAGGGGCTTTTATTTATGTTTATCATGACCATTTAATTTTTTTAACAAATGCTTAGGTAAGTTTATTACAGTTTGGACACATTACACTACATTTTAGCATGCTATGCACACCCTCCAGTTTCTCTGCGAGGCTAAGTTCTGTGCATCTTATGTGATTCTTATGATGCGATTTCCCTTTTTTTAAAGTCTAGAAAGAACATTGAAAGCTACACTGCATATATTATTAACCCTCATCAGCTTATGTCCTACGTCATCGTCTGAAGGCTGAAGCATCTGCTTCTGTTCTGGTTTAAAAGAAGACCTGAAGAACCACACAGTGCACCAAAAATGACTTTTATGGCTTAGCGGAGAAGAAACAGAGCTGGTGTTTGTGCAAATATGTTATTGCCTCTTTAATTTGTGCCTATTTGAGTCATACATCAAGCAATAAATAACTTTTATGGCATCAAGGCAAGCAGCACTAGAGCAAGGTGATAAAATATATTACATTTAGAGAGAAGTTATAAGGAAATAGCAGGATATACGTGAGACTGGCCAGCAATTGAGGACAGTTACATGAACATAAAAAGGCCCAGCTGGACCAGAGCAAAGGTCCATCCAGTATCAGAGGCAGTAAGCCCATATCCACCAGTTGCTGGGGGAACTGGGGAGGAGGGTGCTGTTGCACTCATGTCCTGCTTGTGGGTTCCTAGTCGACAACTGGTGGGCCACTGGGTGAACAGACTGCTGGACTACATGGACCCTTGGTCTGATCCAGCAGGGCTCTTCTTATGTTCTTACGATGTTTATGGGAAGACCAGCAGTGTAGTGGAGGCAGGGCTCATAGAGATGCAGCACTGGAACTTTTTTATTAGCCAGGACACTGGTGTCACCTGCCACCCCCAACCCTCCTCAGACTGAGGGGAAATGAATTTGCTCAGTAACGGTATATTGTTCTCTGTTGCATTGTAAATTGTTTTGTGGTAATGAAGACCCATGAGCTCCACAACAGATCTGCTCCTGGTGGAGATGAACAGTGCTAGAACTGATTTGTTGGTATGGATCAACACAGTTGCCTGGATTTTTTAGTCTCCTGTGAGTGTGGCTAGGGAGATTGTCATGATGAGCACCACTCCATTTACCACTGCACCAGTGGGGAAAAACCACTAGCAGGGGATGAAAGCAAAAGCTTTCAGGGGTCCCTGCTAACATGGAGGTTTCATGTAGGCATCATGGCCAAAAGCCACTGATCCTTGAATTGGTGAATCAACTTTTTAAAGCCATCCAAACTTGAGGCCATCACCACATTTTGCAGCAGTTCCTTCAGACAATTGTGTGTTTTATGAAGTTTTTTTCTTTTAATCATGGCTTTGCTGCCAATTAATTTAATCAGGGAAACATACATTTCTCTATATTGACTCTTAACACATCATGAATCATTTTATAACCTCCCCACCATACCTTAATCGATGTTTTAGGAAGATACACCGAAGACAATATTTGGTTTGGATCCCACTTTGGTACATCAGAAAGTAGATCATTCCAGCTCAGACCACCTCAGACACAATCACTTCAGTTGAGATCCAAAGTCTCATTTCTCCTTGGAAAATCTTTGTACAACACCATTGACTATACTGGGATATCAACAAACAACCATAACATTTTAACTCCTTTACAAAATTGGAGAAAAAATGTAGGCAAGGTTGCCTCTTCTGAGGGGATGAAGACTGTCAAATTTCAGATTAATACAAGTGTTTTTGTGCAAGGAGAGTCTTTAAAATTGGGGTGGGTGTGGATAATGAGTGATTCACTTATCCTGCTATGGTTTCCTCAGTCAATTCATATCAGTTTTCTTTTGGTTTTGTTTGCAATTGTTATATTTTATTCTGGTTTTATTGCAAATACTCATTGAGTGGTGGGACAATTCAAAAATATTTTTATTATATAGTAGTAGTAGTAGTAGTAGTAGTAGTGTGAATGGTTTCTCATCTACTGTGGCCTTTAGTATTTTCCTCAGCACTGCTTTTTTATGTAAATTAAGATAACCTTGTGTGTTATCTTCCCTTACAACAGCCCTGCTTCTCAAAAGAGATGGAACAAAAACACTCCAATCACATATATTTGCATGATGAAGGTTGAAGCCAAGGTTTATTGTCATTCTTCCGCTTTCACTTGGAATTGCCTAAGCTTACATACCATCACCTGTCACTAGTGACATCAGTGCCGGTAACTCACAAGCTGCTTTGCAGAATAACATGGTGCCAAGGGCCTTCTGCATTGCAAAAAAATTTTTTTTAAAAAAAGAAACAGTTTGACCATGGCCCATAAACCAACATGTCACAGCCAAGGAGCATTTGCTTTCCTGCTCCTTGGGCACAATATCATTGCAAGTCATAAAATTAGCAGTAGCAGTCGCAAAGCATGACTTGTACTGCTGCAGATCATGTGTTATTTAAGCATAATTGTTACATTTCATTATTATTATTGTTGTTGCTGTTATTCTGCCTTTTTTCGTCCAAGGAACCCAAGGTGGTGTACATAATCCTCCTCCACTCCATTTTATCTTCACAACAACAACCCTGTGAGGTAGGTTGGGCTGAGAGTCTGTGATTGGCCCAAAGTCACCCAGTGAGCTTCCATGACTGAGTAGGGACTAGAACCCAGATTTCCTGACTCCCAGTCCAACACTTTAGCCACCACACCACACTGGCTTTCATTTAGACTCAACATTGCATATCAAAAGCCCTAGTCGTAGCAACCCATCATTATTAGTGCCAGAAAAAAAGCTAACTAGTTAGATGACTCTTAACATTTATTCTTGTGCCTGGTCTTCAGCTTTCCATGTTTTCATTAACTTAAATAAAGAATCCAAACAATTGTTTAAACTGAAGTTGCAGGAGGAATCCATAAGTTTGGGTTTGTTAGTAGGCTACATTTTAAGCAAGGTTGGGTTACACAGATATGTTGACCTACAACTCCCATTAGCCTTAGCCAGTATAGCCCATTGTGAGGGATGATGGGAGTTGTAGGCCAAAACACTGGGAAAGCCACAATTGCCCACCCAGTGACAAACCCAATTTAAAGGCTAAAGGCAGCCAGGCAAGAAAGTGTTCCCTCAAGGCTCCTCTGTTGTACCTCAAAACTAAGCCAGATCCAGCACTAGGAAAAGAAAGCCCTTTTTCTCGGACTGGCAGAGGGTGCCACTGACATATTGTCAAAAAAGAGGAATTGCATCTCCAAAAAAGAGGACACCAATCTGCATATGCGAAGTACAAATTTAGAAATAATAACTATCATTTAAATAGAAATACAGCACATTTTACCATAATGGAGAAGACTGATCAGGTGACCTGTGTACCTGCTCAGTCCACTCTTATCCAGGTGTGGGCAGCTGATGTCCCCAGGGAGAGGTTTCATCTCTCTAATGAATGGAATGTGCCAAGGGTTAAAGATGGCTTCTCTGCCAAAGGGTGGCTACATGTGGCTATATGCCAGATTTGCATTCCTTAATGGTGGACAGCAGACAAAGGGAAAAACTTTCGACCAATAGAGCATCGAATGTAACCTATGACTCGTTGAGATTGTGCACCTTAACTTGAAAATTGAATGTAACTTAACTTGCTAATCCAGAACTGACCAATAGAAGGGTTAGAAAGAGACTAACACCCTCTTGTAGTCAGGGCCTATATATACTGTGAGATTCCTTTGTTCTGGGTGCCTCCATCTTGTAGAACCGGAGAGCACCCCCATACTGCAGTATTGGAAGTAAATGGATTAAGTGTATTCTCCACCCTCGTGTATTTGATTGGCTATTAACGCACCGGGGAAGCGGGCCTTTAAATCCCTGGTTAAGGGACAACACAGGCAACTTCAAGGTCCTCACTGTGCTCTCCCTCCTTATGGGTCTTTCACCTTAAACCAGACATGGACTGGATAGCTAGTCAAATAGACGGCCACTTCCAATAAAAGACTGTCCTCTGCCAGTACTCCAAAATAGAGGACTTGGCCGGAGTTGTGCATGTTCACTAACAGCTGCTTACCTCCTGGATGCTCTGACAAGGAACAGCATCAGCCACGAGAGGAGGAAAGCGCAACTCAGAGGACATGGGCATCTGAGGGCCGCCAAAGGCATGCTGGGAGGTGTAGTACTGTCATCACTATCTTTCAGTCCTAACTCGGCCCCCACTAACTGACTTTCCCCAACTGCCACTAACTCCGCCCACCATTCCATTCTAGCCTTAGCTGTCAGTTATTCCTCCATTCACTCTTCTGTTCAATAGCCTTGGGTGGGAGGAAAGATTTATCAGGCTGTGGCAGCCATCATCTGGAAGTGGCTCTCCGTCCTGGGCCTGAAGGGAGAGCACCTGGGTTGGCTGCCTCAGTTACTAGGCCCCATCGGGAGCAGAAGGGAAGGAGGTAGCAGCTCTGGGCAAAAGGAGTTGTAGCTTTTGATTTCTGTAGGGACAAGGAAAATCATGACGACAGCTTCAAGATGGCCCTGGCTAGTCGTTGAGAGAGAGAGAGAGAAAAAAGAAACTAATTTAATTTGTTTTAAAGTTACCTCACAGGCCTAGGACAGGTTTACCTTGCAGAGTTGTGAAGGTAAGAGAGGAGGGGAAATGAAATGAATTTGTTTAAAGGTTAACTCACAGGCCTAGCATAGGCCTGCTACTTTAAGATGGTGGATCTGCTTCCCTACTATACGTTAGTCAGATATCTGGGCAATGCTGGGTATATTTTGAAAACATTTTTAGGTTTGCATCTTTTTTAGCTGGTAGAAAGGGTGTTGTGTATACTGATTGTTTTTGAAGTTTAGATGGCTACTCCAGCCAAGGCACGATGGATGGGAGGTGTAGGCATTTCAGGTAAAACAAAAAATGTGGTTTATCACAAAGCTCTAATTTAAAATACAGTTCTTATTAACACAATTTCCCATTTATTCTAACAAAACAATTTACTAACTCAACCAAACTAAAAAAAACCAACCAAACTAAAAATGAATAAGTTGCATAGAAATGTATTATATATCAACTAAATGTTATAAACATTGTTCAAAGACCCAAGCAACGCCAGGCATATCTGCTAGTAAATAAATAATACAGTCTTGTAGGTTTTTGTTGCATTTTGCTTTTACTATCAGTAGTCACAGAAGGACCAAAGACTACTTTCTTTTCACTGCAGACCATGATTCTGGTCACATAAAGAATTAATCATTTGAGCAGTGTTAATGGATGATATTAAAAAGGCAAAGTGTGGGTAGACATATGCCCAAGGCCCCTGAAAAGAGAGATTTGATTATTATATTTAACCTACTGAAACTATCAGGAAGCAAGTGTACAAGGAAGCTGTTGTTAAGATTTCTGCAGGATATAAATTATACCTGAGTACTTAGTACAGAAAAAAGCAGTGAATAAATAGTCAGAAAATGTCACAGAGCGCACTGAAATCTAATTGAAGGAGTCGGTTCGACACACACACACACACACACACACACACACACACACACACACACTTGTTTGCATTATGAGAGGTAATAAAAGCCCCTGCCCACACTGTTCAAATCGAGAGATACTGATTGCATGGAAGGACAGCGGGGAGATCACTCCCACTCTTCCGCACCCAACCTCCATGCATTCATGAATCCTTTGTCAACAATAGCCTATGTACTTACAAGCAAAAAAGAGGCATGTTACCGGGGGTGGGGGCGGGGTGGGCAGCATGTGGATTTTAAAAATTATAAAGTAAAAGTGGACACGGAGACATTTTATTCTCTCTCTCTCTCTCTCTCTCTTATGATAATACTAGAATCCAATGGGGTCAGCCCATGAGACTGGATGGTGGGAGATTCACGGCAGATAAAAGGAGTACTTTTCCATACAGCACATAGTTAAACTATGGAACTATGGTGTAGTTATGGACACCAATTTAGATGGCTTTTGGAGGAGAAGACTATCAATGGCTACTAGTCCTGGTAGCTATAGCTAGGTAGCTAGGACTTACCAGAGGCTGCTGGGAAGATGAGTGGCAGGATGCTATTACACTCATATCCTTCTTATGAGCTACCCCTAGGCTTTGCCACTGTGGGGAACAGGGTGCTGGACTAGATGGACCTTTGGTTTGGCCCAGCACAGCTCGTCTTATGTTCTTGTATGCATATATAGGCTGTCTCTGTCCTAGTGGGGACCCTGCACTTATACAATTTGAACATGTGTGAACTCTGTTCACAAAAGATCCATGAACACACAGAGGTCAGGAGTGAGGACACTGTGTCTGTGATCTTGCTCCCCCTCCATGTGTACAGTATCGCTGGATATTGACCAGGTGGTCACAGATAAATATATAAATATCTAAACGGTTAGATTTAAATATATATATTTAAATATATTTTGTAGCAAAATCTACCAGGTTTTGCAAAGATTTACTAGACTAGTTTTGTTTGGCTGCAATCTTGCTGCATTTACTGGAATGAACAGAGTTCATTCAGGCTTAAACGAAACTGCACATTTAGTAAAATAAAAAATCAGAACTTGAGCAAAATTTATCCACACTCTATACAGAAACCCAAGGATTCCCCACTATGGGCGTTCATTGTGTCCCTTTATTCAAATGAATATGCATGACTTGTAAGCAGGCCTACTTAAAACACACCTGAAGAGTTCTTAAGGGCACAAGTGTCGTTCGGAAGGCTGGGAGAGAAAGATCTTGAAGCCATCTCAGCCAGGGTCTAGTGAGGGGGAAAGTCTGAGACAGAGAAACTTTTTTAAAAATAAAAACTCTCAACACATAATGCCAGGGGCAAAAGTATTCTATGGGCACAGCCCTCCAACTCAGGCAATCAGGATACACAGAGCACAGAGGCCTGAACAGAATAGGGCCCACACCAACAGCTAATTTCTACGACCCTGCAGCTCCTCTAAACTGGTCCATTATATTCAGAGACCTTCAAAGAGAAAAAATAAATCCTTTGCTAGGATTCTAGAAAGGGGCTAGCAACACATTTACAGGCCAGTTTTACATAAGAGCCCACACACACACACACTTTTCTCATCCATCCTCCTAAGGGGATGGATCGGCTCTTGTAACTTTAATAAAGGCTACAGAAGACATAAGGACATAGGAACAGTTCTGCTAGATCAGATTAAAAGCCTTAACTAGTTGAGTGATCTAGACCAGATCACTAGTGATGAAACAGACCCCTCTGGGAAGCCTACAAGCAGCCTCTCCCCCTGCCCCTTTGATCCCCAGTACCTGGTATTCAGTGGCATATTGTCTCTTAACTCAGGGGATGCCTGTAGCCATCATGACTTGTAGCCATTGATAGGTTTATGAATTTGTCTAATCCTCTTTCAAAGCTATCTAAGGGCCAAACTAAACATTCTTGTAAACATAGCTGAGCTATGCCTGATTGGTTTATTTACTCCAGAGTAAGCATGTGCTTCCTCTGGATTGGGACCACGGTGCTCCACATGAGTGAAGCTTCCCCACCCAGCCACCTGTTTTCACCCCATAATCCCACTGAGATTTTCTTTGTCTTAACATCTTCCTACACAGGGGGAGGGGTGGAATCTTGGAATAAAAGTGGGTAGGGAAGCTTAATACACATGAAAGAAGGTGCTGAACCGAATCAGGGGCCCAAGCCCTTACTCTAAAATAAATCAACCACACACACAGCTCAGCTGTGTGTGACTATGTTTAGTTTGGCCCTAAACTTGTAGTGGTAAATTCCATAAGACCACAGACTCCATTATTACTATTTTGGCAATTTTCAGCTTTTCATAATCTACTAACTCTCCCACTGAAATCAAAGCGATGTTTCAGATGACTCAAATGTACGTCAATACAGCATGGAAAACAGGTTAGAAGCGGACATCACTTCTCAGCCTTTCTACAACACGAACACCCTCCCTGGGAGGCTAGATCTCTCCAATGCTTGAGACAGCTAAAATATACCAGTGATCACATTGCACAGTTATGAATTTTGGAAGTACAAAATCAAAAAATCATGACTTTGAAATCTGACCCAGTGAAGGAATGGAATGGGGATTCCCATTCCTATGATTCCATTTGACTGGTTTTGCCAATCTCATCTTGGAAAATGATCCACTTTTGGATTATTTTCCTCCTTTATCATTTTTTTTAAAGAAATCTTCTAAACGGGATGAAGCTATGGCTCTTGTTATGAAAACTGGCAATAGCAGTAATTTGCTAGATACACACTGGCATACAGTAAAACTTTAATTATAAAAATTATTTTTTTCATCTAATCTTTGGTGTTATAGATACAATTGCAAAAGCAAACAGCTTATGGGTCAGAGAGCCACAAACAGGTTTTTATGTAATGCCCAAAGGGTTTGATATTTAGGATATAAAAAATTGCCTTATATTGAGTCATACCATTGGTCCAGCTAAGTCAGTATTCCCCATGCTGACTGGCAGAGCCTTTCCCAGCCTAATTGGGTGATGCCAGTAATTGAACCTAGGACCTTTCGCATGGAAAACAGATGCTCCACCACTGAGTTACGGCCCTCCTCTTGCCCTGTTCCAACAAGGATAGAAATCAACCCAATCTGAGTTCAAGTTCATAGACATTTCAATGGAATGTTTTCCTGCTTGATGTCAAATGTCACAACAGTCGCTGCATCATAGATGTTACAAAGCAAAGCAAAACAAAAACTGGTGAGAAATTATTATGATTATTAAAAACAGTCTGACAAATTAAGAAAACAGGATTTATTTAATAAATATAATGTAAATTCCTTTATTTGACCTTATGTTCACAAAATAATTTTATTATATTTATGAAAGCAGCTTACAGGCAATAGAATTATGAAAACATTCACAATACTTAAATAACACAGACCTGATTCAGGATGTACATTTTCATTAGGCTCCTAATTTATCTCTCCCAGTTCTCTTTTGCCGACGACACTCCTTGATGAATGCTATGTTTCAGACAAAGTTTGTGGGGTGTTTGCTAACATCCCCCTCAAAAAAAAACCCTCAAGTAATTCTCTTGGAATCTGATTGTATATTAATGCTGGTGAGTATTGAGAACATGAGCAATTTTATTTTACTAAGGATGCCTAACAGGAATTTTAGATTCAAGGAAACAAAAGTAAATCTTGAGAACTTTGGGAACTTACAGTTTTGCTGTTCCATTCACTATGTGGGAATCCACAATAAGAATGAGGCACTATTTGTCTATGCGATGGGCAGCAAACAAAAGGAAAACTATACGGTTTGAGACAATCATGCAGCTTTAGATGGCATCAATATTCATTTCTGGATTTTTTTATAATCACTAAATTTCATAGGAATGTAGAAGACCTTGCCAAAACTGACCGAAGATCCACTGACGATCATCTTGTTTCCCACTGTGGTCTACCAGATGCTTCTACAAAGTACATGAACAGGGCATAAAAACCACAGCCTTCCTCCATGACTTTTATATCCAGCATCTGGTATTTAGAGGTATACTGCCTCTGAAAATTGAGGCTCGCTTCTGCTCTCATGGATAATATTTCTTGATCGATCTAGCATCTATTATTTTGAATGCAGGGGAGGAGGAGTTTCTCCCCCACTCACCCCTCAAAAAGATACCCAAAATTTGAAATAAGAAAAGTCTTAGAGGGGTGCTTTACCTTACAAAATGGCAATTACAACTGCTGACTAACTGAAGAGGATTTTCTTCTTTGATCAATTCATCTTTAAAGCTGTATTCCTATATAAGGTATACTATGCACAGTGTCACATGCTGTCGTTCAAGCAAAGTCAACATAACATGAAATTTCAAAATAAATCCCAGCACTCTGCTTTAGGGCACAGCTTTTGCAACTTGTCATTCGGCCAACTCCGGTCCTATATTTAGGGTGGGGTAGGAAGAGAACCCACAAACCTCACTGTTGTCACACAACATTGTTGATTCGTCATTTTTTGCTGTGTTTTGAACAATTACAAATTCCATAATCACTCAGGCCAGGCTAACTTATAAAATGTTCCTTTTTTATATATAAAGTGCTGACTAGTAAACTGTTCAAAAATGCAGTGATGAGACCCCAGAAATATCCCATTACTTAGACATTTATTAAAATAAGATAAATAAAGCTAGATTTGTTGAAACATATGAAAAAATAGCCATTTAAATAATAAATAAATAAAGCTAGTATTGACACATTATCTTCCTACTATTAAAAATATTCCACTCTTATTATAAGGCTCTATTGATGTTCAGAAATCATTCATAAAGGCATCCACCCTAGGCTGGCAATTCACCAAACTTTACTCGCAACCTATAAATACCCATGAACAACTATGCACGTCAAACGGGAACCTCATATTTAGTTTAATACATTTTATTCATACAGTAAAGTTTATTTACTTCCCCCAGTTTTGTTTCTGCAAACATTTACCAAGCTCTTTTTTGTTTTATTTTTTCCTTACAGCTGCACTGTATCTACATCTTACACTCATTTCCATTCAAGATGAACAACACACAGCAATCCCTAAATACAGTGTATGTAATTTGGAATTCTTTGTTTTAAATTGTATGCTTCTGCTAAGCAGCAGCTAACTGAGTTTTGGGCTTTTGTGTGATGGCTTTAACTCTCACAATAGCACACTTTGTTTTTCTTTTTTAAAAAAAGGGGGGGGGACTTGAAAAATCTTTCATGTACCTTTACATGTTGATGGACTAACTTTACATCTCAGGTTTTATGTTGACCATTTTGTGTGATAGGATGGATCTTTTCCAAAGATACATCAGCCTCAAAATCTAAGATACCTGATCGTGCTGGAGACCTTTTCTCCAGTGTTTTGCGCAGTTCTTCTTCCTCTTCGTTTTTCACAATGTCCTCCTCTTCGGGGCATATGACAGAATGGGGGATCAGATAGACCAAATTACACTCTTTGGGGCTGGACCCTCTGGGCTCAAGCTGACTGGAAAAGGCTACTCCCCCATTGTTGTTGATGCTGACTGTCTCGATAGCATTAATGGAAGCAGGACAGAGTCTGTAGCATCCCAAGAGAGTGGAAAATGCCTTGCGGAAATCCGCATTGAAGGCATAAATGATAGGGTTGAGCGAAGAATTGGCCCATCCAAACCAAACAAAAACGTCAAAAGTGGCAGAACTAATGCAAAATGGCTCTGCTTCCCTAGATGGAACAGTGGGGTCGCAGAAGGGCACCATGCAGTTCAGGATGAAAAAGGGCAGCCAGCAGCAAACAAAGACCCCCATGATCACTGACAAAGTCTTTAAGACTTTTGTTTCTCTCTTGAAGGACATTTTGAAGGAACTTTCAGGCTGCTGGCAATCCAGGCTGTTTCCATTGCCGGCAGGGGTTTGGCAGTTCTTAGCATGGACCGCTGCTCGCTCCAAGGCTGAAATGCGTCTGATTTGTTTCTGAGCAATCCGGTATATCCTTGTATAGGTGACTATCATGATGGCCACTGGAATGTAAAAGCTAATGAGAGAGGAGGAGATGGCATACATCCTGTTCAAACTGGAATCGCAATTGTCCAGGGCTACCCCTTGGAGACTGGCATTGAGGTCTAGAAAGCTGGTGGTTTTAGCCTTGTGCCAGTTCAGTTGCACAGGGATGAAGGAAATCAACACAGACAAGGTCCACGCCACGCTGATCATGATGAAGGCTGCTCTGGGGGTCATTTTCCTCTCATACCTAAAGGGGCTGGAAATGGCCCAGTATCTGTCCACACTAATGACACACAGGTTTAAGATTGAGGCTGTGGAACACATGATGTCAAAGGCTACCCAGATGTTACAGAATGTTCCAAAAGGCCAGAATCCAGCGATCTCAGCAATGGCTTTCCAGGGCATGACCAGGACTGCCACTAAAAGGTCTGAGACTGCCAAAGAGATCACAAAGAAGTTGGTCACCTTGGACCTCAAGTGGCGAAACCGGATGACAGCGGCACAGACCAGCGTGTTGCCTAAGAGGGTGGTGAGGATCAGCAAGGAGAGGAAGCAGCCGGTGAGGATTCGAAAGCAGGAATCCCTTTTCACAAGCAACCCTTCCCCGTCCATAGTGGTGGTGTTCCAAATCATATTTCCTCCCGAGGCAATATCATATCACGGGGCTGGCGATGACATCAGCTCATGTCCTTGCAGAGCTTACCAAGTAGACATCAGGTGTCCATTAATTACTCAACACCAGGCAGACCCCCTAAGGCTTCTGCTAAAGACTCTTCGCTCTTGGGAGGGCTCCCATCATCCTTCGGAATCTCATTAAGAAACATCAGGCATCCTGTAGCAAGTATCTCAAACTGTCACAGTCGTGGTGGGAGGGTTTTTGTTTTTTCTTTCAGCATTCATACCTGAATTTCATCCTAAAATAGAATACTCTAACAGGAATAAGCCAGCAGAAGAAATCCTCAGAGTCCTGTATGAATAAACCCGGCAGACCAGGGATGCAATCACTTTGCAGCTTACATATACTCTCACTTAAATAGGCTATTGATTCAGTTTGCCCAGTGTCCATTTAACTAGCCCTTCAGCTCTATTGAAGCGTAACACATTAGGTGCTTTTCCTTCTGATTTAATTTTCCATCCCTCTAATTGGTGGGACATTTTAACACCCTTTCAGCCTCTTCGTACCTTTCTGCTACAAAAATTAAAACGTCACTCTCTCTGTATGGGTAGCCTCAGGAATCCACTCCTCACCCTGTTCCACATTATTTAAGATCCACAGTCCTAGAGGCAAAGAAAATAAATTTACATTGTAAGACATTCAGGGTATATATTGAAGGGATCACAGTTTTTCAAAAGGAGAAATTCTGAGTCCTACCTTTTTTTACTTTGGATGATGCTCTAGTCTAGTCCGAGGAAGAACATTTTTCTTCCTACCCTATTTAGAATTTGAGCTGCATAGCAAAGCAAAAAAGACATAATCACAGCAGGCAGGCTGCATTGCATCAAGTATAATTTTCTGATGGCATGAATGGTAGGCGGATGGGTGGACCAGCAGGCACAAATTTTTCAGCAACAGCCACTGGACCTAACTTTTCCAGCTCCCACCTTCTAAATTAGTGTTCCGAGGACATATGGACCAACTCCTTCGATTCCTGCCATCCCTTATGTTCCATGTGCAAACTCTGTGCATCAAGGCAGTCCTGTCTAGATAGTCATCACCCAAGACACACTTTGTAAATCCTGTCGAAGTAGCCCATCAGGATGAAATCATCCCATGAAAAAGCATATTTCCAATTCTCTGGCAAAGCTCCTGGAGATGCTTCAGTGGCCTTTTAGTCTTCATTGGAAGAAGGGCAAAGTCCTGAGTGCAGATCCCTTTGGCCCTTGATGTAGTTCCCCAACCAGCAGTGGGTAGTACTGTATAACGTTTGAGTTCAGTACTAAGTGAGCCGGAATCCTTTGCTGTTGAGCGACTTTTCCATGTTTCTCTCAGAAGAATCCACCTCTCAGAAACAGCTCATTATCGTTGCACCCCCGGATTAGGTCATAGTTGCAGTCCCTCTCCTTTCAGAAGTGCCCGGCTCCTTCAGGGTTTCCTGTACTCTGCCCCTGGATTTTTGCCTCTGATCCTGAACGCTCTTGCTTCATCTCGCCGATCCAAGCACCCTGACAGCACAGGCTGCTTCTTGCCTGGAGTGGTAGGCAGCAATATCACCTTGCTAAGAAAAGTCTGCCCATTTGAGGTCTCTTTCCTAAATCACAGAGAAGGGAAATTTGGGAATGAATGAAATCGACAAGAAGGAGCCCCTCTGATTTCCTGCCCTTAAAAATCCCAAAACCTTCTCCTGTAGAGAACACAGCCTCTTTCTTATTTCTCTATAATACATACTGTTCTCCATGCAAACACACACAAATATTGGAAGTTATTTAACAAAATCTTCCTTTCGAGCATGCTGTATTAATTCAAACTCTCCAGCGCTACCTTGGCCTCACCTGCACTGTCTCACCTTTCCAAATAGCCAAGGTGCGTTGAATTATCCCAGTAGTAAATGGCCAGAGGGAACAAAGAAGCTATTTTGGAATAGTCTTTAAAAGTACACACCAGACAAGCCCCACGAGATATTAAGACCCAGGAGGGGTCCCATTGGCATACATATAACACTCTCTTTATGAACGTGCATAACCACACATGTGCAGAAATATCTAAAACACATCCACACAAAAGAATATAGGCATTTTTTTGACACCGCTAGGTCACAGTTGGTAATAAAATAAAATACAATAAACATGCTACAGAAATCACACGCAGCCGATGCAAAGAAACTCCCCTGCCTAGCCATGAACTCCATCTCCCACAAACAAAACACGCATAATTCAAGCTGACGCCAAGGTTTAAGATGAGTGTTTGCCCTCTGGCATGAACTTACCAACATAGATAAGTCATTGATCCCACAGTGTGGATGTTGTGGGGTGTCGATGTTACTGGCTCCCAGCTGAAAGAACAACACTCACCTCATCTTTTTGCTGCTGGTATATTTCTGGTTCTTTTCTTCCCCCCTCCCTGCCCCCGCCTTTTTTTTTTTTTTTTTTTTACACATAAGCACTATCTCTCTTTGCAATTCATAGTGTTCACCAACTTACAGCAATAGGGATTTTGGCGTGGACCTGGCTCCCTCTTCTGGTAGAAACGGGATATGCTCCCCCATATTAATGGAAGATTTATTTTGTGTCCCCGTGTTTGTGACTGTGTAGGGTGGTGTGAGGGGAGGCCGGGTAGAGTAAAGAGAAATTGACCCATTGGCTGGCTCTTCCCTTAGCTTACACATCTTTCTAGATGCATTGCAGAATCTATGCTCACTGGAAAACGTTTTCCCCCTATATCACTCCAAGCCTGGGCATTCTTGCTTTCTTGCTGGCTAAGAATTATGGGTGTTGCAGTCCAACATCTGGAGGTTGGGAAAAGGCTCTCCTAATGGGTGAAGGCTCCGTACTCATGATCTATACCCTCCATTTTTTAATAAAGGCACAGACTGCAACTGGGATCTCAAAAGCACGGAGGTTGGCAGCTGGGCCTCCTATCACCATACGTAGAAACATTCTCTGCACAGGGCTACAATTAGAAACGGTTTACCAGGGGAGGCTGGTGGCTCCCACGTCAGTGAGGCTGTGACTCTGCTCTGGGTTTCGGTCACAACCAGTCAGCACTCTGGATTTCAGTGGGGCTTTAAATCCACTCTGGGTTTCAGTCAGAACCAGTCAGAACTCCGAAGGAGCTGTCCAAGGGGCAGAACTGACTTTGGGGATAGGGCTGATCTCCCTGGACAGCGCCTTCAGAGTTCTGACTGGTTCTGACTGAAACCCAGAGTGGATTTAAAGCCCCACTGAAATCCAGAGAGGATTTAAAGCCCACCCCCCTGTGTTTAGGCTCAGATGGTACTGCTCAATTGCCAGGGTTTCTCTCCTCTGCCACCCACCCTTGATGTTCACTGATAACTGCACACATTGCACGAGGCAGGTTTCATAATGTAGGTGTGGATAAAAAGCAACATCAGAAGCAGTACTAAAGGAAAACCAGAGCAAGATCTGCAAAGAAGGACGAAACATTGCCTTATCCTTCTTCCATGTTTGCACCAGAAGCAGGGGAGAATCCACAAAAATTGCTACTGGAGGCACAAAAGCAGCAATGCTCATAAGAGTCACAGGGAAGCCCAACAGCATCTTTTCCTCCATCCCCAGCAAGTGTGTGTGTGTGCGCATGCGTGCGTGCGCGTCTACATGTATCTGTATGCATGCATGTTTGTGCTTGTTCATGGACAGCTTTGGCCCCAGGCTTACTGAGAATGTAGGGCCAAACATTCTCAGGGTCAAAACTGTTGTGCACCCTTGCACTGTAGTATAGTGGTTGGAGTGATGGATAAAGGGCCAACTCAGTAGCACAAGCAAATGCTTTCATTAAATTCAATAACTACTGCCTCTAGGCCAGGGTTGGTGAACCTCTTCCAGCCCAAGGGCTTAATTTAATTTTGGAGAAGCTCTCAAAGCTGCATTCCAGTGGGGAGAGGGGGCAGGGCCAAAATACAACAAATGCCAGCATATTGTAGCTTAAAGCTCTTACTACCAATCGCTGCGCCTTGGGAGAGGAATTTGAACCTTTTAGAACGGGCAAAAAACTGCACCAAAGCTGTACAACCACCAAACAATTGGGGGAAGGGGGTGAGGCCAAGGGAAATGGGTGTGGCCACTTGGGGTGACCCAGAGGCCTGTATTGGGGCCCCAGAAGGGCCTGCTGTGAGGTTCCACACCCCAGTGCTTGGCAAAGCTAGCTTTGAGGAGGGGTGATTTGAATGAGAGACATAGGGGGAAAGGGTGCTTAACCCCTCTCACTCCCCACTGCTTTTCTGCTGCTCAGCTATTTTCCTCTCCTTGGGGTTCCAGGTATAATTTCAACCTTGCTCTTCAATACACCTCTGCCAAGGCTGTTGTGGTTGCCTTCCCCAACCTTGGCCATCCAGATGCTTTGGATTACAACTCCAGCATTCCTGACAATTGACTGATGGGAGTTGAAGTCCAAGACATCTGAAGGGCACCAGGATAGGAAAGCTACACTGAAGATCTTGTAGCTTTCCCTCTCCCATATGGAGAGGAGATTAAGGAGTCTCTATTAAGGCTCTCCCTAAATAACAGAGTCAGTCCTTTGGGTGATAACCACCATTTCATTTTTTGATTCAAGGTCAAGAGCTGAGTCCTTCTGTCAAAAACTTTGGCTTCTCTTGATAAAACAGCTTGCTCTAGAACAAGGGTGAGGGATGTGTAGCCCTCCAGATGTGGTTGGACTATAGCTTCCTTTACCATAGTCCTGCTAACTGGGGCAGATAGGAATTGGAGTCCAGCACCTGAAGAGCCTCAGCTTCTCCTGTTCTGGAATGTGCATTCAATGTACCTTCAAATATTCCGGAGTAAATCACTTTAACTGATGTACCGGAATAATGCTGTAGAGGGAGAGGGCCTTTTCGGTGGTGGGCTACTTCGACAGGATTTACAAAGTGTGTCTTGGGTGATGACTATCTAGACAAGACTGCCTTGATGCACAGAGTTTGCACATGGAACATAAGGGATGGCAGGAATCGAAGGAGTTGGTCCATATGTCCTCGGAACACTAATTTAGAAGGAGGGAGCTGGAAAAGTTAGGTCCAGTGGCTGTTGCTGAAAAATTTGTGCCTGCTGGTCCACCCATCCGCCTACCATTCATGCCATCAGAAAATTATACTTGATGCAATGCAGCCTGCCTGCTGTGATTATGATCTCCCTGATGAGGCTCGCCTGGTGCCAACATTGTTATCTTTTCGGCACCAGGTCAAGGCTTTTCTCTTCTCCCAGGCATTTAACAGCATTTAACAACGCTAAGTTTGTTTTCTAACGGACCCCAGAGCTGTTGTTTTTTAAATGGATACTGTTGTTTTTATACTGTTATTTTTATGTTTCTGATGGTTTTTAAATTTTATATACGTTTTAATGTTTACTGTTTTTAACTTTTGTAAACCGCCCAGAGAGCTTCAGCTATGGGGCGGTATATAAATGTAATAAATAAACATACATAAATATGCACTTACCAGGGAGTAAGCACCATTGAACTCAGTGGGGCAATTCTGAAGAGACATTCATGGGATTGCATGGTAGCAGGACCCCTTCCCCCTGAGGAAGACCGCTGACCAAAATGCATTGAGTATATTTTTTACAACATAAATTACTGCTTTCAGGCACCAATCCTAACCCTCTCCTTGTGCTCTTCCTCTAGATAAAGGCCACCAGAGCCATATGAGTTAAGTCCCATTCTCCTTTCCCTGTATAAATTGTCTCAGATAGAACTTGGAGGAATTAGGGATGGGAGATTAGGCTCCCATCTGCCTCAAAATGGTCTCAGAGCTTCTCCAGTGTTCCGCTCAAACAGCCACCACCTGTCTTTTGCCTCTCCCTGCCTTGAAAGTTAAAGACATGTTTGGGGCAGTTGGAGATGGTAGCCACTGACGCTGCATTTCTATGGTGTGGTGACCAGAGTTGGAATATTGTGTACAGTTCTGGTCACCACACCTAAGAAAGGATATTGTAATTTTGGAAGAAGTGCAGAAATAGGAAACAAAAATGATCAAAGGGCTGGAGCAATTCCCCTTTCAGGAAAGGTTACGATTTCTGGGTCTGTTTGGCTTAGAAAATGGTGAGTGAGGGGAGACACGATAGAGGTGTACAAAACCATGCTTGGTATGAAGAAAGTGGATAGGGATATGTTTATCTCCCTCTCTTTTAATGCTAGAACCTGGGGTCATCCCATGAAGCTGTATGGTGGGGAATTCAGGACAGCTAAAAGGAAGTACTTCTTTGCATAGTACATCATTTGAAATTATGGAACTATGGAATTTGCTACCACAAGATGTAGTGATGGGCACCAGTTTGGATGGCTTTAAATGGGGGTTATGCATGGATGATAAGGCTATCAGTGATGTCCGTAGGCAAACTCCAGTATAAGAGATGATATGCCTATGTACACCAATTGGTGGGAATATGGGCAGGATGACGCTGTTGCACTCAAGTCATGTGTGTGTGAACAGAATGCTGGCCCCTGTGTGAACAGAACTCTGGTCTAGATGAACCTTGATGACAAGTGGATCAGTGGATCATCATTTCCCACTGGAGATTCTGGGACTTGTGCTCCCAGCTCCCATTATGAAAAAGATGTTCTGCTGAAGAGACTATAGCTACTCCCTGCCACATAGTAAACTTCGGAAGCTTTTGGGAAGGAAGAGGCTGCAGAGGAGGGGTTTGAGCAAAATACATTAGAATTATATTTGTTTGGTAAATTATAGCTGCATAGTTTCACCATGTAACTGGTGCAAGGCAAGTGCTAGAGAAAGAAGTGTGTGTGTGTGTGTGTGTGTGTGTGTGTGTGTGTGTGTGTGTGTGCGCGTGTGACACACACACACACACACACACACACACACACCACCGCTTTAAAAGCAAACAACATTGTACCAGGAGTTCATAGCTCCTGGAAAAACAAATAGTTTCTGATAGAAAAGGTTGAGTGCAGCCATTATGGCTGAACCATTCAGACAAAAGAACACTTACTACCAATGAAAGGGGAACAAGGAAGGAATGAAGGAAGGAAGGCAAGCCTGAGAGTTGCAATCTACATCCAAGTGTAGTTACAAGGAGAAACTAGTGAAGGAAGAAAACAAGTTTCCTTTTGTCTGTCATACCCCACTGGTTCAGATGATTTAGCACAATTGTTGCTTTTACTCCAGCTGAATCAAGGTGGGCATCACATCACATCAGGCTGCGTCTGCATCAGTTTTTCTACTCACCAGAATTCAGGCAAGGGTTTCATCCTTGCAAGCCCCTCTGCTTGAATACTTGTAACACCCCTAGGAGTAATATTCCTCATACTGAAATTAGGAAGCCTTCCAAAGGACGTTGTAGGACAACCAAAGCCTGGGGCATGCGCAGTGACTCTTTTCTTTTAGTTTTTATCTTTGAGCATGCCGCTATGCCATAGAAAAGCTTGCTTTTGGAAATTCCCTCTGTTTCACAAGTTTGGTTTGCTATGTAGCATGGGAGCTTTTTGAGAAACACAAGGTCAAGGCCTGCTTCAGCATATGGGTTTGTTACTATGGTTCATTGGTCCAATATGCCAACTCTGCCTGAAGAGAATAGTTTGAAAATGTCACTGTTGCTGCATATTGAATAGGATCCTGGGTGGAAGCAAAAACTACTAAATGAGGAGTCATTCTTTCTGGCTCAGAAGTAACAGACCCATTGGTATTAATCACATATCAGGCATCTATTTTATCCAGGCTCATGCCTCTTTTAATTGCAGAATTTCTCTCTCTAAAAAAAACCATTTTGGGTGCCAGTAGGCTTCAAAACCTTAAACTTTTGAAAATTTCAAATGATTGAACTTTTTCTCTTTTCAAATATTCCATCATGGACAAAGAACCAGTTTGTGATTTTGTTTAATCTACAGAGTTTAATCTAAAGAAACATTTGGACATAGAGATACTGAAAATTTAATTAAACGCTACCCAACTGTTCCCTGAAGGTGACATTCATAGATGTATTGTGTTCATCTGTTTTCATGGACTGAAAGTGAGTGGAGTGGGGGGAAGCTTCTATTTCTCACAATGGAACCCATGGTTGGGAAAGATGCAAAATACTCTCTCTCAGATGAGAGGATCACTCATAGTAATATTTTTTATTTTTTTAAGCACATTCATTTACACCAGGATTGTCAGAGCTCTTTTAGCCTGATGGCCAAATTCAATTTGGAAAACCTCTCGGAACTGTGTTTAATTTTTGTGAACCGCCCAGAGAGCTTCGGCTATTGGGCGGTATAAAAATGTAATAAATAAATAAATAAATAAAATAAATAAATAGTGGTATTTATTTATTTATTTATAATTATTTATTTATTGCACTTATGTACCGCTCCCATAGCCGGGGCTCTCTGGGTGGTTTACAGAAATTCTAAAATTAAGATAAAAACGAGTATAAAAACTTAAAATTCTAAAACACAGGATAGGGCCAAAGGTAAAAGGAGTGGGCCAAAAATATTTAAGCTGAAGTTCTCACTGCCTGTAACTAGGAGAGGCATTTCAACCTTTTAAAATGGGTAAACAGCTGTGCAAAAGCCAAGAAACCATCAAACAGTCTGGGTACCTCTGAGGGGACCTCAGAAGGTTGAATTGGGGGCCCAGGTGGACCGAATTTGCCCCATGGGCCTGAGGTTTAACACATCTGGCTTATATCCTAACTTTTTGTGTGTGAGAGAGCAGAATAGAAATTATGTTCACCGTACAGAGCTTTCCTTTCTGTCCCCTGGAGACCCCTTCTTGACCCCATCCTCAAATTCGCTCCTGCGGGTTAGAGAAAACTTGGGAATGGTGTCTTTCATGAAGTGGGTGGGCACAGACAGAGGGAAAAGTCGGTATGACAGACGAGCAACTTGGGATTCAACCCAAGCTATTGTTGTTTTTCCAATCCCCCGATTTGCAAAAACATTTCTCAGGATTCTGGAATATTTCAAAATAAGAAACTGTGGATATCCTTGGTTCTGTGCCATTCAAATGATTTATTACCATAATGTATATACCTGGCAAAGGGCCAGTCAAATCATTATTTAAAAGTAAATCTCCTATATTGGCATAACAAGCTCCACAAAAGCTTGTAACTGAAGACTTGAAAAATCACAGGCAGGGTGTAGGAGGGTGGATGAACTGTCAGGAAAGAACAAATACACTCACTGAGCTGTCATGACCAATCAAAGGTTAATTTCCTAGGGGTTAGCATTTGCAGAACTGCTTTTATGCCACCTATAATTTTCCTTAATGTCAGTTACGACAGATAACGCTAAGCTAACCTTGAGTAGCTAACAGTATTGCTTGTTACAGTCTGTTGGATTTTTTAAAAACACAAAAATGGGAGAGAGAATTGTGCCATGGCGTGTTTTCCTTCCCACAGCTTATTATTATCCTGTCCTCTAAACATTATTTATATCATCCTTGAGGAAAAGATGTGGAGTGAGGAAATTAAAAAAAACATAATTATTTGCCTTCCTGAGAGCCTTTACTTAACGTGCTTCCTTGGTGGGATTTTAAAAAAGATGTAGGTGAAATAAATAAATATTAAACCACTTCCCCCTTTCAACATTTGAACTGCTTTTATTTTCTAGTCTAAAAAGAGTACCAGGTTTGTATATTTAGAAACAAAAGACAGATGAACCAGGAAGCGTTGAAGACCTCACCAATGAGTCAGACTCCCAGGGCTGGTGTCAAAGGTAGTCATGGACAGGCACAGGCTGAGGACCCACACCACAGCAGGGACCAACCCTGGAGTTGCTCCTTATCTTCACCATTGCAACCTGCTTGTTCACCTGCCTCTCCCTCTGGCCCAGACAACAATGGTGGTGAGAAGGAGGAGCAATATGTATTTTACCGTTTACTGTTGTTCCCCACCTCAATCAAAATGGAGAGGCAGGTAAGAAATTATTATTATTATTATTATTATTATTATTATTATTATTATTATTATTATTGCCACTGCCTACTTGCTCACTGGCACTCTGGGTTTCAAGCCAGTGGTAACAATGATGAGAAAGAGGATGAGGAGCAACAGTGGCTGGTGACAATGCTGGTGATAAGGTAGACTCCCTGAGGGAGGGGGCCCACTGAGGGGCCTTGCCCAAGGACCCTCAAAAATCTGGAGCCAGCACTACAGGTGGTAGTCATTGTATTTACTCAATATACAGGGCTGTTCCTCCTGAGCCCCTCAGCCATTCTCCCCTATTGGAGGACAGAGCTCTCTGTTCTACGTGACCTGCCTTGCAGCCCCTAAGATAGCTTGCTGCCCCCAGGTATAGTGGAGGATGCTGTGTTGCGGCCAATGTTGAAGTAAGATTCAACTGCCATTCTGATCAGCTTCTCCTAACTTGTCCTTCTGCCTCAGGTGGAAAATATCTTGGGCCAGTCCCTTCCATGATGTCTGCTGCATCCTTCACAAGCTGGAAGGGGCTAAAAGCTCCAAGGGAGCAAGAATCTTGGTGGCAAAAGAGAGAAGGCAATTGCTTTACATGTCATGCCACTTCAATGGTCCTTGGATGGGCCATACCAGCATATAACCTTTAGGCTTAGCCAGGTGTAAAGAAGAAAAGCAGTTGGGACAGTTGCAGTGGGTTGAGTCTATGGGCCTGTCTTCACGGCGCCAAGTTGGCGCTGTCTCCATCCTCAACCCTGCCCTTACCTTTCCCGGGGGTGGGGGGAACATCAATAATCCTGATACTGAGGAGGGAGCACAGGGTTTCTGGGCAGCCATCCAGGTCCTAGAGCCACCCACCCTGGTAGAAGGCGACCAATCACTGGTTGCCTTCCACTGCCCCCAGGTTTATTTATTTATTTATTTATTTTATTACATTTCTATACCGCCCAATAGCCAGAGCTCTCTGGGCGGTTCACAAAAATTAAAACCATTCAAAGTATAAAACAACAGTATAAAACCATAATATAATGTTGCTCCCTTTAAAAAAGTTGGGGTAAATCCCTGACTTTTTCAAATAGGACCATTGCGGGGAAGTCCCGCAGTGGCTGTGAAGCTGTGCCTGCGTTGATTGGGTGCAGATCCACAGCCACCATAGGCCTTTCCCCATGTGTAGACAGCCCCTATGTGGCCCCTATGTGTTCCTTGGGGCTGGCTAAAATCCAGAGCACAACGCTCTTTTTTCCAGAAGGAAAACTATGGCCTCCATCCTAGAATCATCACAAATGATGCATTTTATACTGTAATATTGCAGGATTCCCACCCACCCACCCTCACTGCCCCAAATACAGATGAATCTTGGATGAAAATGACATCATAAAAATGTTTCAGTTTAACTCAAATGCCTCCAATTAGTTTTTTGTGTTTCAAGATAAGATGACAATACTGTTGCTGACAACTTAAAAAGCTGGCAGACATTTAATTTGCAACACAGTCACTGGCTGTTTCTTTCCCATTTTGATGACAATCTGCTTGCTTGTCAGCAGCCAATATATGGGCTGTATGTAAACTTGGTTCACTACAACTTGACATGGCTGGGAAACATCTGTAAAACTTATGTAAACCTCTCAACAGGTTTTAAATCCTTGCAGTACATACATTGTGAGCCCTGTGATGTTAATAAAACACTGCAACTCGTTGGCCAGTCCAAAGAACCTCCATGATTTAGTACTGATTTATCCCATGAGAGCAATAAAATGAAAGCCGTTAAAACCCCATTGTTATTATTTAAGTGACTTTAGAGCTGGGGAACAGCGTCAGATTGATGGAACCCTGGAAATCATTTAGCCACAGCTTTTGACTGAACTTCTCATGTGGCATTTCCCTGTTGGTGTGCTTCACTGTGCCAGGGCAATGCTCCTTTATCTTTCAATAATACTCCCAACACTTCTGTTAGCACTAACAGAAGCTAATCTTGCTGCTGTTGTGAGAGAACAATGTAAGACTGGGGTCTCCAACATGGTGACCATGGGGCCCCTCTCTTGGCACCCACCAAGCTCCCGCCCCCTCCTGATTTATATCCATTTTCTTAAGGGTCTTTATTTTTTACTTGATAGATTAGCATGCTACAAAATGAAGTTCTGCCCTCCAGTGCCATCTTTATTTGGATTCAAAAGTGTGTGTGTGTGTGTGCGCGTGTGTTAGAGCTCAGCCCCCACCTCTGCCTTCTATTTATGTTCTTGGGCAAGTTACTTTTCTTTCAGTATCATCCATCTTCCTTCTGGAAACAGAGTGGTTTGCAACCCACTGTGCCCACCAAGGCAGCCATTTTATGAATGGACAACCACCCCCACCACACCAGGGCAGCTGTGGTATTCATGCCAATTCCCAGTGAGGATTCCTCTTCTCTAGGCCTTTCTCACCCCAGCAGGAAACATCTCCCCCACCAACAACAACACTGGCAGTCACGCTGCCACTAAGACCTTTAAGGCTCATGTCCAACTCTTTACACTGTCCTTGAGCTGTGAGGACCCACTTATTTCTATTATCACCTATATCGTTATCTTCCCCTTACATCACCAAGAGCAGAAGGCATAGGATTTGTATAAACAAATAAAACTTTATTGATTACAGCAATAAGTTGTTTAATTGTAAACAAGTACCTCTTAATGGTTCTAGTAATGTATGTTCTCTCATACACAATACTCCAGATCACACTCTCAATCACTACACAATCACCACAGACCTTCACTACATTTTAACTCATCCAATCTGTCTCTAATCCAAATCCTATGTGATCTAAACCCTCTGTCATCTAGTCCCTGTCCCCATCCTATCTGACTCACACAGCAGAAAACATAGCTTATGTAGCACGACCACTTCACCCTTCCCTTCCTACAGTCAGCCAATCATCACACATATGGAAATTCACTAACTTGCAGGTGCATACTTGCATCCTCTAAAGGCAGAAAATTGCTTTAGCTATCATTCAAACCTGGGAATCCATTTTGTATCAAAAGACCAATTTAATTGTCAAGTTCTAGGTATAAAGAGAGGGCAGTTTCAGACATAATATAGAAATGGCAACAGGGAAAGATGAATCATAAGTGACTCACGCTTGCTCCTCTTCTACTATAATGTCTAAAACAAGCACTCATGAATCTCACAGGAGGGGGTGGAGGGGGGGTGCTCTAGTTGCAGTATCAAGTTCTCTTCCCCACCCCATTATCATGTGGGCTTGGGGCAAATGTCTTTCCCTACATGTTTCAAGCTTAGTGTTCCATGTTCAGGGAATCAGCTCTTCTACACCATGAAGACTGGGGGGTGGGGGGAATCACAGAATTCTAATAATGGACCAATAGATTTGAATAGAATGTCGACAAGTTAACCAATCATATCTGACTACATTTTGATTCCACACTCCCGCATATAGAGACGGAAATCTCACCTAACATAGCCAACTCCTTGGTAACAAGCAATAAAATGGCAGTTTAACTATCAGTTAGCAGACTGCCAGCATAACATTCAAACTTCGTTTCATTTCTCTGGCCCTAGCCCTTTTTCTCTCTTTACACTTACCCATTCACACTTCAGTCCCTGTCCCAAAATATAAAACACGTTTAATGTTTACCTAAGGTGAATACAGTGTCTTCACAGTAATAGTGGAATTTCTTAAAATTCAGGATATAGAAATTAACGAAAATAAATATTTAATTATTTGATTTGTATTATTATTATTATTATTATTATTATTATTATTATTATTATTATCTCTCTTTTCTAACTTACGGTGTTTTCTTCTAGATGGGCATGAGAGGGTTTGCCAAGTCATCCTGTCCTTTATTGACTCAGATATTTCCCTACTATTGAATATGTTTTGAGTATGACTGCTTTCTCGATGTTGGTATGGATGTATTTTGGTAGGCCCAGTTTCTTAAGGTTTTCTGTATAGTTTTTTGATGTGATGTTCGTGACTCATATGACTAACGGAACAATTATGTAAACCACCCAGAGAGCTTCAGCTATGGGGAGGTATATAAATTTAATTAATAAATAACAAATAAATAAACCATTCTAGTAAAAACCCTAGTCATCCAATAATTATCATAAAAGAAAGATTCTATATTGGGGGCTCAATTGATGAAGACCATCTATTATCTATTATCACATTCTCTGTGTGATAAATTGTTAGATCCAGTTGTATAAAGCAAAGACTGTGAGATCTGCCTAGCAACAGATTGCACATAGCCATGCAGGGTTTTAGTTGTGCATCAGGTGCCTCCCCATGAGAGGAACCTGTGTTTGAAATTTCTTCCCATTCCTGCAAACTTTCAGGGGTTTAGAACCCCTCCTCTTTGGTGCACACAGCTGGGGAAGGGCTTGGAAAACCAGACTGACAAATGGGGGCTGGAGTGGGAAGGCAAGCTTTGAGGATTGTGGCAACACAGGGTAGGGGTAGGGTGGGAAATTGGCTAAAGATCAAAGCCACATAGAGATCAGTGGGGAAACAGCATACACAGGAGACAGAAGATACTCCTAACATGAAGTGAGCCAATCAGACAGGCAGGTGATATAGTGGCAGCGTGAGGGATGGTTGAATATGATTTCCACTGCAGAGGAAGCTGGGATACCTGCCCACCCAGATGAAAGGATTACAGAAAAGGAGGAACAAGGAGGGCAAGAAATAAACTACACACAGTACCTTATTTGCCCAATCATGTAACAGGGTACAGTGGGCTATTTCCAAAATAAGCATAGCTTATTCAACCACTATACCTTAAAGTGATGTGTGGACCCACTCTTACTCTCAGGTGCAATCTCAGTGACGTAAAAGATGGGAAACCTTAGACAAATCATCTAAAAATAAATTCTCAATGTTTACACTGCTGAGAAATGGGCAGTCTTTAATTACTGCTGCCTGACTTCCCTGCATTCTTTTATGGAAATTATAAAGACAAACTGATTTTGCCCCATGTATTGCTCAGTCATTATTGCTCTAGGATGAGATTTCAAAACACCAAAATACACACAAAATTGCTGTTGAGTTAGGCCACCAGCCTATACGTATTTAAAAATTGCTTTGAGGAGCTGTGAGTCGAGATAAGCCTTCAACTCCTTAGGGAATGATTGAAGCTTTTGAGAAAGCTTAAGGAAAATGATGAGCCGTTACCATTTCCAAAATGTTAGTTTTGATAGCCTACTGCAGCAAAAAGAAGAAAGAATCTTCTGGAACCCTGAAGACTATAATGAATCTTGTATGGCAGCAACTCCTGTGGATTAGAGTCCTCTTCATCAGATACATGAAGTGTTATCCTCAGTTGGCAGGTTTAGATACACATCAATGTAGAGAAAGAAAGAAAATGTAGGCAGTGAGATCAGATGAACATTAAATGAAGTCAATACCTTTACTTTCATTCCTGCTAAGGTCTCAGAAGACTCCCAAATGTATCAGTGAATACATAAATGCAGTAATATGGACATTGACATGTTCCAATTCTCTTTGTTATGGTCCAATGTCTATGAGATGCTGCATGAGCATAGCAGCTCATAGAGTGGCTGAGTTGGTCCCAATGCTGACTTAAGAACACAAGTGATGCCTCCCTGCCAGGGCTTGGATGCAACTCTGGAAGCTGCCATTTACAGTAAATTGATCTGCTATTTCTCAGTTTCCTGAAATGACAGTTCCCTTTATCCTGGCAGGAAATGACACTTCATGCTCAGAGGCATCCTGTCAACTTATATTAGTAAGGGCCCTTAGGGAGAACTGAGTAGAGGAGCGGGTCACTACCATGGGCCAGCCATGACCCTGCCAGCCCCAAGTTCAGCAGCTCTGTAAAGTGACTTTATGATCAGGGCTAGTTTAAAGGGTAGGCATGAGTGGGAATTTGTTGAGGGCCCCCACCAGTGATATCACACTGACAGGGGTTGCCTGGATTTGCACCTGTTCTTCACCACTGCAAATTGGGCGTTCACCTGTCTCTCACTTTGTCCCAGTGGTGGTGAGTAAGAAGGATGAGAAGATGACACTGTCTTCTTCTTTGCTGTCTGCCTGACAAGCAAACAATGGCCTAGTTCAGACAACACGCTAAACCATGCTGCTTAACCACAAAATGGTCAAGGGAATGCATTATGCATTATGCATTCCCTTAACTATTTTGTGGTTAAGCAGCATGGTTTAGCGTGTTGTCTGAACCAGGCCAATGATAAGGAACAGGAGGAAGAGCTGGTGAGAAAGTACACTCACTAAGAACATAAGAAGAGCCCTGCTGGATCAGATCAAGGGTTCATCTAGTCCAGCACTCTGTTCACACAGTGGCCAACCAGGGAATCACAAGCAGGGAAGGGACTCATTGAGGGTGTCTTGCCCAAGGGCCATCCAAAACTTGGAGCTGGCACTATGATGCACATACATATGATGCACATAGGGCTTCTCCATGTGAGATGGAATTCTGATTGTTCTGGGATTTTGCTTCATTTGTAGGAGTCCTATGGCTAAGACTACAAATGGAGTATGCATGTAGATATTTACTATTCCAAGTGTAATACCACATCAAGTAATAAAGGACAACTCTATGATATCAGGAGACCTTGGTTGGATCCAGACTTGGTCATGATCAAAGTACACCCATTGAAATCATGACTAACTTAATCCCATTGATTTCAGCAATTCTATTCTAAACATGTTTATGTCTAAGTCCAATTCACTGTCCACATTGTCTAGGAATCAGATGCTATGATGAAAGAAACCCACAGAGTATTTTAGACCAGTGGTTCCCAAACTTTTTCAGGTAACCCCCCCCCCCCCCGTTGGTTCCACAAACTCATGCCCAGTGTCCCCTGCGCATGGCCCCTTTAAATGGGAAGCACCCACCGCAGGCTTGCCGAGGGAGGGAGGGAAAAGAGACCGAACACCTCTGTTTTGCAGCCGGTATGGCGGGGCACACCAAGCAGGGTAAGTCTCTTTATTGGTGTTTGAGCGCTTTTGAAACATTTCAATTCACTGTTAAAAGGACTCTTCTTAAACGGTATTAATACATGTGTGGATTGTTCCCCTATATGGCTTGGGACCAAACTACCTTCTCCCATAAAAATGTCCCTGGGTTTTAAGACCTTCTGGAGAGGTGCTTCTTGGAAAAGACCACCTCGAGCGCCCCCCCTGCCTCTTAATGCCCCCCCATGCCATCCCACCGCCCTCAAGGGGGAGGTACCGCCCACTTTGGGAACCACTGTTTTAGACCATGGAAAGCTGTACCCGTCAAAGAATGACACTCATAAGACTTGCTCAGAAACAACAAATAATTTGTCCAATAATTGAGAGTATTTATTTATTTATTTTACAATATTTATATACTACTCCCCATTGAAAATTTCAGAGCAGTGTACAAGATAAAATAAAATAAAAACAGAATAAAACACTTTAAAATAGATTTTAAAAGAAGCAAAATGTACAGTGAACTGTAGCTGGTCATTAAGGAAAGGAGGAGTGTCAAGGCTATCAAAGCACACTGTGACTTCATTTCATTAGGACTGCAATGAAACAAATGTCATCTAACACAGGGACTATTCAAAGTAGTGCAAACATCACACCAAGAAAACAAATTGCTTGTTGGATTTCAATATTCAGTGTAAAGGAGAGCAAACTAAGCTGAAACACTGGTGTGAGTGAGAGAGGAGTTTAACAGCTCTATAACATTCACTTGGCAAAAAAAAAAAGGCAAGCACGATTCATTTTGTTCGTGGTCTCATCATAATTGCATTTCATTCTGATTTTGCTTTCACAGTTTCACAAAGATTGGAATAATCACACAGTAGGGTGCCTGCCACGACTCAGGCTCTGAACAACAGACCCGGCCGCGGCTACTCCCTGCTCAAGCCAAGCACCACCGCTTGATACGCCTGAGGCGAGGGATAAAAACCACCTTCCTCCGAACTATGTGGAGAGAGGGGTTAAATGGAGAAGGATTTCAATATATAAAATAATACACTATGAGTTATATGTGCTGAGGTGAATTATTGTCAGAGTGGGTGCTAAATATATAAACGCTAAATATATAAATGCCAAATAGACACATGGGATTTTTGTGGTAGTTAAAACAAAATGATTAAAATTTATTTTAAAAGTTCACAAGCTTTGTTTAAAAATAAAACATTTAAAACCCTTTTTGAAACCTTTCATCCAGTCCTTTCACCCATTCACATAAGCGCTTTTCTTTCTCTCACACAATCACTCTTGAGCTTTCTTTATTATCAGTATTGTTTAATATACATCAACTATGTGCACACCACACTCCAAAGACACCACTCTCTACACTGAACCTCAAACTCTCCAGACCCAAGTACTCTAAACACCAAGAGATAACACACAGAGAGCCCAACTAACCGAGAGCCCTCACAATCCCCTCAGTCCTTCCCTTATATATCACTCCTCCCCCCTCCTCAGACATTCTAACTGCGCCCATTCAGGCCAACATTCTAAAAACCACAGACTTACCAACTGCAGACATACATTTGGGAACTGACTTGTGGGGTGTAACGCCACAGTGCCCTTCCCAGGATCATTCACTGCAAATAAATTAGAGTTTAACGGGCTTTAATCTGGCATTGTTCACAGAATGCAAAATCAAATCAAGTTGAATTAATTGTTCTATTGCTGATGAAGCATGACAATGCAATACACAATCACCAGTGGTACTGATCACAAAGCCAGGTCAATACAAATTTGCATAGAATTCATAAACCATAAAAACATAATCAAGCATTCTAAAATGAAGGGAGATCTTTCACCTCAAAAGAGCAATTTCAATGGCTGTCTGACCTTTGAAAAAGAGTTGGGGTTTTGTTTGTTTGTTTGTTTGCATACTATTTACTCTGCTTTTCTTGCTACATATGCCACTGATGGACCAAAGCCGATTTCTTGAAAATCCAGATTATAACCCAATGGTCCCATTCCATTCTCATGTAGACACCCCCTAAGTCTCATCGAACACAGCAGGACTTACTCTGAGAAAGCATGCATACAATTGCACTGTAATATTCCTCTAACATACTGTACTTCCCAGGTGCAAAATGTCAATAGCTTGTACTGTTGGGATGTTTCACCAAAATCAGTTTGCCTGCCTATGCGGCAGGGTCTTGCTATTTACTGTGTTATCTGTACAGCACCATGTACATTGATGGTGCTATATAAATAAATAATAATAATAATAATAATAATAATAATAATAATAATAATAACAACAACATTTCCACCCATTATTAGCCCTGTCCTCTGAAAATGCTGATGTCCTTGAATCATGCAACAATTTCTCCTATGAACACATATAAGCTTAAATGTTTCATGCTTACTTTTTTTAATCTACTGAACTAGATAAGCTAGTAAAATCATCTAAGCTGCAAATCTTGCTCTACACATGTTTTCAGAAAATGACAGATGAAGTAATATTAGTTATATTAGCTTTATCCTACAAATAGCAGGATTTATCTAAGTGAGGCTGCAATTCTATGCAGTTACTTCCAAGTCAATCAGTTTTCACACATATAGGCATTAATTTATTTCTGTTTTATATGTACAATTTATAAGATATACATAAACACATATATACATAAAATTCAATTTTCTTATTGGTTATGTAAACATGTATATTAACATTTCTAATAAAACAAAAGCAATATCTACATGGAAATATACAAATGGGCACTATAATATGAACAATATGGTTCCCCCACCCCCATGAACCAAAACTGAAATAGTTCTGGTCTTGATTGAAGAACTTCCCTCATAGCTGAACCCAAACTAGAACTAAGCTGCAATATTTCGCATTGTTATTCTCTGAGTAGGATGAAAACCTTGAGTGTACTATGACCTTTCAAATCCTTAAGGACTCCAAAGAATACAACTGAAAATCACAAGCTATTTTCCAAGTGTTCCATATTAATACAGGCTTGCAAAAAGCAAAATACTTCTCAGCTATCAAGGAGCGGCTTGCTACAGCTGCTGTAATGTAGTCCTATAGTGCCACTTACAGGATACTTATATTAACTGGGAACAAATTGGTTACAGTGTGCCAGTGTTCACTGCAATTAGATTTCCTTGTATACAGTATAAGACAATTCAGCAATTTGCAAGTTGTGGCAACTCATTTATCTCCAGTTCAGTTTGCGTATTGAAATTAATTTTATTTCCAGAAATGTGCATTAATTATTGGATAACCTCAGGTCCTCAACCTGCAGTGGAGAATTAACGGCAATAAATTTAGACCCTGGTGGACATAATGGTGGAGGGGAGGACTTTAGAGGTCATGTGTGCTACTTGAAACGTACAAATAACGTTTCTCTTCTCCTGTGCTTCCTTGCCATCTATACAACTATTCCAACAAAAATCCACCCCATCTGCTAACCCTGATTTAAAAATAAATGCTCAGGGCGTTTGCAGTTTTGCATTTTAAACTCATTTAAAACATAGCACTATCATGCCTCCAGGAATAAAAATGGAGTTTGCTACTGTTTTCCTGATGCTGAATATATTAAGTACCACTTGTTGTAGAAAAGGATAATATATTTTTAAAGTAAAAATAATAAAATTAGCATCTTTAACCATGTACATGCCTTGCAGCTGCCCCAACTATGAAATGCTTTTAAAAACAAGAAGAATGCAAGGGTGAGCGTCATTAGCACAGATAGGGCCCAGCATGCCCACACTGGATCTGGAACTGTTTGCTGCTGCTGCCACCACCACCTGCGTGTCTTTAGGTGGTCATTTGGGCTAAGGGGTCCTGAGCTTTGACCGTGAGGTCCAGTCCTAGCAGTATCACTGAGGGAGGATTCCAGGAATTTAAAGCTCCATCAGATGAGTGTTTTATTGCAAGCTCGTTACTGGGCACTCACGGATTCCTCAGAGATAGCTCACTTGACGTCGACTGCCTCTTGCGCACCTACCACCCCCTTCTGGTCTTCCTTGTGCTGCAAAAAAACCCAGAAAAACTCCAAAATATTTTTTTAAACCGAAGTTGCTGCTCTCTCCTGCTGTGTTTGGGACAAGCAGCGAGTTCACAATGAGGGACTGAAATGGCCCTCATGCACCTTGTTTACTTCCTGTTTGAAAACAGGAAGTAACTGAGGTTGTTGCTAGACGATGGGTTAGCCCGGTGCAAGCCCCGGGATCGCCCCTGTGTGTCCAGATGACACACATGGGATCCCGGGTTCAGGCAGGGGTAACCCTCCCTTGGCCCGGGATAACCGGCACCACTTGTGCCCCGGTACTTCCTGCGGTCACGGGCTGCGCCCGAGACCGCGGGCGTGTAGACCAGTCCGCCGCTTTTCCTGGCTACTGCAATTACTTGCGAGTAGCCAGGAAAAGTGGCAGACAGGGCACAGCACTCCACAGGAGCACTGGGCCCATCGGGGCAGGGGGAGAGATCGGGAGGGGAGATTGCTGGGAAACCAGAGATTGGGGGAATCATGGCCAGGGAGGGAATTGGAGCCAGGGGGGAGCAGGGAACCCTTTATAAAAAAACCACTTACCTGTTGATGGTGCGCTCCTGCGTACCAAGCCCTTTAAAAATTAAAAATGGCAGACGAGATGGGTCCTTCTTGGAGCCTGTCGCGTCTGACATGTAGACTGGTGTGACAGCCCACACTAGCTGCAGTACAGGCTCACCCCTCCTCCCGAGCGGACTTTCAGGTAGGTCTAACAAAGGCCTGAGTGTCCACAGAGAAGCTGGCCAGTGTTACGCAGCATTTCTTCCAAGGTGTGATGGACCTTGGAGAGGGGTCACGAGGTTGGTGGGCATTCCTTTTCCCACCAAACAAGGGCTGGTTGGGTGGGTTCCCCACATCAAAGGTTCCTCAGGTTGGGTAACAGTTAGCTCCTCCACTGTCCTTTTCCAACCTGGTTTGAAAACCTCAGAACAAGCTTTGTTCTTAAAAATTATAATAACACCCCCTTCAAAACCAAGACAGAGGGAAATGAGGCATGTGCTTCTAATGCCACTGTTGGGTTAGTGTCCCAAATTGTTGCATACAGTAGCAGGATGTGTACACTCATCTATATACAAGAAATTGTGCATGCTCATCTGCTGAACAGATTTTGGTACTGGTTTGGTACAGAGAGGTTTTAAATAAATAAATTACTCAGTCCTCCTGAGGGGGAAAGAGAAATCATCCTATTGTTATTATATAGATCACATATCCAGATTCTACGTGCAATCATTTTTTTTCTGACAAAAAGTTCTTTCTTTTTGGTTCCCTATAAGCATTTTATTGAAGTGCTAATGAAATGAAAAGCCACGGGAATAAGAAAGTGGCTTTTAAAAAAGAAGCTATTATCATTGTCATGTTCAACTTCTAGAAAGCCAATTTGCTTTTTAAAGTCATTTCCATAAACGTGATTGAAGGTTCAACTTACTTTTGAGCTGATTACATCATAGAGATAAAAACAACAATGGCCTGGTTTGCACATAACAACCCATGGGTTGTCAGGGCTGAGCAGCAGCAAGCAAGCAAGCACGCTGCCTCCCACACACCCATCACTTCCACTTTCAATCATTAAACCTAGTATGCCCCATTTCTGGATTGTTACTGTGATGTCCAAACCCAGGAACTCTGGATTATTTAGGGGTTAAAGAACCCAGAATTAACACAACAATTGCCCATGACTTGCTGTTACACGTGCATCTTAAAGACTAACAAACATAATAAATAAATAAATAAATAAATAAATGGGTTAGCCTCTTTGTTGTTTTTGCTGTACCAGGCCATCACAGCTGACTGTCACAGGTGTCACAGATGACTGTCAGCTTTTAGTGATTTTTTTTGGGGGGGGGGGCATATTTACTTATTTCCAGTTGTGGATTTCTTTAGGAGCATGAGCACTTGTTTTTCAGTGGCTCCTTTCTAAGTTATACATGCACCTGAATGTGCAGCCATTCAGACATACAGAAAATTACAATCCTGGTTAGTGAAAGTGAACAAACCTCCCCACCACCACCAAAATGTAACACTTAAATGTAATGTCTGTTGCAATCTTGTACATAATTCCTGTTGAGTGGGCCTAGGACAGCAACACCGGCTTCCTGATTTGTGACAATTCAGCACATTCAAGCAGTATTACAGTGAAAACTGCTATCACAGCACACACTGGTTCAATTTAACGAGGTCATCACCTTTACAACCAGTTGCAAAACAGAAGTGGAGCTTAAGCAAGTTTTGTCCTTACATTCCCTTTGCCCTTTTGATGCAACCATCGCCCCCCCCAGGGGGACTACCTTTTTAACGCTATCAGCAAGGAAGCCAATAATCAATTCCAACATTGCTAGGAGCTACTAATTCCAAGTGGCTTCATTTAGGCTTGTAAAACACATACTCACCCGCATACACTTCATTTTCTTACCAATCTGCTGTGAAGAGAAGACAATCCTTCAATTCAAAGAAATTAAAGTTATAAAGGTTAATATTTTATACATGAGTGAAACAAAACAATCTAGGATTCTTTACAAATTACACTAGCCCTTTTGGTTTACTGTTCACAAGGAACTGGATTCATGGGACGGGGTTGGGGGGAGTTCTTTGGACTGGTGTTGGATCCAACGCTACCCTTCCACAAACAGAGTGGTTCTTTCCATTCACAGAAAGAATGGAAAAACCATTCTGCCTGCATAACCATATGCTAAAATTGTGTAGTGAACTTGTCAGCAACCAGTCATCTTTTCATTTTTGTCTATGTATATTGCTTTAGGTACCCAATATATATTTCCCCCACAGGCAAAAAGCAGCTTGGAATGGGCAATTTTGACCTAAAAAATAACCAGACCAGCAGCCCACCTTGGGGTCTCCAGAAAAAACCTTGGAAAAAGACCAATTGTGGAACATGGAAAGGCCTATTGTGAGTGTGGTACTCATGGTAAAACACAAAGTGGGAAAGAAATTTCCCACTGCAAAGGCTAGTTACTAAAAACATGTTTATTTGCAGCTCTCCAGACCTATCATTCAAATATTGAATCTACATCGACTAGAACACACAATCAATTTTAAAGTAGTTCTCTTCTTTTTTAATCCTGCATTAATAACTTTCACACATACACACAAAGACAGACAGATATGAAATGTGGGTTGAGGGTTTTAATGGAATTGTTTTATATGTTATTGTAAAGCGCCTCGATGCCAGAAATGGTGAGGCGGCGCTATAAAATGCTTTAAATAAATAAATAAATAAATAAAGAAGAAGAGATTCCAGACAAGTGTGAGCTGTGAAAAAAGAGGGGAAAAGCACCACAAAAAGGCTATAGGAAAAAGAGGCAACTAGCTCTGGTGCTATGAAATGTCAAAAAGGTTTCTTTATTTTTCGATAAGAAATATAAAAAATGTTCTAAAAACTTTAAACCAAACTTGTACAATGCTCAACATTTCAGATCTTGTGGATCCTTCATCAGTAGCTGTACAACAAAATGAATTACTTTTCTAAGTAATTAGACATTCAAAACCTTATAGTTTTTTACAAGATCGCAGCCGTGCCCATTCTGTTTGACTGCTGACGGAGACAGAATGAACTTGACTGCGATCTTGTAAAAAATATCTATAAGGTTTCGAACGTATAATTACTTAGAAAAGTAATTCATTTTGTTGTACAGCTCCTGACGAAGGAATCACAAGATCCAAAACGTTGAGCGTTGTACAAGTTTGGTTTAAAGTTTTTAGAACATTTTTTATATTTCGTATAGAGAAATAAAGAAATCTTTTTAACATTTCATAGCACCAGATTCCAGACAAGGCCTTTATTGTACAGCTGCACTGCCTCATTCTCAGAATTTTACAAAAAGTCCAGGCAATGACATCTACCATTTATATTTCTCCTATTCTCTCCCCCTCCCCCATCACTCCTATCTTTTTTCCCTTACCGGAAAAAAATCTATTAAGGAAAAAAGAGACAGAATCCAGGGCTTCTTTGTGGGTGTAGTGCTGGGGAGGGATGACGCTGCACCATGTGTGTTTGCATGCCCACAGCACACATTGCACATGAAGCAGGGCTGCCCTTTACAAGTGTCCAATGCTCCAGGCCTCTTAACCAACTTTTTGGGCCCTACCCTTCTTCTCTCTGTTCAGTGCAGGATTTGCTGGTTGCTTTCTAGACATACGTAAGAAGAGCCATGCTGGATTGGACCAAGGTTCCATCTAGTCTAGCACACTGTTCCCACAGTGGCCAACCAGCTGTCGACCAGAAACCCGCAAACAGGACATGGTGCAACAGCACCATCCCACCTATGTTCCCCAGCAACTGGTGTACACAGGTTTACTGCCTCTGATACTGAAGTTAGCACAAGGAATTTTTTTAGTAGCTACCTGGTTGGCTTTTATTTATGGCATTGAAGTTAGTTCGGGATTATAATATTGCTGTTACATTAATTGATCACATTTCCCTTGGCAGGCAAGTGTGGCAAAGCCAGGTAAGTGACAGACAATGACTGGCATTTCCTGAGGCTTGTCACTCCGTGCTTTGGGACCCATGGGCATATTATATAGGGGTGTGCACGGACCCCCCGATCCGCTTCTCTTCCAGATCCGCAATTTGCGGATCGGGCCGCTTCGCTCCTCTCCGCCTATAGTCCACTCCGCTCTGCTGCGGAGCTCTGGATCCGGATCGGAGCTCCACTTCCCCCCCCCCCCATAGGCTTGCATTGAAATCCAAAAAAGTATACAACTTTTTTTCTGTTAAAGTTAGAAACCTCAAGTTTGGCACCATGACACCTCATGGACGTAAACACACGCATGCCAAGACTCAAGCCAATCCAAGCCTCCCCTGATTTTTGGGGAATTTATGAAAATCGGACACACCATTTTCAGACATGTTCTCCGACATTTTGACAGATAAAAAAAATTGAAGCAGGCACCCTCACAGATGCCATCTAGATTCACATTCATGCCAGGTTTCAAGCAAATCCCATCATCCCCTGATTTTTGGCAGGGCTTAAACCTTTCAACTCACCCCAAATCAAGTCCCATGCTACAACTATGTCAATTTGCACATCAGAAACCTCACATTTGGTCCCATGACAGCTTATCCATGTGTCCACATGGACGCCAAGTTTCAAGCAAATCCCATCATCCCCTGATTTTGGGGGAATATTTGAAAATCGGACACTCCATTTTCAGACATGGACTGTTCTCCGACATTTTGACAGATAAAAAAAATTGAAGTGGGCACCCTCTGAGATGCCATCCAGATCCACAATCATGCCAAGTTTCAAGCAAATCCCATCATCCCCTGATTTTTGGCGGGGCTTAAACCTTTTAACTCACCCCAAATCAAGTCCCATCCTAGAACTACGTCAACTTGCACGTCAGAAACCTCACGTTCGGTCCCATGACAGCTTATCCATGTGTCCACATGGACGCCAAGTTTCAAGCAAAACCCATCATCCCCTGATTTTTGGGGAATTTATGAAAATCGGACACCCCAGTATCTCAGGGATTTTAAAGCTGCAGACAGGGGCCATTTCAAAAGAAATCCCAACATGCCATGAATTGGGGAGTAGATAAACCTATACGAATCTTCTTCCACACTTGAAAAATTGATTTGGAACTTAGTCTAAGTGAGCGCAGGAAGGACTTATCCCCGGAGTCAAAACAAGACACACACAAACCATCCCTGCGAGGTGAGCAGGGGAGGACGGAGAGAAGGCAGGCAGGCAGCAGACATTTCTGGGGGCACAAGGAAGTGAGCCAAGGATAGTTTCAAAGCCAGTAATGCAAACCATCCCTGTGAGGTGGGAGCAGCACAGAGAGATGCCTTTTCTTTTGCATCCCATAACTAACTAGGAGGCTAGGAGGATAAGAGTAGAGCTTTGTGATCATTGCTTCAGAGTTGATTGACTGCACTGTGATCACAGCCATTATTAAACAACAACAACAATAATAACAGTACTAATTAATATTAATAGCAATAATAATAACAACAACAACAATAAGGAGTTGAACCACAATGAAAGCCTGCCTGACTTCACTGAAGAGGAAAAGCCAGGAGAGCTTGGGCTATGGGGTGTAAAATGGAATAAATAAATAAATAAATAAATAAAGGAGGGGTGGAATGAAAAGCAGCAGTGCTGCTGAATAAACAACAAGAAGAATTTTATTTATTTATTTATTTATTTATTTAATTACATTTATATACCGCCCCACAGCCGAAGCTCTCTGGGCGGTTTACAACATTTAAAAATAGTAAACATTAAAAGTATACAATTTAAAAACACACACACACACACACACACACATAAAAACAGTATAAAAACAACTATCCATTTAAAAACAACAATTGTGGGGTCCATTAAAAACAAACTTAACGTTGTTAAATGCTGTTAAAATGCTGTTAAAAAATGCCTGGGAGAAGAGAAAAGTCTTGACCTGGCGCCGAAAAGATAACAATGTTGGCGCCAGGCGAGCCTCATCGGGGAGATCATTCCACAGTCGGGGGGCCACCACTGAAAAGGCCCTCTCCCTTGTTGCCATCCTCCGAGCTTCCCTTGGAGTAGGCACTCGGAGGAGGACCTTAGATGTTGAGCGCAGTGTACGGGTAGGTTCATGTCGGGAGAGGCGTTCCATCAGGTATTGTGGTCCCAAGCCATGTAGGGCTTTATAGGTTAAGACCAGCACCTTGAATTGGGCTCGGAAACATATAGGCAGCCAATGCAAGCGGGCCAGAATCGGTGTTACATGCTCAAACCTCCCTGTTCCAGCTATCAATCTGGCCGCCGCATTTTGCACAAGCTGCAGCTTCCGGACCGTCTTCAAAGGCAGCCCCATGTAGAGGGCATTGCAGTAATCTAATTTGGAAGTTACCAGAGTATGGACAACTGAAGCTAGGTTATCCCTGTCCAGATAGGGGCGTAGCTGGGCCACCAACCGAAGTTGGTAGAAAGCACTCCGTGCCACCGAGGCCACCTGAGCCTCAAGTGACAAAGATGGTTCTAGGAGAACCCCCAAGCTACGAACCTGCTCCTTCAGGGGGAGTGCAACCCCATCCAGAACCGGTTGAACACCCCCCATCCGATCAGAGGAACCACCCACCAGCAGCATCTCAGTCTTGTCTGGATTGAGCTTCAGTTTATTAGCCCTCATCCAGTCCATTGTCGCAGCCAAGCACCGGTTCAGCACATCCACAGCCACACCTGATGAGGATGAAAAGGAGCAGTAGAGCTGCGTGTCGTCAGCGTACTGATGACAGCGCACTCCAAAACTCCGGATGACCGCACCCAACGGTTTCATGTACATGTTAAACAGCATGGGGGACAAGACCGATCCCTGCGGAACTCCATACTGAAGAGTCCACGGGGCCGAGCAATGTCCCCCAAGCACCACCTTCTGGAGCCGTCCTGCTAAGTAGGAGCGGAACCACTGCAATGCAGTGCCCCCCACTCCCAACTCAGCCAGATGTTCCAGAAGGATACCATGGTCGATGGTATCGAAAGCCGCTGAGAGATCAAGGAGAATCAACAAAGTCACACTCCCCCTGTCCTTCTCCCGACATAGGTCATCATACAGGGCGACCAAGGCTGTTTCCGTGCCAAAGCCGGGCCTGAAACCCGACTGAAATGGATCCAGATAATCAGTCTCATCCAAGAGTGTCTGGAGCTGGCCCGCCACCACCCGCTCAAGGACCTTGCCCAGGAATGGAACATTTGCTACCGGCCTGTAGTTACTAAGATTTTCCGGGTCCAAGGAAGTTTTCTTCAGGAGTGGTCTCACTACCGCCTCTTTCAGACGGTCTGGGACCACTCCCTCTCGTAGAGAGGCATTAATCACCTCCTTGGCCCAGCCGGCTGTTCCATCCCTACTAGCTTTTATTAGCCAAGAGGGGCAAGGATCCAGTACAGAGGTGGTTGCGCGGACCTGTCCAAGCACCTTGTCCACATCCTCGAGCTGTACCAACTGAAACTCATCCAAGATTACAGGACAAGACTGTACTCTGGACACCTCACTAGGTTCAACTGCTATAACACTGGAGTCTAAGTCCTGGCGGATGCAAAAGATTTTATTCTGGAAGTGCCTAGCAAATTCATTACAGCGGGCCTCAGATGATTCTACCGTGTCCTTGGGACCGGCATGTAATAGCCCCCGGACAACTCTAAAAAGCTCCGCTGGGCGGCAAATTGAAGATTTAATAGTGGCAGCAAAGTATTGTTTTTTTGCTGCCCTCAGTGCCCCTGAATATGCCTTACTATAGGCACTTACCAATATTTGATTGCATCCACTAGGAGTTCGTCTCCACCTGCCCTCAAGCCTTCTCCTATTTTGTTTCATCGCTCTCAGCTCTGGGGTATACCACGGAGCCGTACGAGCTCTACTCAGGAGAGGGCGCTCGGGAGCAATCCTGTCAACCACCCGGGTCATTTCTGCATTCCACAGATCAACCAGGGTTTCGACAGGAGAGCCAGCCCTATCAGCCGGAAAACTCCCCAGAGCCCTTTGGAAACCATCCGGATCCATTAGTCTCCGGGGGCGGACCATCTTAATAGGTCCCCCACCCTTGCAGAGGGGAAAAGCTGCTGTAAGTCTAAACCTCAGCAAGCAGTGATCCGACCATGACAAAGGGACTGATGTAAGGTCCCCCACTTCCAGATCACCATCTCCGTGTCCAGTTGTGAAAAACCAGGTCAAGAGTGTGCCCCGCTACATGTGTTGGGCCGATGACATGTTGGGACAGTCCCATGGTTGTCATGGAGACCATGAAATCCTGAGCCGCCCCGGATAAGGCACCCTCGGCATGAATGTTGACATCCCCCAGAACCAACAGTCTGGGGGATCTCAGAATTGCAGCCGAGACCACCTCCGTCAGCTCACCTAGGGAGTCTGTTGAGCAGCAGGGTGGGCGGTACACCAACAGAATCCCTAATCTGTCCCGCTGACCCAACACAAGGTGCAAACACTCCAGACCAGTAGTCGCATGGACAGGGAGCCTGCAGAGGGAGATAGAATTCCTATAGACCACAGCAACCCCCCCCCCGGCCCTCAGGTCTACCCTGATGCTGAACCAAGTACCCCGGTGGGCATAGCTGGGAGAGACTGACTCCTCCCTGCTCACCCACCCAAGTCTCGGTTATACATGCCAGATCGGCTGCCTCATCCACAATTAAGTCGTGCATGAGGGAGATCTTATTATGCACCGATCTGGCATTTAAAAGCAGCATCTGGAGGCCCGAGGGCTGGCTGATAGAGCAACCAACAGACCTGCGGGTGCAAGGAGGACCGGCTATGTCTTAAAAGGCTATGTCAGTCTTTTACCAGTAAGAGGGAAGTGGACGTGCCCAAGGGGAGGGGGATTAAGAAGCAACCTTTCACTTCAACTCATGAAAGGCATTAGCTGCTTCTATGCCATTAAGAAGCTACCTGTTACTTCAACTCATGATAGGCATTAGCTTCAGCACAGGGCACGTCCACATGCCCTAGGGGACCTCATCCCCTTGCACCACATCTATTCAGTTGTTCACCAAGGTTAGGGTGGGCAGCAGTGCTGTGTTTCCTATCTGTTATTTATTTGCTTAGCATATGATTTCACAGGTTGTGTTTGTGCATTTGGTGGGGCTACTGTTTTAAAAAACACTGGGAAAAGTCCGTTCAGACTAAGAAAGAGAAGTTCCCAGTATCCCAAGTATCCTGTTTTGCCTATCCCCTCCTCCGACTTTGGGATCATGTGATCATGACCGGGAGTTGACTCTGCCCCTCAGCACTTCAAAAAGGTAAATCTCCCGCTGTTTTTTACCCGTTTTTTTAAAAAAATCTAGCAAGCGAACCACACCACGCAGAGAGCTGAGAGTAGGCTCAAAATGACCCCCAGCCATGACTCTCTAAGCACAAGAAGTTTCAGAAAGATAGCTTTAAAAAAACACAGTTATCCCCTTTTCTTTTCCGCAATGCAATCCTATGGGCAAATTTTTTCAAAATGGTGATCGGAGCACTCCGTGGAAAGAGAAGCGCTCCGCGGAAAGAGAAGCGCTACGCCTATGGGCGCTTCTCTTCGCCTTGCTTCTAAGGGTCCATGGTTCGCTTCTACTCCGCCTCTGGGCAAGGCGGAACAGGCCAATTCGCTTCTGATTCTCCAATTCTAATCGGAGCGGAGCACATCCCTAAATACACTCTTGGGAGTTGACTCGACTCAACTCAACTCACTCACTCAGAGTTGTGTGGCCCCAGGCAGGAGTGACAGGAAGGCCTCCGTCCTCACCCTCTTTGAGTCCAGGGTGAGCTCACCTGAAGTTCCTGCACAAGCACCCTCTTGTAGATACTGTTGTTTAATAAAATGCAGGCCTAATTCAATCCAATATCTATGTCTCACCTCTTTTTTGCTGCCTGTGTCCACAACAGCTGTACTATCATGCCCCTGCTGGAAGATGCTCCCTCAAAGAAAGAGCTGGAGGACCAGGAACCACCTGCCACCATCAATGCCTAGGAACTGGCAGTAGACCAAGAGAAGCCCAGGCCTTCAGGGGTAACCGCCATGATGGCATCACCTGTGGAGAACAAGGACTCTGCCTCAGAAATGAGGCAAAGAGATCCTCAAGCCCTCAGGAGCCGCTACCTCAAGGAATTGGAACACAGAAGGAGTGCTAGACTGGGTCAGAGGCCTCCTTGTAAGAAAAGGTCTGCTTACACACAGCAGGCTTGCTCACAAGACAGTTTTCAGCTATAGTCCCTAACAGTTCACAGCTGAGGCTTGGGTGAGTATCTGCACGAAGACAGCAATGTAAGGCTCAGAGAACTGCTGAAAGCAATGTTGGCTACACTTTTCTGAATCTAGTTGTTGCACCAGGTCCTGCTTTGTTGGTCCCTGGCTGTCAGCTGGCTGGCCACTGTGTGAACAGAGTGCTGGACTAGATGGAACCTTGGTCTGCTCCAGCATCAGGGCACTTCTTATGTTCTTGATTTATTTCTGGTATGAGTACTTCTGGATTGAGCTCTAACTATCCTGCCTGTTTGTTGTCTGCTGTGTTGCCCTGGAGCCTGTTTAACCTTGGCTGTTGAGACCTTGCCTTATGCCTGATCCCTATTTCTGCTGACCACCTTGGAGCTCTTGGACCATTGAACTGCTAGGCTCAAACTTGGGAAACATTACCATGCACAAGGCCTTGTGAGTGTTAGTGCTAGGAGCTGTACACCTGGATGTACACACAGTTGCCTTTCACCATTCTATTCTAAAGTACATCTCTAATATCTGGAAATAACAACAGCTACTTCTAGGAGAGCAGCTTTACCTCCAATATCAGAGGCCGTAAACCTGTATACACGAGTTGCTGGAGAACATAGGTGGGATGGTGCTGTTGCACCATGTCCTGTTTGTGGGTTTCTGGTCGACAGCTGGTTGGCCACTGTGGGAACAGAGTGCTGGACTTTTGTGTAAAAATGTCCTTGCCTAAAAATGCATGTCTTGGGGGTGGGTTGCACACAGGAAGATTTCCATTACACTTCACAGTGTGCTTCCAGATGGACAGCTGACACTAGCAATCAGAAGATATTGTGTAGCTTTCCCATCTTTTTCTCCTTAATGTAAGGAAAAAAAAGATGGGAAAAGCAGTGAGAGAACGTGAGGGCTACAAGTGGAAGACAATGGCATCTGGATTCTCTATAATATTCCATGAATGAGGCTGAACAATCTGGACGCTACACCTATAAAAGGTGTATATAAATCCATAAAAGTCTGAAAGCTATACCTATCGTGTTGATCTGCCAGCACCAACCTGCCACTACTTTTTAGTGGTGGCACCCTGGTTGTGGCATGCCCTTCCCAGAAAGGCTTGTCTGGCACCTACACTGTTGTCTTTTTGGTGTCAGGTGAAGACCTTTTTTTCTCTCAAATGTGTGTTCTTAGATCTTTACACAGCTGTTGGCCTTTAATCTGGTTTTTAGTTTGGTTTTCTATTGTGTTAAACTTTTAAAAGGCTTTATATTTTATCATGTTGTATTTTGGGGGTTTGACTTTTGTGAACAGCTCAGAGTGCTTTGGCTATTTAAGGAAGTGTCTTTAAATAAATACCTATTGGATGTGACAAGAGAAGCTTCAAAAAGGGAGAATGCGGGACAAGAGGCTTAAAACAACAACGACAGCAACTATTCTAGGGTTTATCAACCTATCTTCGGTGTCAGGACTCAACCTTAAAGGTGTCCATAAGCATGAGTAGAGTATCTCCTTTCTGCCACCCTTCAAACCAGCTCACACAGATCAGGAGGAGAAAAGCTTTCCGGGCAGGCTTCAGCCCAAAGAAACTATGCGTGTACACGACATACTTGTACACGACCAGCTGATAGGAGCGCACGATCAGTTCGCCACCTCGTCCCGCTAAAGGTCCTGTGAAGAAACCGCATAAAGGAGACACAAAGCTTTCTCCCATAATACCCTAATTCCAGGGAGGGAGCAGAGGGGGCCTAGCTCCCTTGTCTTTAGCGCTACCCTCTCCTGCTTACTGATTTTTTAAAACGACAGCCGGCTGGGAGGGACGTGAAGAGAGAGGGGGAAATCACCCGCCACTTCCTCCCCAGAATTCCAGTACTGCAGCCGTGGGGTAAGCTTCACCTGTTGGATGCCATTCGGGCTGCAGTTTAAGGCGCCAGGAGCGCACTCCAGCCCCGCTGCCGCGGTCTTTTTCCGTGCCCTCCTCTTCCTTTCCCTCCCCCACCCGGGGAGGGGGGCGGTCCAGACGCTTTCTGCTCCTCCCACCCACGGCTCCTTCGTTTTGCCCGCGTTGCCGTCGCTCGCTGGCTGCTGGATTTCTTCCGGCGGTTCCCCCCCCCCCCCTTCTTCTTTTTTTTCTTTTTTTGGCTGAGGCTCCGTGTGATTCGACGAGAGGGTCCGCCAGGGAGCCGGCGCTGACGTGAGGGAGGCAGACCGTGGAGCGGGGCGCGCAGCGGGCGCGGTGTGAGTACCCTACACCCCCAGCGCCTGTCGTTATCGCCCTCACTCCGGCTGCATAGACAGGCGCCGCTTCGGCAGGGTTTAAACCAGGCAGCTTTGGAAAGGTATCCCCCTCCCCTCCCCTCCCCCACGCGTCACCCTACGGGGATACATTGAACGGGGAGAAGGGGGGGAGCTCCAGCAGCTTCTCCTCCCCAAATGACCGGGACGAGCAAGATCCTTTCCCGCTTCGGTTTGTTAGATATCCAATACAGATGGAGAAGAACGAGGCGGTTCTTCTTTGGGGGCAGTTGATGTAGCCTCTACACCGAGGCTGCGTTTACACACAGCCGTTTTCTCTCCCAAAAAAATCACCGGGTTGGGGAAATAGGGGGGAGGGGGTACACACGTCTCTCATGGGCAGCTGGAATACTAAAACGGTGCAGGGATCTGCAGCAATAGCATGCGATTTGTCCTGTCCCCTTGTCCCTCCATACACTATGCATGCATTCTTTGGTGGGTGGTCCAAACTGTTACCTATTTAATGTATGCGTGCTGATCGACTTCAAGGACATGCACAGTGCCTGGGGAAATTGGGAGAGTTTTTTTTAAAAAAAGGCCTTATGAAGATGTGAAGGGAGAGGTCATTTGGGTACCATTGGCTGTCTCTTTTTCAGCCTCTGTTAAATGAAATGTATGAAGATGAAATACTGGGATGAGGGTATTCATAAAGCAGGCAGAGTTAAGCTGTGTGAGTTAAAATAACAAACAGACCCCGCAGTGGCCACATTATTGGGAAGAAAGAGGGCACAGTCATCCTCCCAGGTTTCCTATAATTGCATTAGAAAACGAAACTCAGCTGTAAAGTAGATTTTTCTCTAGCAAGACCAGGCAGCTGATAAGAGAATGTGGCATTGCAGAAATCCTAGCGAACTGAAAGGGCTTGAAGCTGCTGTGCTGGCAGCATCAGCCGTAAACCTCAAACATCTGGAAGTGACTCCAGCATGGAATGATGAAATCTCCCTCTAAGTTACACACCAAAGATGGCTGCTCTGTTGAGGAGGCTGCCTCAGCAATAGGCATTATCCATGAGCTGTAGTTTTTGTTGCTAGGTTACATCAGGACTTATTATTTCCCCCCTACATAAATGTGACTTGCAGCATTGATGTTTCAGACCCCGCCGATATATGCCTTCCATTGCTGCATATGCTTCTCCTGGTGCATTGTGGGAAAGTCTATATTGCAGACAAACCTGCTGATGCAGATAAATGCCAGTACAAGCAGGTTTCGATGAAAATAAAATTAGCAACAATTCCCCCCCCCTTTTGTTTGATTGATGTGCTAGCCAATCCTAGCTCCCAACTATCAGCTTTCCTGCTGACTCTCAGACTAGGACTGCAGGCAGAGACTACACACAGGACATTTTTGTTAAGTGACACAAATCAAGTCTGAAATCCACATCTTCTCTATTCTAAATGGTACCACGTTCAAAATTGTCATGGGTGAAGTTTCATGAGAGAATTTGCATAGAAAAAGGTGGGTTTTGCTACATCCTTTTTGCTACATTGTTCAGTAGATGGAGCTTGGCAAGTTTTTGCCAGCTTAGCACACACACACACACACACACACACACCCCTCCAGCTCGATCATCTGTGTGTTGGCTAATGATAATGGAGTTAAATAGATTCCTCTGACATCACTCGTGAAAGTTGTTGCACGATCCTTGTTTTTCTTATTACATAGAACTGCTGCATTTCTGGTGTTACTGGATGTTTTATTTATGATACAGTGGCCAGAACCAGACTACAGTATATAACAATATAAGAAGTGCCCTGCTGGATCTGACCAAGAGTCCATCTAGTCCAGCACTTGGACTAGATGGACCCTTGGTCAGATATGCTTGGACTAGTCCATCTAGTCCAGCCAACCAGCTGTCAACCAGGAACCATAAGCAGGACACAAGTGTAACAGTACCCTCCCACCCATGTTACCCAGTAACTGGTGTATGTAGGCTTACTGTCTATAGTAGTAAGCTCTGAGTGCATTTCTTGTTAATGACTTAATTAACCACTTTAATTTTCTCATTGCTGGTTCATACCAGTGATCAGTGTGGCTGAAGTGCTTTGCATTGATACCTTCAAAGTGGCTATCAAAAATAACTCACAAGATTTTGACCTTCAGTTAGCTTACTTGGAGTTTGGAATGTACAGATTTTGTTAAATCCATTTCATCTGTGTCTTTGTCAGGTGTCTTTCGTTCTATAATACAATCATTGACAGAATCAGATTTTTTAAAATCAGAATTTCATTCTACTTGCACTAATTTGCATTTGCACAAATTCCCCCTTCCCCAAGTGAAAAACCAGTCCAACAATCTGTGGAATCTGCATAACTTTAAAAAAGCCAGTCTGCTGTAGAATTCATAGGTCAGATTCATAGAAATCTGAACTCATTTGAATCTCTTGCGAATTTCTATGACATCCCTATTTGGAACAGTTTTATTTACAGTTACTAAGAGATAATAAGCCATACAATTAAGTTTCTTAGAAGGCCATTCTTCTATGTGGGACACAGAAGGGTATTTCTGGCTGCACACACTACCTGGTTAATCTAAAATATATTCAATAGTCTCCATATGGAAAGTTTAGTAACAGAATCCATAATGCAATATTTAAATTACTAACATGACAATCAGCATTTTTAATGCTCTTTATAGAAAATGGTTACTTTATAAGAGCAATGTTGGAGATGGATGGATTGGCATGTGGCTTAAATACCTATTGATTGTGGTAGACATAATTTATTTCAAAAACAACACAGTCTTGTGGCAGCTATACATGTATATAGAGGGGGAAGGAAAGGGACGAAATGAGGATGTTTTAGAAAGTAATACCATCTTTCAACATGCACCATGGGCAGTTTTGCTGGTAGTATCCAAAACACCATCACACACTGGGTTTATTCTTCAGTGGGAATTAGGATTCTAATTAGTACATGGCCTCGACACAGCTTCCTTCTGCAAAAAGAGCTGTCTGGATAGGAGCTACATCTCCCCATGACAGTTTTGCAGGTGTGCCTTTGTCTTGAAACAGAAGCTCACAAACCAGGTTATTCCAGTCTCTGGTCTCTCTCCATTGAAATGGCCTAAAGGTAAGCCAGTGCTGTAATATGCATTTTAGGGACAAGGTAAAGACAAGGATGTTAGTCACAGTAGCTGGAACTTTTATCTTTTTTTTAAGCAGGTGTTACTTTTATTTTAACATTGAGCAATACAGCATAACCTATTTTATAGCCACCACAGCTAGCCTTCTAGCTTTGCTGTTAGAATTGTGAACTATGGAAAATGGATTTCAAATACATGGACAGGCATTCTTCAGTTTCTAAATATGAACTTACACAATACCTTCCTATGGGCTTGCTATAGGAAGAAGCATAGCTCAGTGGTAGAGGAAATGCTTGGCATGCAGAAAGTCCCAGGTTCAATTACCAGCATCTCCAGGTAGGGCTGAAAGAAGTCCTGCCAGAAACCATGGAGAGCAGCTACCAGTCAATGTTGAGACTACTGGGCTAGATAGACCAATGGTCAGAGTCAATATAAGGCAGCTTCATATCTTCCTATGTTCCATTCGTCATTTTAGTGCAATATGCACAGAAGTTGTCCTGTAGCTTTTAAAATCTTAAGACTTCAAAATATAGGAAGGGGCTTGGATGCTGTTTTGTTGTTGCTTTTTTTAAATACTAACCTGTGAATCTCGTTGCAGCTGAATGCTACACAGGACAATATATGTGTGTCCTCTGCAGACTTGTGTACACCCTTACTCACATTCGCAGTACATGGGCTAAGGGGGAATTTTGAGTTTAAGGTGCAGTGAGTCACAACGGATTCCTTGGCCCAGCCAACAGATTCACACTTGCATAAAAGATTCCAAAATAGTAATAGTTGAAGTAAAAATAAATAGGTCACGAGGAGTAGCGCCATATACATTCACTCAATCACAAGCACAAATCAGTGAAAACAAGCACAAAGGATATTGCCTAGCCTAGGCAATAATAATAATAATAATAATAATAATAATAGAAGAATGGGGACAGGTGAGGGCAGAGGTAGTCAAATGGAGAGAGCCCAGGGACTGCAGAAAGTAGAATTAGAAGCTAGTAACATAGGGGCCACTGAGATAAGCAGGGATTGGAGCAACAGGGTCCTATTCCTAAAGATGGGGCAATGGTCCCAATTTTGCAGAGTTCACCCATTGTTTGCAGGATTCTTGCCTTTGTAGTGTTTAGGGGCCTTAGGCAAACCACTAAATCTCAGCCTCAGGCCCGCATTATATCTGTAAAATGGGATAATACTAGATTACATTATCTCAGTAATCCTGATAATCCTATAAGGTTTGTGAAGCACTTTGAACCATCTAAATAGCTGTATCAATGCTAATGCTTATTACTGCTGCTGGGTACCAGGCTTTGTGACCATTTGGCCTGCCCAAGTATGACAACAGCTCTTGTCCGTCCTTAAGAAGCTGAAGGATATTCATTAAGCAAAACTCATTCCAGGCTATCCATAGCATATATACCCCAAACAAACTAATTTGATTTTCTTCTAAGACAGCACTGCAGTCTTAAATTGGCCATTTAAACTAGCAGGATTTAATGTTTTCAACATTAATCATGTGGTGTATTATATTATTGTGGGAAATCATGCATTTCCAGCTACCAGCTGCATCTTGCAGGTGTAATTTTTATGCATATGGAAGTTTGCAAATCACCCAACAGACACTGTCTCTCACACAATCTTTTACTATAAAGATGGACTATGTAAATTTATTCATCTGTTTGTCCTTACCTGCTCCATCTGGGCTGTGTGAGAGTGTGATTCCCAGATGATTTGCAAACTTCCATATGCATAAAACCTATGCATGTGTTATGCTGGAAACTAACCATTTTTCATTTAAGATACTACATTATAATCTTATCCTGCATGCAGTTTGTATGTGTGTAAATCCCATTGAAGTTAATGTGTTATCCACATGTATAACTACACACAGAATTTCATCCTTGTGTTCTGCTCCACAACCCCATATGTACATGGGGGCTCCCATATGCTTAGAAAGGAATTCTATTGCTCACAAGGGCTTCCTCATTCCTCCTCCATGGTTCCTCTTGCATGTGCTAGCAATGAGATATATGTGCATCAACAGCCAGTGCTCTGAAATGAATGGTGATTGTTGATTGGCTTTAGTGAGTAATTCAGCATGTGCATATATTCTGCTAAATGATTATGCAGGAACTATAGTATGTAAGATATATACACAAAAATGACAGCTGTTCAACCACATTGTACAATATAAATGTTTTACTTCTAAAAGAGAAAAGTGTTACAATCTGAGACTAATTATTAATTGCTCCTGGACTTTCATTGCAGGTACAGTATTGACCTTTAAACAAGGTTTAAAGTCTTCTTTATTGCTGTTAAGAGTTAATGTACACGTTGCACTAAAAAAACAAAGTTGAACTTCTCTCAAGATTAGATTTTTTTTTTGGCATATATTTAAACTTGAGTTAAAATCCTCTAACGTTCTGTTAGACTTTTAACCTTCAAAACAAATATGCAGACTTTCCACCAGCTAAAAAGTGAAAGGAAAGTGTGCAGAGGACTTCTATCAAAAACCCTTTTAGTATATTAGCAGAGAAACGACTTATTTAATGCATTTCAGTTTGATGCCTGCCCATTCCTAAAGGCAAGGGAGGATTTAACGAAACCCACTGAGGCTTCTTCACCACTGCTGCAGTTGCTTAACCATGGCCAAAATAAAATACATACATTGCAGTGCTTCCCAATAATGGTCCTCAGAATAGGCGCTGAAGGCCCTTTATGCCTTTCCTTTTCCAAACGTGGCCCAGACAGTCTGTGGCTGGGTTCCAGAGAACCAGAAAACTTATTCCAGATGTTCACCAGGGTTAACTGCCTTTCCTCAGCAGCCTGAAGGAATGCCATTCATGAGGATTCAGGCAGTGCTGGCTGCGGGGGCGGGGGGGGGGGGGCGTTCAGGCCTTGAGCAAGACCCTCAATGAGCCTGCCTACCCACCACCATTGTCACCAGCTGCAATTTCTCTTTGTCCTCTTCCTCGTCATTGCTACCACTGGCTTGCTTGACAGGCAGAGAGGCAGTGGACAAGTAAGCAGTGGCAAGTGAACAAGCAAGTTACAGTGGTGAAGAGGAGAAGCAAGTCCTGGAAGCTCTTCTCAGTGGGCTTCTACTGGAGTGTGGGCCTACATCAGGTGCCCAACCATACTTACCTTTGATGCCGGACCTGCACTGGTGATTGATGCATTTGTTTGTACTCTGCCTTTCCCTCCTAAAAGCAAGCTCAAAGTGGCTTACAATGTCATATAAAACCAAATAACATTAAGAGAGACAAATCAAATTTCACCCATTTATGGCATGGATGATTCTGAATCTAGTCGTGCTTTTTTGTTTCTTTTAAAAAGAAACATGCTGACTGCATATGTAAGCATTCTAATTTGTGAAGGTCAAAGTGGCCCAATTAACATCCAGAAACTCTGTGCGTATGTGTGTTTTCTTTCCAATTAATGAGTTGTTTAGGACTGAGTACAATAAACCAGAGTTGTATAACTGGTTGGATTGCCTGTAGTTTTCTACACATTTTGGAGCAGTACGTAATACGGTTATTTATTCAAGCAGTTTACAGAATATATTCAGTATATGTGAATGCTTATTAAATCTAGATTATTAAAACTAAGATTACTTGTTTGTTAGCAAATCATGCTTTATTTCTGATGTTTTGAAGAGTATTGGTCATTCTGACAAATACTACTCTGCATTATCACTCCAAATTTCCAAAGTGTTTTGTTGTTGTTTTTACAAATTTCAGGACTATGACTAATCTGTTACTAAATAACCAATGGGCCTGTTTAGACAACACACTAACCAATGGTTAGACCACTAACCCTTTTGCAGCAAGTGGTTAGTAAGTGTTTTGTGGTTTTTGTTGTGAATCTCAACAAACAGAACAGAAAATACATTGTGAAAACAGGAAAGAACCCCCCCATACATTGTGTATATAAAATTGTCATCATTTTCCATTGTATGTACTGTTTAAAAAAAAAACGGGGGTTGGGAGAGTTATACAAAGGCTTCTATGGATCTCAGGTTACGTCTTTTTCAGCCAAAAAAACATTGTTTCAGGCCTATTGGACTCCACAATGCCTTTTCAATAAGGGTTTGTCTAACTTGCACAGTTGTTGGAGATGTAATGCATCTAATGCTTCTTAAACTCATATGTTTTGGCAATGCCCCATGGTTGCCCCTTTTAGGGAGGAGGTTATAATAAGGATGAACTTTGTACTGAAACAATCTATAATATGGAATAATGTGCATCTCCTCCTAAATTGCCTAACGGCTTCTTGGAAATTAACGCATGGTCAGTGCAGATGGATCTTCAGAGCCCTTATGACAGCCAAAAGACTTATACTATCACATTGGAAGGACAAATTCATACCTCCCATAATGCAATGGATCGAGGACCTAATAACATTATACACTTTTGAACGAGTGTTATATGTAACGAGTGTTATAACTTGTAAGTGGATAAACATATGGATATCTGGTCTACTTTTCTTGAAACATTTGTATAACTCTCTCCCGTTTTTTTAAGTGGTTAGTAAGTGTGTTTAAACTATGGTTATGTAATCACCATGGTTAGGAATGGTTCACATGACACACTAAGTAAGGTTCACACAACATGCTAAGCCATAATGTTTAGCTCCAAACACTTCACCATCATGGTTTAGCATGATGGCTGAACAGGGCCAATGAGTATTTCCAGAAAGGAGAAATATTCTTCTATTAATTAACAATTTCCTAAATTGTCAAATATACTGAGTTAATCAGGATTTGTTCCAGTTAAACTTCAAAGGTCATGGCTACTGGCACAGAGAGAGCAGGGGAGCTTATGTGTGCATTCCAGTATTTCTTTTACAATGTCTCTAAAGTTCAATTGCCAAGTGCAGTCCCGTCAATTGGAGTAATATTGTTCAAGGGCCAAGTAAGCAAAGTGCAGGACGATAGTACTAAGCTCATGGGAATTGTGTTGAGAATTTGAGAACAGTTGTTCCTGGAAATCGCTTTCCTTAGCTTCTTGTCTTCCATTTTTCATATGCTACCAGCAGTGGTGGCTCCAGGTTTTGGAGGGCCCAAGACAAGACACTGTTAATACCATCCTCTCTCTCAGGGACTCTTACCTTCTCATCAGCATTGCCACTGCTCCTCTTCTTCATCATTGTCACCCTCTGCTTGCTTGCCAAGCAGAGAGCCAATGAGTATACACAAGCAGTGACATCTACTGTGTCTCTTCACACCACCACTGTTACCTGGGCCAGAGTGAAAAGTGGGTGCACAACCACATTGCAAGGGTGAAGAGGAGTGGCAGGTATCAAGTGGGCCTTCTGTTGGTGTGTGGCCCATCAGGGGGTGCCCAACAAGGCCGACCCTAGATGCCAGTCCTAGCTATCAGATGAACTGGTAATTATTTTTTACCAGAAACTTTAGCCCGTCTGCTTTGTCAGAATCCGTTTCAGAGTTGTTTCATTTAAATTTAATTACTAAATAGGCCTCTTTTTGTAATGTAATTATCAAATAGGTCTCTTACTGTTGCAATAAAAATGGAGAAGTCATTGTTTCCAGAGCCACTAAAATGAACTGGAAGGGGTACTTCTGTCAGTAGTGAATGATACCTCCATGTGACAGTTTTGGGGACTGTGTCAGAAGGAAGTGAAAGTGGTTACCACTTTTAAAGTGTGAGGGTAATCAATTTTCCAAGTGGCTGGGATCACCCATGTGATCAGTCCATGAAGCACCATGTGACCAGTCCATGCTGTGTGCTTTCATGCTCAAATGGCTTGTTTGACTTCTGTGATGTTATCAAATGGCCAAATCTGATTTGCTGTGTAGCACCATGATATCAGTGGTTCACTACATAATTTTCTGATTGGCTGGAATTTTAGGAAGGAGAAAGAAGCTTTTCAAGTCAAAGCCAGTGAAGAGGGGAAAGAGGTTTGGCAAAATGTTACAATTAAAGAAGTTTTCAGAAAGTTCTTTGCACCCGTTCCCAAGGAAAGGTCAATTTTGGGCCTTAAAGGTGAAACACTTGATCCAGCCCTGGTAATAACCCTATTGTGGAGCTTGGTTGGATTTCTGTTCAAGCAAAGTGCTGTTGCAAGAATACTAGATCACAGGCTGCTTATGATTAAGCAATGCAGTTAGTGAATTGGATTAGCAGAAAGATTTAAATCCTTCTCTGGCCCTTACAATGAAAATTAAAGCTGAAGTGAATTGCCTTATATTCAGCTTAAATCAAATTGTGGCAAAGGGATATGTCATAAAGCGAGAAGAGCATGCTCTTCTTCTGAGAAATTTTCCAGAGACTTCTTTTATTCTCTCCAAAAACATTCTATTGCTGTATTTTTCTGCAGAAATAAATCTGTTCCTAAAAATGCATTGTTTCATAAAATAAATTAATATTTATTTATTGCATTTCTATACCACCCAATAGCTGAAGCTTTCTGGGCGGTTGACAAAAGTTAAAACCATCAGACTCAAATCAAAGTATAAAACAAACAACAGTATAAAAGCACAATAAAAATACTATATAAAAGCATAACCAGGGGGAGGATCTACACTACTGCTTTAAAGCGCTTTAAAGCGCTTTGAAAACGGTTTGACAACTGTATATGGGGTGTGTCCTGGGCCCCAATAGTTGTCAAAACTGTTAAAAAGCGCTTTAAAGCACTTTAAAGCAGTAGTGTAGATCCTGCCCAGGGTAACACAATGACCAGATATACTAGCAATTCAGCTGGGCATTTTCAAAGTTGGAATTAACTTTTTTTCAGTTGACTATAGCCTTGTATTGATTGAATACATTGACTGAATCCCTGTATCCAATGCAAGGAAGAGGAGTGGGGTTGAGGCCTCCAACCTCTGTGTGCTCCTTTGCCTCAATCTTCACACATACAGTGGAAGAAAGGTGTGGATGGGGTCTGTACATTCAGAGATTTCGAGGGGGTGGGGCAGCAGTAGCCGCAAGTTTGCTTGTTCCCTTGCATATGTATCTGTCCAGATGGATTTCAATAGATACTGCACTTGCATAAATTCCTTAGCAATCTGTCTATGTTGACAGAAAAACCCCATGGAAGTCAATGGAGACTGAATCGTGAGTGTTATTTCAGCACTGTTCCCTTTCAGCACTGTTCACCACAAGCACTGCACAAGGCTACGTTTTCTCTACTTCTGAATTCTAATAGGAGAACAGAAATCTGTGACAAGGGAACCAGCCATTTTAAAGTGATACACGGAAACTGGGGATGCCAAGATCTGTAAAACTGAAATGCCCTTCTGTCTGTTTTGTATTCAGGGTTCCTGGGGGGAAAATGGCAGGAAATATACCGTTAAACATCAATATCAAAGAGCCTCGCTGGGATCAAAGCACTTTTATTGGACGAGCGAGCCATTTCTTCACTGTAACTGATCCTAGGAATGTTTTGTTATCCAATGAACAATTAGAAAAAGCAAGACAAATCGTGCATGATTACAGGTATGATTTTGATTTTTAACCCCACTTTATCTCCAGGCCCCCGTCTTAATTATGGCGTTTTGGCACCACGAAGCCATGGACTCCTGCATCTGCACTCCTTCCCAGCATCTGCATGGGAAGGAACGCAAGTGCAGCGTTGCCACAAACACAGTCGCAGCGCTGGGCACCGGGGGGGGGGGGGGATGGGGGAGGAACGGGGCGGCCAGAGGGAGATGAAGAGAGGGACGTGCGACACCCAAACCACCTCTTCTCCCTCTGACCTCCCTCTGGCTGCCCGTTCCTTCCCCTCCCCTGTGTTTTTTTAATCTGTATCTGCGCAGCTTCACAGATACAGATTTTTAAAAGTTAAAAAACCAGAGGTGGGAGGAACAGGCTCCATTCCTCTCCTCCATCCCTGTGTTTTTATTTATTTTTATTTACAGGACACCTGGGGCCCATTCTTCTCCTCTCCATCCCCCCCTTTTTACTTTTTTATTTATTTGCAGGGACATGCGTGGGGCTCTCCTAAGCTCCTGGAGATCTGCCCCCTTCCCTGTCCAGCTGATGGCGACCAATCAGGGAGCGCCATCAGCTGTGACACGCCTCTGCAGCCCAAAACATCGGGGTAAGTGCCCGACTTTTTTTCAGCAGAGTTTCTGGGGTTTGCCCCTGGATGGCTTCACAATGGCGGCTGCGTCATGTAGATGACCTGCTGCTACTGCGAACCACCCCGGGGCAAACCCTTCATCAAGACAAGCCCCAGGACTCAAGATGGGTGATAACACTCAAGGGATAACATAATAAGAGGAGAAACATAAGAAAGCCACAAGAATAAAAAAAATGGTACCTTGACTTCTCCCCACCCACCTCAGCCCCTGCAAATTGTTTTGTCAAGAAAAGTGAACTTGGGGGAGCTTGGATTTGGGGTAGTCTTAAGAGAGGGAATTGCATAGTTGTGGAGCCAGCCAAAAAAAAAGATCTACACTTTATCACAGTTATGGCATGCAGATGGTATTGTCAAAAGGAGGTTCTTTGTTGATCTCAGAGATGGATATGAACACAGTGGAAGAAGCAGGGTTTGTGATATAGAGACAGACAGACAGACAGATAGAGGATTATAGAGAGCCAGTGTAGTGTAGAGGCTAAAGTGTTGGACTGGGAGTCGGGAGATCCGGGTTCTAGTCCCCACTCAGCCATGGAAACCCACTGGGTGACTTTGGGCCAGTCACACTCTCAGCCCAACCTACCTCACAGGGTTGTTGTTGTGAGGATAACATGGAGAGGAGGAGAATTATGTATGCTGCCTTGGGTTCCTTGGAGGGAAAAAAGGAGGGATATAAATGTTATAATAAATAAATAAAAATAAATAAATAAATGTAGATTAGCACCAGCACCATGATTTGTGACAACAGATCAGAACTGTCATACACTTTGTTCCAATTGTTGTTTGGTTGTTACACTGCAATCAAACCAAAGCTACAATACACTATGTATTCCTAAGCATGGGTGTTTAAGGGAGAAAGCCCTTCCGTGCTCAGTGTAAATTTGGGATTGAAGAGTTAGGTTTCATTGTCAGCAGTGAAGAGGAAAGGGATCTGGCAAGACAGTGGGGAAAGGATGGGGATCCGTGAATGCTAATCTTCATTGGAGTACTTTGGAGTAGAAAATGAAGGACCAGTTAGGCAAACAAGCGGGGCATAGTTGTTGTTGTTTCAGATGGTCATGTGCTTGCATGCACAACCACATGGAGATAATTTAGTGTGAAGCAGGCAATGATATTTATTTATTTATTTATTTATTTATTACATTTTTATACCGCCCAATAGCCGAAGCTCTCTGGGCGGTTCACAAAAATTAAAACCACAATAAAACAACCAACAGGTTAAAAGCACAATTACAAAATACAGTATAAAAAGCACAACCAGGATAAAACCACGCAGCAAAATTGATATAAGATTAAAATACAGAGTTAAAACAGTAAAATTTAAATTTAAGTTAAAATTAAGTGTTAAAATACTGAGAGAATAAAAAGGGTCTCTAAGTCTGTAGTCTCACTGAAGTCGGGAGGATCCACTTAGAGTGCTTCAGGACTGCAGGACTTTTGTGATCACGGTAGCTTGGGAAAGGGCAGCCACAGGCATGGAATTGGCAGCAGAGTTTCTTATGTAAGCAGGTGGTTCGTACAATAGTATTGAGAAAATACGTTCCAGGCTGGTTTGTGAATCATCTGTTAGGTTTTGGACCTAAAATACCCCCATTGTCATATTTATAATTCATTGTATATGTCTCCATTTATCTCAAGACAAGGTATTGTGGCCACTGGAGTGACAGAAGATGAACTGTGGAGGGCAAAATATATCTATGATTCTGCCTTCCATCCAGATACGGGTGAAAAGATGGTTTTGATTGGTCGCATGTCTGCTCAGGTGCCTATGAACATGACTATTACTGGCTGCATGATGACCTTTTATACGTAAGTCATAATACATTACCAGTAACTATAACTTCAATGGAATAAATTTGCAGTCATGAAAAACAGCTATAAGTCTGTAGTCTCATTGAAGTCAGGAGGACCCACAAAGAGGGCTCTTAGTGCTAACAGTTAGAAGACATTCTGCAGTTAGTCCCTCTTTTTCTTACTAAAGGGGTGGGGTTTTTTGCACTAAGAAAAATGATGGAAGTGGTGGGAAAACATGGGTGGATTATGGAAGACAGTGATGTGTGCCCATTCCTCACCCCATCGCCATAACATTCTGTGAATGAAGCAAGCAGATGACATTATAATTTAAACAAATAATTTAAACAAATATTTTGTCTTTTTTTCCTTTTCCCTTACATTGTTCTCACTTGTTTTGATTATAAGCTTATCCTAGAATTCACTGTGAGCTTTTAGCCCCTTCTTACCATCTTACCATCTCTCATCATAACACTCAAAAATGAAATGTCCAAAATCCCATCCTTGTAGAAAAACTGTCTAGAGAACAAGGCAGAGGGAGTTCATACTGAGAATTCCTAACTTTGGAGATCTAGCATGCGGGATGCTAATGGCAAAGTATCGGATCTTCCTCATCGCCTGTCAGTTACCTCCTCTGTATTGTGTATTTTTCTTGAATTATTGACATCAATAAAAGCCATCTGATACTAAAGTCATATTTTAGTAATCTCTGAGCAGCTGAAAATCAGAGCTGGGGAAAAATTGACAAATATCCTAGCTTCCTGGCAAGTATGCTGGACATATCAGAGAAACAGTTATTGGTTCCCCTTATTGTAACTGAAGAGCTGGATGTTGCTGACCTCCCTTAGAATGTTGCTGACCTCCCTCTCTGAAGGCAGAGGAGGTCCAACCCAGAGGCCTCCGCATTGTGGTGGCCGAAACCTCAACTGCAGCCACTGCTCTGCTGTCGCACTCCCCCCGTCGCAGGGGGAAAGGGGCATGCTGAAGCAGATCAAAGGAGACCTTGGGCATGTCTGCACCACACAGGGTTGCGGGAGGGAGGGGGAGGATCTCGTGGTATTATGCTTGTGAGATCCTTCCCCTGAGTCTACACGCAGCACGTGACATCCCGGGAGGACGGAGGACATCGTGCCTGCCATTTATTTTATTTTTTTAATGAAAATGGGCGCTCAAGCGAAAAAGTAATCATCCCTCCCTGCTCCTGGGATCCCCTGTGCATCATGTGGACACACAGAGACAGTCCTGGGGCGATCCCTGGGATATCATCCCATGTAGGCATGCCCTTGGATGTGCAGAATCCACAGCCTTATTGTTCCCCTGACATGCTCCTAAAGCAGTTCAGGAACTATGCCAGCCCTAGACTTGGCATAGGTAAGTTCACACATACACACCATTGATGTCAATGGGAGGGTTTTTTTAAGGGCTGCAGCAGTGCGAAAGCCAAAAATAACAGATGCCCCCTCGATCTCCCATCCTGGCTGCCATGAACCAGTGGGGCATTGGAAGCAGTAGACATTATGCCATAGATTCTTCCCTCACTTCCCACCATAGGATTGCTCTGCCTGTATTCATACTATAATATTTCCCTTAAAAAGACCTACACTTTGTGCAGGAAAACCATCATTTTATGAAGCAACCCTTAGGGCACAATATTATGCATGCTTAGAGAAAAAAAGCCCTAGAACTCTCAGCATTCCCCAGCCAGCCATGCTGGCTGGGGAATGCTGGGAATTGTAGGACTTTTCTCCTGTGTAAATATATATAGGATTGAGCCTTTAGTTGTTTTGATATGTTAAAATGAGCTTTCTTGACTCTGACATGCCTTAAGTTCTATAAAGAATTTGGTTCTCTCTTGATGTAATCATGATTATATTCTGTGATTCTGAATGAATATGGTGCCTGAATCTCTATGTTTCAAAAGATTAAAACATTCCAGTTGGCTGATTCAATACAAAATAATTTGTTTGTGGGGAGGATGAAGATTGATTAACAGCATTTGATTGTCTTTCTCTCACAATTTTAAAGACAATTAATTGTACTTCTTGTTTTAAGAACTACTCCAGCTGTGGTTTTCTGGCAATGGATTAACCAGTCATTCAATGCGATTGTAAACTATACGAACAGGAGTGGAGATGCACCAATTACTGTCGGGTAAAGTAATCCATCTACCTCAGATAGACAATTCAAATACCTTGAATAAGACCTGCAATCTAGTTTAGATCCGATTAGCACGTAGATGTGAGTTCCCATAGAAAATAGCTGAAATATTTTGCAGCTAAAAATGGCTATGTGTTATATCATAGAGGCAGTGTAGTCTTGATAAAAGCCAGGTCCATTCACTGAACCGATGGAGTGGCCATGCGCTAAAATACTTTCCCCAGAAATGGAAGATTGGGTTGAAGGGTGGTAGTTGGCTGTGGAACAAGCCTGAAGGTTTTGTTTTTGAGCAGGGGCTAAATCATTGCAGAGATCTGAAACAGTCCCGCCCTCTGCCGGGGAATGCATGCCCCAGGCAACAGAGGTCTCTGCTTCTCCTGAATGGCTTTCAGCAGCTATAATGGTAATGGATCCCAGATTGCCTAGTTAGGATTTTATTAAATTTGCAATGTGGTCTTTCATAGAATGGCTTGACGTGACAACATGTAAGCGCAAGGTAAAATATAATGGAGAAATAGAAGAGATGCTAATTTAATAACCATAATATGTAACATGCATATAGTGCATTTCCAGTATTCAAAGCCCTTCATGTACATTTTCTCAGTAATATATGAGATCCTACTAGATGCATGACTGCCACATTCCTTCCATCTGGTACTAAAAACTGTTTCTTTGCATGTTGATAATCCCACAAGATCATATTTGCATAGTTTAATGACTAATTAGGCCATTAATGCATTCTAGTCGTCTCTTGTGGAGCACTTCAAACTGGCAGGAGTGGTTGACCTACCTAGTATGTGGTGTGCCTGGGGCTGTGTGGGGACTTCTATGTCATGTGGATTAATAATCTAGATAAGGACCTGCAAAATATTGAGGTGGAAGACAAAAGGATGTTGCCTAAATGTGGCAGAGTAGAAGTTAAAAGCTGATTATTTTATTTCTTTACAATATTTACATACCACTCCATATCTAAAATAAATTCTGGAATGGTGAACATAAGAAATAAAACAGTAAAAAGATTAAAAGAGCATATTAAAAATGTTCATTTTAAAACAGAATACCCATAAAAATCGTGGCTCTCAGTTGACAAATGCTTCCAGGAAAAGAGCTGTTTTCAGGAGGCGCGGAAGCAGCACAATGTTGATGCCTGCCTGACCTCCAGGGGCTCGAAATTCAAAAGAAAAGGGTGCCACCACACTAAAGGCTCTTCTCCTGGTGAGCTCCAGTTGGGCCATAGGTCCATGTGGAACCACCAGGAGCATGTCCTCTGATGACCTCAGCGATCGGGCAGGTTGGTGAAGGAGATGGTGCTCTCTCCAGTATCTTGAAATGTAGCAGCAGAATGGCCAATAGTATACAGCTGGTTATAGTAGAGCTATCCATAGGTGCTTGGCTCTGCTAACGTTACATACTCAGAGGCAGGGGGCTTGTTTTGACTGCATGCTGGGAAATCTTTGCAGCTTCTTCATTTTTTTCCAGCTGCTGTTGGTAAAAGCAGTGCCAGACCAGCATCACAGCCTGAAAACACATGATGATGCAGTCTTGCTGGGTCTGGTCAGTGCCTGGATGGCAGAGTGCCTGGGAACCTCAAGCTCCTTGATGGGAATGCAGGATATAAATGTAATGAATAATATAATATAATATATTTCCCAGGCTATTCTTACATGATCTTGCTGCCTCTGGTGAAGATGGCACCAGCCAGTATGAACTTCTAGGACTTCTTTCTGGCTAAACATGCATTGGATTGCACCTTCATAACATTGCTCTAGACATCATGACTGTAAACTGAAAAGCTTTTTTAATGAAGGTGGGCAGAACTAAGTGGTTAGAATTCTGTGAAGGGTCCAGCCCCCAAAGTAATGTCTTATGGGGCAGACTTGAATAGTTACATACTTTGTCCCCTTCCTGAAATGGACCAAAAGGCATTTTAGTTCAGTTCCTCCCCCCCTCCCCACCAGACCAGTCTGTTCATGCACGAGCACCATCCTGAGCTCTGATACATGAACTCACCTAGTAAAAACAGCTGGTTCACCATATAACAGTGCTGGCAGAGCAAGCAGTCCTAAATTACTTAGGAAAACAAGCCAAGCCCAATCCTGCCATGCATGCTGGAGTCAGAGTCATAGGGGAGAGAAGCTTAAAACCTGTCTTACTTTCAAGTATGGCGAGCAGTTGGATATACGAAGCAGCTTTATACTGTCAGACCATTAGCCCAGCTTTTCCAGTCTATCCCAACCTATGCTGGCTCGGGGATGATAGAAGTTGCATTCCAACACATCTGGAGGACTTCAGGTTGGGGAAAGCTGAATTCATCCATTTAATCTACTGTGCTGTGCTATGACAGGCAGCGGCTCTCCAAGTGAGGTAATTTAAAGCAGAGACGCCAGGGAACTGGGACCTTGTGCATACAAAGCCGTTTGCTCTACCACTGAGCTATGGGATCTCAGCCCTCCATGTAAGCACAGTGCTTACACTGAATTATGTCAAGGGAAACTTCATCAGAGGACCACTGCTGTGTCAGTTCCTCATGCTGCAGGGAAGGAAAGCCAGGATCATGAATGGGGAAAAGGGAATTTTCTACTTCTACCGGTGGTCCTAGCTTTATCTTCTGGTGACATTTTGTCTTTCAGACACAAAAATGCATTTCAGGGTTATGGCAATTGAGTTTACAGAATTTGAACATGTGAAAAATTTAATACACATGGTTACTGTGCACATGCAAACATTCTTATTTTTGTTTTAGCCAGCTGGGAACAGCCTATGTTTCTGCCACCACAGGTGCTGTTGCAACTGCTCTAGGACTTAATGCATTGACAAAGGTATTTCCAGGCTTTCCTCCTTGTTTTAAGAGAGAGAGAGAGAGAGAGAGAGAGAGAGAGAGAGAGAGAGAGAGAGAGAGAGAGAGAGAGATTGTTGTGAAAACTTTTAGTTAATAATTGGTATGTAATCATTAACAAAGTGTCTTGTACATTAAAGACTAACACATTTATTATGACATGACCTTGAACAATCAAGACCCTGCTTAATCTATATGCCTATGGGATAATTGAGACTTGTGACTGAAATCTTGTTTACTTCAATTCAGTAGTGGCTTGTGTATATATCTTCACTATGTATATTATCTGCACACAGAAGGGTTCTAGTTTAGCCTTCTCCCCAACATGCACATTTTCTGTGTGCAGGGACTTTTTGCATGGAGGAGTATGAAATCATGTGAGCCCAGGGAGATATTCAGGAAAAATATAAACTCAGTTTCTAGGGAAAACATTTCTCCGAGCGACTGATGTCCAGGGACATCCATTGTTATTGACGCTTGGATCTCAAGTTAGTTTCCTTGAAATCCCCTTCCAAATTTCCCTCCACAGAGCACTGCACATGTATAATATCTTCACTGTCTTCTTCATGCATCTGATAAAGTAGGATCTTGCCTGAAAAAACTTGTGCTATTGTTGTCTGTGCTGCAACACACTAACATGGCCATGCTTCTAAAAGCTTTCAAAGAGTAACTGTAACAATTCTTGGAAGAGAGAGAGAGAGAGACTCTTTTAAAATGACCACGTATCCTCCCTAAATAGTGTCTGATCAAAACTGAAACTGCCTACTTGGCTGAATGATAACACAGGTTTTCTGTTCTAAGATATTCTTATGGCAATGTAAGTTGCAATAGAGAAGCTTCCCTCGTTTTTTAAAAAGGTGCCATCTTTACCAATGTTATCAAGAGACTTGTGCTGCACCAATGCACATTTTCTGATGTTTTGGTGCATGTTCTTCAGATCAGCGTCTCCTAAATTAGTAAAGACGAGGCCTTTTAGTGTCACCCCTCTAAGCTTAATGCAAGAGTCTAGGGAAAGAAAAATACAGGGCTTGTCCATCTTCAGGTAACTGTCCTCTCCTTTTTCACAGCATGTTTCACCTCTTATAGGACGTTTTGTTCCTTTTGCTGCTGTAGCTGCTGCTAACTGCATTAATATCCCATTAATGAGGCAAAGGTAAGATAACATCTATCATGTGACTCAATTATATTGCTTCTTTGCAATGGTAGCACCTTGTATACTTAGTGGAGTTGCTGGCAAAGTTCTCCTGAACCAGGCTTCGAAAAGAAATATAGGGGCTCATTAAAGCCCGCATCAAAGCAGGGGCAAGCTTGAAAAGGCTCTGAATTCTTCTCCAGTTCAGTTTAAAACTTGAGCTGTGGAAGGCTTCGCCCCCTCCAGATGTCCCACCCAGTTCTGACAGCTAATGGAGAAGCTTTGCTGTCCTCTGCTGGCCAGGGGGCTCCCTCCGCCGACCTCTGATTTCACCCTTTCAAAGTCCATACCACCACCACCACCACCACATGTGAGCTAACAGAACTGAGCAGCTCCATTAGCTTGCATGGGAGGTGAGGAGGCAAAATAAGAAAGGGGGTTTCTTACCAACTCTCCAGTTTTAACCTCCCCTTATCTTATTGGGGAGACTCTATGTGGGCCAATACAAAAGTGGTGGGCAAATGCCTACAGAGAGAGAGAGAGAGAGAGAGGGAGGGAGATCATATTTGACCACTCAAGTGTCTTTTTTCTGCCCCCATCAGTGAAACCTATGAGAATGAGATAATGGCTCAGAAAAATTAGCTGAGTTCTTCTGGTTTTCTTTCAGCAAAGGGAAACTCTGGGAAGCTCATCCATTTTGAATGTTTAGCCTCACCTCTTGTAAGAGACTCGCAGCTGCTCTGGGTTTTTCATTCAGCCTTTTCTAAATTTTTGGAATGGGTTAGGGTTCTAAAACATTTTTTCTGCCCACCACCTACCCACAACTTTTCTGCAGCTGAGAGTGCAGAGATGTCCATGGGCATAATTAGCCATTCCCCAGTTCCCTGTACAAAAGACTAATCCAGACATGCACCAGCCTGCCCAAAGGACAAGACTATACATGTAATATAAAACAAAGTAGGGCTTGAACATAGTTTTTCGAAAAGAGAGACATGATAAATTTTAGCTGATATGTTCCTTTAAGAATAAAAACCAGCAATTGTTCAGCTTTTCCCCCCCTTTTCTTTCTTTCTTTAAAAACTCAACAGGGAACTAAAGTATGGTATTCCCATTACAGACGAAAATGGAAACCGATTGGGTGAATCGGCCAAAGCTGCTCAACAGGCCATCGTGCAGGTGGTTATCTCAAGGATCCTTATGGCTGCTCCAGGCATGGGTTAGTTCAACTTCAGTTAAGCATCGTGCTTGAACAGTAGTGATCAGCCAGGCTCTGCCTAGAACTTCAAAAGCTGCAGTTCTTTGCTCTGCTTGGATATGTTGCAGAACAGCTGGTGGATGGCCTGCCACAGTGTCTTTGATTTTCTTGAGCATCATCACATGGGGAAAATTGTGTTTGCTTACTGTCGCTTCTCTACCTGCGTGTTTGTCCCTCTTTACTTCCTCTTTTGAATGAGGAAGTAAACAACATGCACGTGGCCCATTCAGTGGACGGTTTTGATCCCGCTGCTTCTCCTGCACACAGCAGGAGATAGTGGCAACTTCCATCTTTAAAAATAAGTCAGACTTACTGGGGTGTTTTTTCTGGGCCACAAAGAAGTCTAGAAGGGGCAGGAGGCATGTGGGAAGTAAATGACATCGTGAGAGGGACCTGTGAAAATCCATGAGTGCCCAGTAATGAGCATGCAATAAAACGCTTGTCTGATGGAGCTCCTTGCTAGCCTCTTTCACTGAGAAGCCAGATGTGTTGGGAGTACAACTTCAATATGCCAATGGCTATGCTGACTGGGGATGATGGGAGTTGCAGTTCAGCACTTATGAAGGGCACAAGGTGAGGGTGGACTGCAATAGAGAAAGACTGTAGCTGCTGCTGCTGCTATTATTATTATTATTATTATTATTATTATTATTATTATTATTATTATCCAATGCACTGGTAAATTCCTGGCTGTTGGACATGCTAACTGGGATTGGTGAGCGTTGAAGTCCAAAATATCTTTAGGGCATCACGTTGGGGAAACCTGTGCTAGCTGGTAGTCTAATAGTCTTAAAAATCTTTTTTTTAATTATTTCAAAGATTTAAATAATATAAGATCCTCCTGTGAAATCATACCACTTACACTTCACGTCCACACCCCTGTCATCTCTATATAACCTCTTTTGTCTGTATTCATTCCTTTCATATATGGATTCTAATGCTACCAGTAAGTTATTGTGGCAAAAGGTTCCTGGCTGCTCTTACATGCTACTATCTGCAAATAATTGTGAAGTATTCTTTTTTTCTTTATTTAAGCTGCCTTTCAAAATATAACTGTTTTTTCCAAGGCAACACAACAAAATATATCAATATAATTAAGCACGTGGCTTTTGTTTGTTCTCATTTTAGCCATTCCCCCGTTCATAATGAATTCTTTGGAGAAGAAGGCATTTTTAAAGGTAAGCCTAAGGTCATAAGGATATATTCATGTTGTTAATACAGTCGATACATCCATTTTGGTGAAGCGGCCTCAGATGTGCACAGAGTAAAGTCCATAATTTGTCTCCTGTTGTGTTCACAAACAAAAAGTTCTGTACAACTTGGCGAATCTGAAAGCTTTAGTCTTCCATCATGCATATTAGACCTACAAGGTTGTTTTCATGAATAGTAGTAACGGGCTATCTATTGATTATAGTACTTATGCTATAACTTAGGATTTTTTCCCATCAGATGTAAGACTTGTCTTGCAGGCACTTAATTCCAGGTTGATATTTATTAATTTGTTTGTTTGTTTATTTATTACATTTTTATACCGCACAATAGCTGAAGCTCTCTGGGCGGTTGATGCACATGAACCACCTGCCATGTGGAAGCTGCTCTTAAGTTTAAATTGATTCTTGTGGCAACTGCCGCTATGCAGGCATCACCTTGCCACATAGTACTTCCTCCATACTGCTGCAAACATCATTGTTTGGGATGGGGTGAGAGGTGTGTGGTGGCTCGGGAAAATCTGCCTGAAATGCATGGTGTGCTGTCATGAGTGGCCTGAAGTTGCCACATGGAGCGGTTATTGAAGTGTAGACCCTCTGTTTCACATGCACCAACTTTCATTCTCCACTTCCTAGCAGACTAAATGGCAGGAGTATCACCAGCACCGCACACTATGGTCAACCTACAGTGCAATTTCATGAGTAGTCATCATCTAGGGATGTCAGACAAAATCCACAATGGATTCAAATGAGTTTGGATTTCGATGAATCCACCCTGCAGATTCCACAGCGGATCAGCTTTTTCTGAGTTGGCTGGATTCCATGGACTTCTGGACTATTTTTAATTGTAACTTTTGGGGGAGATTTGCACAAGTGCACATTTACAAAAGGAGTGAAATTCTTGTACAGCCCTAAAATACAAAAAACTGATTCCATCAATGAGCAGACAATGGAACAAAAGATGGCTGACAATCTGCCAAACACAGACAGAACTCGTTTAACAAAATCCATGTGTCCCTTTCATCATCAAACCTCCTGCATTGATCTTCAGTATGATTGTAAACTCTTAAACTGTCCTAGAGCAAGAGAAAAATCCAGTGAAAAGACTTAGGAAGTACTTAACATTTGCAGAATGTTCCATAAGAACTGTTGTTTTTACCCTTGCATTCCGTTACCTGTAAAAATGCAAAGGGTGCTTGCTATGAAGACAGTTTCCGGTACTATGCTTTTCAGAGGTGTGGAACCTTTTCAGCCTAGGAACACACTCTCTCTTTCAGGAAACGCTTCAGGAGCAGTAGGTCAGACTTGCTCCCCACCCCCACCCAAAAAAAAAGTTAGTTGGTTTAAAACTAGCATTGGCAGAGTTACCCCATACGATTTCATACACATGCGCATTCTCACACATAAAACACACACACACACACACACACACACACACGGAAAATACCCTCCATGTGGCAATCAAGCCTTTAAAAAGCTTTCATTGGTGATTTTTTGAGTGGGGTTGCAGCTCTTGGGGAGGGTTAGCCCACCCCTCTCTCACCAACATCTCTCCAAAAAATGCCCCATCACCACCAATCAAGTTTTTAAAAAGCCTCCACTGGCACCAATGGAGACTTTTAAAAAGCTACTGTGGGAGCAAAAATATTCAATTGAATTGCTCAATAGATATGGTTAACAGGTTTTTACACTGGAACAACTACTCGTCCTGGTTTAAATTGTGTAAAGATTTTTGGCACGAAGCAAGATTCTTCTACAATGTAAGCTTTGGAAATGTTTTGTTCAAGATGATATATGGTTAAATGGTATATAATGTAAGCCTTTCCCTAGGCATAGGTTGTTAAATATCTATTTTATGATGCAAAAATAAAACAAATGACCACAGGTAGCACATCCAGTTTATACATTTCTATAGATTTAAATGTGTAAATCTATAAAAAAATATAAACTGGATTCGCTACTTGTGATGGGTTTGCTTTTGGAATGCTACATCATGTGCATTGCATCACCTGCATATAAATTCATTTTGGGATATAGGCCATTATTATTCTCACTTCCTAAATTGAGAGATGATAACTTTTCTAAAACTACCTACTGAGTTTCATGGCTTACTTAGTAAGAGTTTGGAACCAACTCCCTTAGATTGATCTGAAGTGTACTTGAAAGAAGTTATATGGAACTAAAATGAGCAGGCATGTTTGCTTAAACCTACCATACAATTTGGAGTAAACACTGTTTGCATTTGACTGACACAGTTATGGTGAGCCTCTCTCTCTCGTTGTAGTGATATTTGTTGCAAGAAATAATAAAAGGCAAGTTCCATATGTCAAGAAAAGTCTCCATTGATTATTATGCTGTTTAATCAATGTGAAGATGTTGTAAATTTTGCAGATCAGCACACCTGAAAGCACCCTTCAGTGACTGCTCAGTGTTCTTTGACACCATCATGACTCTGTTTAGGTTTTCCTGCTCCTCCCTGCCCCCTCTCTGCCTCATGGACTGAGTTCAGGTGAATCATTGCTCTACAGTTAGTTAATTATAAGACTTGGTATTGATTAGCTCTTAATCCATTGAGCAATGAACTGCACTTTTTTTTTAACAAGCAGCTTGTGCATGTCTTCTTGAAGCTCATCACTTCCAACACTGTGACACCATCTCCAATCTGCTTTATTAATGCATACCAACATTGTTTAGTATTTTTCCACCATCACAGATAACAATACTTGTTCACTTAACCGAAGAATACCCTTTTTGAGGCAGTGTGGTGTAGTGGTTAACGTGTTAGCCTGGGACTTGGAAGACTGGGGTTCTAGTCTACTTTCAGCCATGAAGCTCAATGAGTGACTTTGGGCCACTCACTGACTCTCAGCCTGAACTACCTTGCAGGATTGTTGTGAGGATAAAAAACAGGAAGAGGAGGACAATGTATGTCACCTTGGATTTCTTGCAAGAGGGGAAAAGGCAGAATATAAATATAACAAAAAATAAAATAAGTTTTAGGTGATGAAGGCTAAGAAGGGATTGATGAGCATGAATCAAGTTTTCATTCCTTTGAATCCCACCACAGAAATATCATTTTCCTTTGCCTATAGTACTCAAGGTGGCTGGCCTTCTAGCATTTCTCTACTACATGACTTTTAAATGTAATCACAGTCTTGCCCAAGGACTTTCCAAAACCCAGAGACAGCAGTGTCCATGATTTTTAAGACAAGAAATTGTTCCTGATTACTGGATTCATTGGCAGCTCTCTCAGGACTTTGGCTTCCAATGATGCAGATGATGCTTTAGCGATCACACTAGTGTAACTACAGAGGTAAAGCACAAGTCTTTTTAAAGATCCCTCTATGTGTGTAATCCATGAACTGAAGAATAGTTCAGTATATTACCATTCTAAAGCTGGAATCCTGTACACACTTGCATAGGAGCAAGCCCCATTGAATACAGTGCGTTTTGCATAAATATGCATAGGATTGCATTGTAAACACAGTGTGTATCTGACTTCCATCAGTATTTCTCATTGTGCCCTATGCCACATCATCCCTGACTTGAAAGGCCCAGTTTGTATTCTCTAACGTTACAGAAGTCTTTGAGTACTTCAGTGTTTGGAATTTATGCCCTCTCTGCTATAATCCTTATTCTAGTAAAAAAAAAAAAACCTTTTCACTGTCTTGTTGCCCCAAGTATAGGCTTACTGTCCCCATACTTCATTGTCTCTATTGATACATAATCTACATGTGATTGCCTCTCAACATTGAGTACATCAGGTTCATCAGGATTATTCTTTCTAGTAATAAGGATAATATTTTTTATAATGTTCTTTTCTTATATAAAGCAGTTCTCTCGTGTTACTATGTTTTTTTGTTTTGTTTTTCTTTGCTTGTCTACATTGACAGATAACTGAGATTTTTCTTATGGAGCCATTTCTGGCCTTTTAGATCACTCTAGAACAGAGGGAAAATATTTGCTCTCTTTCCTCTCCAGAGATTTCTGGGAAATAACGTCGGTAATCTTTTCTTCCTGCCTCCTTGTCTTGTCTCTGACCTCTTAAGCACAAAATCTGTAGTTCCATGCTTGTTGCTTATTTCCATTCTTACCTTATGTGTATTTAACACTCCATTTTGCTCCCAACAATAATAGCAGTATATGGAATGATTTTACTGGAAAACCATAATTGCACATATCTACTATAATTCTAACTAATTAACTATTTTATTATTGAGCTTCATTTTGTATATGGTACTATATGTTTCATGTGTTTGGAAGATGTTTACTTGTTTGTAGTAACCAAGAAAATATAGTATAGATAAAGTTGACCATGGTTTGGTTTTATTAGCATTTCCTTTCAACAGCATCGTTTAATATCCCTTTAATATTAGATTAATTTTGCAAGCTTCCTTGATGTGATAATGCGTGGTGAATACGATTTGTACAAGGTGAAACAATGCATCATTTTTTAGATTTTAAAAAAATGCCAAGATGAATAGCTATTCTTTTAAATTGCTTATGACAAAAATTAAGAAATGTTTGTTAGTCCGAGTTTTCCTGAAGTTTAAAAAGTAGTTTTGCTGGAGGAAGGGAATTGAATGACATCTACTTAAAGAGAAATTGCACCAGAATGCAATCAAAATATTTCTTCTGCATTTCTCTTTAAGTGGCTCTTGTGCCAAATGTCCCAATTTTTTGCAAGTTCAAAATGCACCTTGTACCATGGGTCCCTTCATTATTTAATAAATGCACCACAGTGTCACATGATACAGGAAATTCTAGCATAATTTGGATTGTCTCAGTGATGATTTCCCAATACTTCATGACTTGTATGCATTTTTACCGTGGATCTATAAAGACACCTCTGGTACTTACTTTTCTTTGTACCTATCCCATGACTAAAATAATAGCAATAGCTTTTTTGAATCTTTTATACCGCAGACATTTTTCTTTTAGTGCTTTCAATGGAATTTTACAGACGTATTGTTCTAAGCCCAGGAAAATAGAGTAACCTTGCCTGATATTAAAAATAGAGTAACCTTGCCTGATATTATCATCCTGGTTCGCATGTCATAACAACCCTTTTTTATTGTTGTGAATGTGGCAGTGTGCTGGTGCATGCTGCCCAATTGCTCCTGGTGCAAGCGAGAGACACACTGGGTTGTTGTGACATGTGAACTGGGGCATTAACTGGGGTATTAGAGACTCATCCTATCACTAAGAACACATAGGCAAATCAACAAACAATGGGGGCTGTTTCAGCTGACTCTCAAGTTAGAAATGTTTGTAGCATCCAAAGTCATAAGGCAGGCCTCTACTGTTTATACTCTTTCAGTGTCCATGTGCTTTTCAAACGTTTTGTACCCAAGAAATTGAGTCATTTATATGTTTCATTTCACCATTTAACTTCCTTTCTTTTTTAACACAGAGGTTCCCATGGATGAGTGCCCCCATTCAAGTGGGTTTAGTTGGCTTCTGGTGAGTAAAAAATTCCAAAGATGAGTTGTTTGTATTTGCTTTACAAAAGTTCGCTTGTGTGACAAATGTCAATTTTTAACCATAAACTTTGTCATAGCGAGGCAGTCCAAGCGTCTCTAAAACTAAGGCAAATAATCCAGAGAAAGTGACGGGATAAGCTTTTACTGTGCCAGCGATTGGGAGCAAAGCAAACCAAAGCAAAAGCAAATCTTGAGCTGCTGGCATAAGGCAGTTCACCTATATAGTTGACCTTGGCTTAGATGGGGACAAACGGATCAAACTCAACTGAAGGAACAACACTGTATAGACCCACAGCAGAGCCAGCGTGGTGTGGGAGGTTCAAATCCCCACTCGGCCACAAAGCTCACTGGATGACCTTGTACCGCTTACTATCCTTTAGCTTAACCTAACTTACAGGGTTGTTGTGAGGATGAAAATAGAGGGAAATGATCAGACGAAGGGGGAAAAAAAAGAAACTGTAAAGAAATAGTTCATGCATGGAATGAAGTGGACGCTAGTCTATGAATGTTTTTGCTACAATAAATATGTTAGGATCCAATCCTATGCACATTTAGACAGAAAAAATATTCCTAGAACTCCCAGCATTCCCCGTCCAGCCATGCTGGCTGGGGAGTTGTAGGAATTGTTTTAGTCTAAACATACACAGGATTGCACCCATAGTCTTTACGGTGCCACTAGACAATATGTTTGATTTTTGTTTGTGACAGACTAACATGTCTACCCCTCTGGAAGTTGTTACCACAGAGCAGGAGTGGGCTACTTGTGGCCGTCCAATTGTTTTGGCCTACAACTCATCATTAGTTATGCTGGCTAGGACTGATGGAAGTTATAGCCCAAAACATCTAGAGGGCCACCAGTTGCCCACACTGACATAAAGAATCCAAAGATCTTGTGAAAAATAGAGAATGGCCTCACTAACCCCTCACCCACCATTCAACACTAGCAATTAGTTCAAGGGTTTTTAGAATTCTCGGGGGGTGCTGTAGTAGTAGAGTTACTGCACTGACAGAGGATTAAAGTAGGTGATCATTGAGGTCCCTTCCAAGTCTATCATTCTATGGTTACAGCATTTGTATTGTACTGATTAGGTGGTACAAGGGTTGGACGCTACAGCCACCAGGCTTAAATAGCTCACTTAAAATGATCCCCACTTTACTTAAAAAGGCCCAGCTCACACTTTGAGAACAATGGCCCCAAATAAATTAACTTCATGTTTGTCTTTTCCAGTTTGGTATTCGCAACACCCCTGTGCTGTGCGTTATTTCCACAGAAAAGGTACTGCTTGATTCTTATATTATTGTGTGTATGGCAGGGGTCCCCACCTTTTGGGGTTGATGGGCACATTTGGAAGTTTGAAAGAGTCTTGTGGTGCTATCACAAAATGGCTACATTGGAGTTTCCTTCTCCATGAAACTGCAAAAGGAGCAACATAAACAAAGTGTGACTCCTATCTCCTGGCATGAATAAATATAAAACATTCATGGAATAATCAAGGCTATTTAATGGAATCATAAGTTTCCTGCTTCTTCTCTGAAAGTACATTGTCACTGTTTAAACATACTGTTAGCTTGGAAAATAAGCTGAAATAGCAAAAGCAGTTCCAGGGTACGCTGAAATGGATCAACATACATCACACCTTGGTGGATGTTCTGTACTTCTGACATGTAGTTCCATGGCACTGTTTCTGATGTTAACCACACTTTGCTTTTACATGTGCTAAACTGATTTTTATTATTAAGAGTGAATACAATTAAAATGTTAACAATACCTTTTAAAGAACTGTTGGTGATGCATGATCTGTTAGCTCACTTTTAATTTACAAGTGAAAGCTTAATGGTTCATATAAAGTGCTTTTTCCTGGCTGACACATTAAATATATCAAATAGTACTTGAAAAACCTCTTTGGTGACTCATTTGTCACTCATAATATTGAGCAGACTACTTGGAATACAAGAAAATACAAAGGCATGCTATAAAGCAGAGGTGTTGAACTACTTTCAGGCTGAGGGCCAAATTCATTTTGGAAAAGCTCTCAGGGGCAGCATTCCAGTGGTGGGCGGAGCAAGAGGCAAAAGGGGCAGGGCCAAAACCACCAACATCTTTAGCCAGTAACTAAGCCTTAGGAGAGGCATTTCAACCTTTCAGAATAGGGCAGGGGGAACTGTACAAAAGCCAGAAAACCACCAGCCAACTAGTGTCCAGGGAAAGAGGGCGTGGCCATCTGGAGAACTCCAGAGAGCCAGATTAGGAACCCTGGCAGGGCCTACAGGTCTAAGGGTCTCCATCCCGGTTATAAAGAATTTAGAATGCAAAATAGAGTCCCCCTAGAATAAAACATATATGGTATTCAATCACATTGTAAGCCTATGCGGCAGAGTCTTGCTATTTACTGTTTTACTCTGTAAAGCACCATGTACATTGATGGTGCTATATAAATAAATAATAATAATAATAATAACATGGGGCAGTATCCAGTACTGTCACTGGGCTCCTGCTCAGTCTGTTGCACAAGCAGGGAACCATCGTTCATGCAACAGAAAGCTAGAAGTTCAAAAAGCAAACTTGGAAATAAGTGAAATGCCTCTTTCCAGATTAAAATACACCAGCAGAAGTTCCTTCTGCAAGCTCCGCTCACCTGTTCCATTCCAGAAATGAGCATGAGAGCAGGTGTGGTGTAGTGGCTAAAGTGTTGGACTGGGAGTTGGGAGATCTGGGTTCTAGTAGTTTCCACTCAGCCATGGAAACCCACTGGGTGACTTTGGGCCAGTCACACACTCTCAACCCAATCCACCTCACAGGGTTGTTGTTGTGAGGATAAAATGGAGAGGAGGAGGAGGATTATGTACACCGCCTTGGGTTCCTTGGAGGAAAAAAGGCGAGATATAAATGCAATAATAAATATAAATAAATTTCTTCCCATTTTAAGTTGCTTTTTTAACCTGAAATGGCTCCCCATTGCACTAGTCTTCAGTCCTGCTGGTACACGAGCAAACTTGCCTTAATTATACAAACTTGTTTTTTAAAAAAGCCATAAAGCTTCACCACATGTACATATGAAACTTGATCATGCGTTATATGTGATGTCTTTACTATTTTTCTTCTGCTCAGTTCCATGTCTGTAACACGTCTGGAGCCAGAATTACAAGCCAAGATCCAAGAGATCAACCCTGAATTGGAGCGTGTGTATTTTAACAAAGGATTATAAATTTGTAGAAGACAAAATATCCCTCAGTGACAATTAGGTGAACTTATTTTTGATTGAGAAAACTTTGGTGAAGTCAATTCAGTCTGGATGAGTTCTTTCAATTTTACACAATTTTGAGCACAGAAGTTATTTAGGTAACACAAGAGAACATTCATAATTATGGGTTCAAACCACTGTCAGTGTCATTAACTGCACCACCCACTCTGTAGGCTTCAGATTTTTCAGCTACAAATATTCAAAACAGTTTACATTCACCTTCAAGAAGATAAATATTAAATTCTTTTGAAAAATGTCACAGCCACAAGGAAATCACACAATGCTTTGATTTGCTGCCTGTCTTAATTTTTCCCCTGCAAGAGAGACAAATTCATCTTTACTATTATATTTGTTTCTACACTGCAGATGATAATTCTCCATTGGAATACTCCCCTGAAAGGCCCAAAGTGTGACTTTGTGATACTGGGTTCATTTGTTGCCTTATCTCACTTATGTAATGAATATCCCATGAAAGTTGTCTGAAATTTATAATCATAGATCAGCTATCCCGGATTAAGCTGCCTTCTGTGCAAAGTCCCCCCAAATAGGACAAATTTACCAACTGGCAAAGTGATCATTGGGAACTATTCCAGTAACTAACGTTGTAAATTGACCTATAAGCCTATCCAAATGTTGAGCAAAGTACAGGATTATACTACCTCGCCATGTATGCTGCACCTGAGGGATTGTGTGTTTGAGTGTTTCCCCATCTTAACATTTCCTGGTATGTGTAAAGCTAGCACACCATGCTAACTCTGCAAGTGCAGGAAAATGTAGCCCTCTTCAACATTTGCATTGGCCCTCAGTCACTGTGCTTGGGCACAGCTATGGGCAGGGACCCTACAGGGCTTTATCTAGTGTCTGTCAAACCTTATTTGTTTTGCCTAATTGTAGGGGTGTGAGAATCAGCAAAATTCAAGCTCACTGAAGTTCTCCCAATTGCATCTGGAAGGTTGATCTGACTCTGGTCTGTATCGGACTGCGTATGTGCATATTCTTCGAAATGTACACATCAGTTATGCACATTTTTAAAATGTATGCATTCTTCTCCCATTGATGAAAGTGTATTTGTGTGCATTTTTCAAATGTACACATGCTGTCAAACACAATTTTGGGGGTCTGTGAATCACATTGCAAGCACAGAAATGTATGAACTTTGACTGCAGGTTGCGTCTAAGTCCATGTTTGGTCCAGAAGTTGCGAACTGGGTAAATCCTGATCAATAGTGAACTAAAATAAACTTTTCATACATCCCTACCTAATTGTAGTGGCCAAATTCTGTGAAAATTGAAGGTCGTGAGTTTATGCATTTCATTAATAAGTTTCAGTTGTGTTGCCTGTCATGTTTTCCCTGAAATGGAAACATATTAGTCTATATTCTGGCCTTATTTTCTCATATCTCACAAACATCAAATGTCATATGACATTCTTTAGACAGTTGTTTAAATCCAATTGCACGAAAACATCATGCTGCTAAATGCTATTGTAAGAGTGTCCTATTTGGTTGCCTGTCAAATGAGATGCTATATCATAGCTTTTTAAAACATTGATGTTTCATTCCCTAAGAAGCACAGGCAAAACATGTGTCCCTAGCACTTTTAATCAATTGCTTCTTTATTTATTGGGGCCTCTGCCCCAACCAGCATGGCCAATGGTCAAGAAAGCTAGGAGTTGTCCAAAACACCTGGAGGCTGAAGAAGGCTGATCTAAGATACCTTAATATCCTTTGTCGTCCTGTGAAGTAAGGTGCTATTATTTCCCATCATACAGATGTAGGAAACCAGGCCATGAAACAGTTATTTACTTTTTTTTTAAAAAAAAAAAGCAGCCACCTGATCAGTCTGTGGCTGATTTACGATTTGAACCCAAGTTGCAATACTTTGTCCAATGAATCATGCTGGTTCATTCTGCACAGCTCATCAGGAAATTATTTCTATGAACATTCCACTCTAATTTCAGAGCATTTGACACATGTGCACCATTGGTGCTTGCCATTTAATGTACAATTTCCCAAATGTAATATCACAGTGTGCTATTATTTCCCATTATACAGATGTAGGAAACCCATTGCACTGGTATGAATAGATCTAGCTATGTACTCAATGAAGTGGTTATCCAGCATAAACCTTGAACATTAGTACATGTTCCAAATAAAATATACGCAATCAGTGAGTGTCGTCCTACCAGTGCGGTAGTAACCTTATAGCATAGCTAATGTACAGATGTGTTAGACACAATATAGAAGTCCAAAGTTTTTCATGATTATAATAGCAGAGTGAAATGTGCCATACAGCAGAGGCTTGCTTAGCGGCAGGCAATGCTCAGCTCATAACTGCAAGGAGAAGTGGATCTAATGCTTGATCTGAACTTTTGCTTTGAAAGACTCCCAGACAGTGGGATTTGCAGAGCACATCAGTGGTTTCCAAGCTGTGTTCCAGAGAGCCCCGGAGATGCTTGGGAGCTTCTCAGGAGTTCCTCAATGATAAGATAAATTATAGCAGACAAGCTTTTGTGAGAGGCAGCTGACCAAGCACTAGTACAGCCAGAGGAGAGCATTGAGTGCATTGTAAGTTACATGGGGCAATGATGAGGCCTGATAGGCCTTGCCAAAGGCCCACATGAACTGTCTGCCCTAGGACAGTCTTTCGCAGCCTGGTGAAAGGCTGTGAAAGACTTTCATATACTCTGGACTATCATTCTCATCATCCCCAGCCATCATGGGCTGGGTGTAATGGGAGCTGTAGTCTAATGGATCTGGAGACATTCAATTGAGGCTGCCCGAGAACATGTCCCCAAATCTTCTACATTATGTTGATAAGTTGATGGGCTAGATCTAGGCTATCAGATCTGGAAAGGAGCCCCTAAATGTAGAGAATCTGAAATCACTGGGGGAAACTTTGAGCTGAAAGCCTGGTGGTTGTTTCTAAAGAGCCTTTTCTCCTCCATTTCTTCCAATATTGCCCAACCTCATGCTGCTTTCTTGGGCTATATCTTTCTAGGGCGTCCTGCACTTTCCCCCTGACTCACACATTCTTTGGCACTGGTGGGGAAAAGCAATAGCCTGACAAATCATTTGCCTTTAAACAGGAGTGAGGTGGCAGGAGGCAGAGTGCTCCTGGGAGAATGTGGACATGGTGAACTACATCTGGAGCCATCTCAATGCAGTTGGGGGTGGGGGCAATTCTGCAGTAGATTGTGCAGGTTGAATGTGCCTTTGGACCTGCAGGTTTATGCTAGTGCAAATTCGGCCTTTTTAAGGTTTTCTAAAGCTTCATGGTATCATGTTTACTTAGAAGTAAATCTCCACTGAATTTACTGGAGACATGCCTCTTAGTAAAGAGGCATAAGACTTTGACTTGATTGCACTGACCTGGCTTCCCTGGTGAATTCTGACAAAATGATGACAATAAATATTTCTGGAAGAGAAGAAATGATATGAAATGTGCACTTGAAAGCAAGCAAGGGACATAATTTCAATCTCCTGTTTAAAGGGCTTGGTTTTTGAAACGGAAATGTATGCCTTTTCCAATAGTTTTTGGTTTTGGTTGATATAAGTTGGATCTATTTTATGTGACCTCAGTATGTTTGGGGGAAATGGGTATTTGCAAGTGGTATGCTTGGAATAATACAGCCTAGAGCACAATGATTTTTAATCCAGGATAAGAGGACTTTTTTTTTTACCCATTAAGATACATGTGTGGTGAGGTGTTGTTGTTTTAAAATATCATGCTATTGATGATGATTATTTTTTACAGGAAGAATAATCGTACGTTTTTCTTGGTGGCATTAAGCAGAACAAATAGTGCTAAGATCAGCTAATTGATACTGATCTGATAGAAATAGAATGTTTTAAAAATATTTCCAATAAAGCGCAATAAACTTACATAGCAAGTAAAATTGAGTTGTTATTAACTATTTCCACTTTTGGAAAATAATTCTGGATTATGTTGTGACTTCAGTACATTTTTTATGTAAGTATTAGCACAATGTCTTGCCAGAGTTGCTGTCATTTAATGTACTTTTTAAAGTGAATTGGATGAAATATTAAAATTGGTGACTGAAATAAATGTGGTATATTCTCTTCATGAAACAAACTTTTTAGGAACGTGTGTATGCTTGCAGCAATATGTATGTGACTGTGGGCATCAGTAAATGAGCATAAATTGCCTTTTTCCCCTTACTCAGCTGAACAGAGGAGGATCAAACTTATTTTTTGTTTATTTATTGCATTTTTATACCACCCAATAGCCGAAGCTCTCTGGACGGTTTACAAACTCCTTCTTGTGTGAAAATTTAAATGGAAATAAGACAATATTATGCATCCTGCACACTTTATATCTGGTATATAATACATATGTACAAACATATCCACTATACATGATTATTTCTCCCTACCACCTTAAATTAGACATGGGGATCTATTTCAGCTCCAACCTCCTTTCCCTCAGCTCCAGTTTCAAGATTCCAGTCTCTATGACAGGAGCTTCAAAATAGAAGAACTCCCTCTCTCCTGCACGACTTTTTCCAATTTTTCTGGTGGTGCATTCCATTGAATATCACAAATACATATGTTTACACAAAATAAAGCAAATTAAGGTAATGGATCTTGGTCTTGCTTATCAATTTGCTAACATCAGCATGGAGTAGTGGAATTGCTACCCAATCACTTCCACCCTATGTCAGACCCTGCTGTGGAGAAGGGAGGAAGAAGCAGTAGAAGAGATGGCACCATTTTAGCATGTGTGAATGCAACGTGTAAAGCTACTCTGAACCAGGTACATCAGCAAAAATTTCATGTAAACTGATTTTTTTCCTAACCAAAGAGAAGGGGGAAGGATGAATAATAATTTTAAAATCAATCTTGTGTGTCCATAATTTGAAGGGTGATTTGATACTTCATGATAAAAAGAAATTGCATTTCTACATATATCTGTCTCAAGGAGGGAAGGAAAGGGAAGTCAAGAGCCAATCTGTCCAGCTTTTCCCCAATGAACAACTTTATAGTGTATGTCTCACATTTTCTGTGAAACTTTGCAATCTCCACCTTGCTTTGTAATGGCACAATGTCTCCCTCCCAAGTACAACTTCAGACACAATGCACTTATTTCAGAAGGGCACTAGATGGCAATCCCTGGCATCTCCAGGTATGGCTGGAAAAGCTCTGGCTGAAACCCTGGAAAGCTGCTGCTGCCAGTCAGTGTTAACAATACTGGGCTAGATGGGCCAATCAACTAAATGAGTTTAAGGCAGCTTCCTGTGTTTCACTCCTGCCCATGGTTGTGATTCTGTACAAAGGCTCATACCCTTCTATACCAGTGAGAAAAAATTAACCAAGGGTAAATATTGTATTTATTTTATTTCTGCCACCAGCAAACTCCCAACTACATGCCAACACTGACCATTGTTGTGGGAGATGCCTGTCTCTTGAATGGGAATTTGTAAGACATTCTCTCTGTGAGGCCATTCAAGTAGCATTTGAGGGCACCATTCTTTTAAAAAAAATCATTTTAGTGAAGAACACAGAGCCAAAACAGACTGTTATTTTTACCCTACCCTGTGCCTGCTTACCCTACCCTGTGCCTGTTTGCCTTCTCTTCCCCTCCTTATTGTTTTACTATGATTTTATTAGATTGTAAGCCTATGCGGCAGAGTCTTGCTATTTACTGTTTTACTCTGTACAGCACCATTTACATTGATGGTGCTATATAAATAAATAAATAAATAAATAAATAATAATAATAATAATAACTTGAGAATCCATGAAACAGATCGAACAGATTTAACAAAATCCATATAACTCTACCTCGAGTGTTGGAGGCAGTATGCCCCTCTCCACCAGTTGCTGGGTGCTTTTGCAGTCATTCCTTGCATGTGGGTTTCTCATATGTCTCTGGTTGGCCACTGTGGGAGCACAATGCTGGACCAGACAGGTCTTTAGTGTGATCCAGTACAGCTGGTTTTTTGTTCTGAAAAGAAAGGGGCTGGGCTGTGGTTCTTTGCTCTCATCCTAAGGATTGGTGGGCCCCGGCACACTGATTGCAGTTCCAAGATTGTAGCAGCAACAAACTCTAGTAAGGGAGATAGGGGTAAGGCTGAAAGAACTGATGGCTGGTTGGCCACTGTGTGAACAGAGTGCTGGACTAGATGGACCCTTGGTCTGATCCAGCATGGCACTTCTTATGTTCTTATTAAGGCTGTGCAGGGACCCCCGATCCACCTTGGAGGCCGATCTGGAGCCCCCGAAGCAGCCCCGATCCGCCTTGGGGCTGCCTTGGGGGTTCCCGACTCACCTGTGCACCGAAGCCAAGGCAAAATTTGGGCCCTCCAAGGTGATTCAGAGTTTTCTGGGTGCCAGTTTTCTGGGTCCCCACTTACCTGGTGCCTCCGACGTCCGCTGCCGTGGGTAGTGGAGGCACCAGGTAAGCCCCCCTCCCCCTTACCTCCTCTGCAGTCCACCGCTGCCACAGTTTTTGTGTCCGGCGGCTTCCACTGTGCGGCCTACTTCCCGTCTTATGTATCAGCGGCAGTGGAAGCCACTGAATGCAAAGATGGCAGCGGAGCAGGTAAGCCCCCACTTACCTGCTCCACCGTCCACCGCCATCTTTGCATCCGGCCGATTCCACTGCCGCCAACGCATAAAACGGGAAGTAGGCCACGGCCTACTTCCTGCCTTATGCATCGGCGGCAGTGGAAGCCACCAGATGCAAGGGCAGCGGTGGGCGGCAGAGGCAGGTAAGGGGGCTGGGGGGGCGCCTCCAAAGCGTCGAGGCAGCCTGAAGCTTTGGAGCCAATTGGCTTCGGCTTCGGGCCACCTCAGACTTCACCCAAACTGGTTCAGATCCAGTTCGGGAGGGTCCGAATCACCCCAATCCACTTTGGATTCAGGGTTCAGATCCATGGTGGTGCACAGCCCTAGTTCTTATGAAGCTGTTGCAGTATTACAGCATTTGCAATAGCCCAAGAAGCAGCTAACATAAGGCAACCAGCTGGCCACTGCTTTTCCTTTTAACATAGTCTACAGCACATAGCAATGAAAATATTTTCCCTGGCAGTCATGTCCAGTTTCCTGAATCATACCTTTGATTTTCTATTTTTTCATAATTTACATGATAAATGGTTGTATATACTAGCTGTATATAAAATGATCACATATATACTAGCCATTTCCTCAAAGGGCATGTCTTTTAATCTAATACTGTAACAGAAACATTTCCAACACAACAGTTACAAATGCAATAATTAGTATAACCCTATGTTTGATGTTTACCAGATGCAGGGTTGGTTTATTTGATTGAATGTATGTGATACAGCTATTCAACAATTGCATTTCTTAACTTAATCAAAATGCTATTCCCAATCAATACTTCTTTTTTTAAAAAAATGATGGAATGTGCTAGAGGTGACATGTTCTGTAATTCAGAATCTAGATCCCTAGATAGAACCTAGATCCATGCAGCCTGATCTCTGACTTGATGGAGGGCAGGTTAACAATTAGTTGCAAGTGTTGCAGAAGACATTAGGAGAACCAAAGCACTGCCTGATGTATTGGTGCATCAGAAACCAAGGCAAATAAGGAGTCCACATCCATAAATTCTGTTTGGTTAGGATGAAGCAGTAGGTGGGTGGAAAGATTAAATTGATAGATGACTCTGCCATAATGAAAGAAGCAGAGGGAAGAAACATAGAAGATCAATAACTTTTTTTAAAAAAAAAAAACACAACCATAACATATTTATTCAATGAAAGGAAAGGCATAAACCTAAATGATTAGTTGCAGCATCATTTTATTAGCCTACATCGTTTTAATAAAATGCCTTTTAGGGGTGTGTTGAGTTTGTAGCCTGAAAGAAAATAGTGCTCAAGCTTTCTTTGTCAGTGATTCCTCATGTGACCAGTAAAGGCTCAGGCTTGCAAATACAGATGGGTTTAAAGGACAAGTTCTCAAAACTCAGGGGCTACCTTCTGTGGCTTGCCTGTAAAGGCTTAAGTGCTTTTCACAAATGCTTTGCATCTAAGAGGTTAAAATAGTCCACCTTGGTAAATTATCATTCATGGATCAAGACAGAGAAAGGGTCTGGTTTATCCTAACTGGAGGATAACACTAAAGTTCATTCAATTAGCTAGAGGCATTTGATTATGTACTTGTATTTTTAATTTGCACTGTATTTGAAAATGTAGACCTACATGTTCCAAGTATATAACAGGCAGGCAATTTAGACCATAGGAAGCTTTCTTACTCTAAGTCAGATTGTACAATTGATCCACCCAGACAAAATACTGCAAAATTATTCATATGCCTATTTTTTAAAAAAAAAAAACCACACACAATCCAAATGAAGAATATAAGAGCAATGCTGGATCAGACCAAGGGGCCATCTAATCCATCATTCTGTTCACACAGTGGGCAACCAGCTGCTTGTAGGGAAATCCATAAACAGGACAAGAGTACAACAGCATCCTCCCATCCATGGTCCCCAGCAAATGGTGTACATAGGCATATCTCAGATACTAGAGGTAGCATACAAACATTGGAACTTTTCCACATAGGGGACTTGCTTCACCCCTTGATTGTTTTAGTTGCCCTTTTCTGCACTTTTTCCAGCTCTACAATACTTTTTCCCCCCTAGGTGTGGTACACAATGTACCAAGTGCAGTCACATCATGGATTTATATAGGGGGAGTATGATCTTGGCAGTTTTATTTTCAATTCCTTTCCCAATTATACCTAACATGGAATTTGCCTTTTTCATAACAGCCACACATTAAAGTATTTAAATATGCATTAAAGCATAGATATGTTTTATCATGCTGTATTTTATGGTTGTAATTGTTGCAAACCTCCCAGAGAACTTCAGTTATTGGGTGGTATAGAAAAATAATGCATAAATAAATAAATTTATAGTTCCTTCCTGCCTTGTGATCCTATGACATATTTTTCAATAACATGATCAAAAAGATAATCTTATACAACAGAAGTTCTTTGTAGTAAAAAGCCAAAGTGACTGCCTGCCCCTCTCTCTCTCTCTCTGGTGTATTCCATGGACTGATGGATTTAAAGGCATTTGAAACTGCAGGGTGATGTGCTTTGACTATAACTGGTTCAAATGGAGTAGCCAGCTATATCATAGTATCTCGCTTCTGCTTTAATTTATACTAGGCAATTTTGTCAGCATCTAAATTCCCTACACATAGCTCAGCTGCACTGAGGTAGTTCTGAGACAGCAAAGGGTCTAGGCTACGACAGCATGTGAAAGTACACAACAGAGAGAAGATTTAATTAGGTATCTCCAACCAGCCTTTTTTCCCCCAGCCTTCCAAGGCATCTGTGCTCTTGAATTATTCATTGCAAGTATACACTTCAAATAAAAACAATTTGGCTTTGCACTTCATTTATAGTGCCATCTTGTGCACAGTACAATTTCGTGGGAGAAACTATTTTGAGGCAAACGGAATGGAATCGTGGAGCTGGAATCCTGAACAGCAGCGGTGCACACTGCAACATTTTGTTGCAGGTACCGCATGCCACTCTCTAAGTTACCCACCAAAGTTCTTCACTCTTCTCTTCAAAGAAGACAAGATAATGCTGCAGTGATTTCTTTGCCAGATCTACACCAAGCAGGATATTGCACTATGAAAGTGGTATGAAAGCAGTATATAAGAGGCAGGAACCACACCAAGAAGGATATAGCACTATGAAAGCTGTATGAAAGTGGTGTATGGTATGTGTCAATGCCCCCCAACAGTTGTCAGTGCACTTCGATACCACTATAAAGCAGTAGTGTGGCTCTTGCCTCTTATATACCGCTTTCATACAGCTTTCATAGTGCTATATCCTGCCTGTTATAGATCTGGCCTTTAATTGCACGTCTTGATTTGTGACTTTTGCACAAGTGTTTGGCAATGATTTCCTGATATTCCCTGTTGACTAGCATTATTAAGATGGCCATACTCTCTGGGAAAGTGTATTGACCTGAATGGCCCTAGTACTTGAGGACTTCGTTACACTGGGGACCAAAACAGACATGACTTTAAACCTGTATCTAGCGGCAGTGTCTTTTTGTTTTGTTTTTACTCTAGAGTAGTCACAGACAGCCTAATCCAAATTTTAAAATCCCCTACCCACCATGCTAGGGGCCCAATCTGGATTGGGGCCCTGCACCTATTCTAGAGTTTAAAAATGGGGCAGGGGTAGCTGCTACATATTATTATTATTATTATTATTATTATTATTATTATTATTATTATTTATTTATTTATTTATTTATTTATATAGCACCATCAATGTAAATGGTGCTGTACAGAGTAAAACAGTAAATAGCAAGACTCTGCCGCATAGGCTTACAATCTAATAAAATCATAGTAAAACAATAAGGAGGGGAAGAGAAGGCAAACAGGCACAGGGTAGGGTAAGCAGGCACAGGGTAGGGTAAAACTAACAGTCTGTTTTGGCTCTGTGTTCTTCACTAAAATGATTTTTTTTAAAAGAATGGTGCCCTCAAATGCTACTTGAATGGCCTCACAGAGAGAATGTCTTACAAATTCCCATTCAAGAGACAGGCATCTCCCACAACAATGGTCAGTGTTGGCATGTAGTTGGGAGTTTGCTGGTGGCAGAAATAAAATAAATACAATATTTACCCTTGGTTAATTTTTTCTCACTGGTATAGAAGGGTATGAGCCTTTGTACAGAATCACAACCATGGGCAGGAGTGAAACACAGGAAGCTGCCTTAAACTCATTTAGTTGATTGGCCCATCTAGCCCAGTATTGTTAACACTGACTGGCAGCAGCAGCTTTCCAGGGTTTCAGCCAGAGCTTTTCCAGCCATACCTGGAGATGCCAGGGATTGAACCTGAGACCTTCTGCATGCAAAGCAGGTGCTCTGTCACTGAGCCATGGCTGTGGCATCCAACAATATAGTAATGAAGCATTAGAAACCACCTTCTGCAACCATGGCTGAGTTGCAACTTTAACACAAATCTTAAAGTTTAATTTATTTATTTGGAGGGATTAACAACAATATGATAAAACATAATACAGTAAAACAATTTTAGATCTAAGCATTTAAAAAAACAACCATTAATTATTATTATTATTATTTATTTATATAGCACCATCAATGTACATGGTGCTGTACAGATTACACAGTAAATAGCAAGACCCTGCCGCATAGGCTTACAATCTAATAAAGTTGAAGTAAACGATAAGGAGGGAAAGAGAATGCAAACAGGCACAGGGAAGTGTAAACAGGCACCGGGTAGGGTGAAGCTAACAGTATAGAATCAGAACAAACTCAATATTTAAAAGCTATAGGGAACAGAAAAGTTTTTAACTGAGTTTTAAAAGCTGTGATTGAGTTTGTAGTTCTCAAGTGTTCTGGAAGAGCGTTCCAGGCGTAAGGGGCAGCAGAAGAAAAAGGACGAAGCCGAGTAAGGGAAGAAGAGGTCCTTGGGCAGGCGAGAAGCATGGCATCAGAGGAGCGGAGAGCACGAGCGGGGCAATAGTGTGAGATGAGAGAGGAAAGATAGGCAGGAGCTAGACCATGAAAAGCTTTGAAGGTCAACAGGAGAAGTTTATATTGGATTCTGGAGTGAATTGGAAGCCAATGAAGAGATTTCAGAAGTGGAGTGACATGGTCAGAGCGGCGGGCCAAGAAGATGATCTTATTATTATTATTATTATTATTTATTTATATAGCACCATCAATGTACATGGTGCTGTACAGAGTAAAACAGTAAATAGCAAGACTCTGCCGCATAGGCTTACAATCTAATAAAATCATAGTAAAACAATAAGGAGGGGAAGAGAATGCCAACAGGTACAGGGAAGGGTAAGCAGGCACAGGGTAGGGAAAAACTAACAGTAGAAAGTAACAGTAGAAGTCTGCACAACATCAAGTCTGCACAACATCTTAGCGGCAGAGTGGTGGACAGAGACCAACGGACTGATGTGAGACGAAGGAAGGCATAAATTTCTTTCAGCCAGGTAAAAAATTGTAAAGTTGAATGAAAAATAATAATTTTGTTTTAGAATGCCTATGCACATATAAAGGGTTTCATCTGGTGCTGAAAAGACTACAGTGTTGGCACCTAGTGGATCTCCCAAAGACAGGTATTCCAGAGTTAGGGGGTCACCACATAGAAGGGCCTCTCTTTTGTAAATGTTAAATGATTTCTCTTATGGAATTATTACAGAATGATTAACCTGACTTAATGCTCAGTCAGGTTAATTTGTGGGGTGGGGACATGCTGCCTGTAACCTCCTCAGGACTGTGCCATTTCAGGATGCAGGTGTGGGGACACTGTTTGAATGCTGCTTTTCAGCAAAGTCTATGGAATCCTTCAGGGAGAAGGTTTCTTAAATATTGAGGATGTGTGAGACATAGCAAGCTTTACACAAATGTGTTAGATCTTATTTATTGAAGTGGGTCTATGTGGTTTCCCCAGTATGGATCAAGCAGACTTATTTTAAAGAATCTTGTTATCTTTTAAGGGAATTAAATAAATTCATGCAGGATGACGCTATCAATGGCTCCTAGTTGTGTTGGCTATATATTACCTCCAGTATCAGAGGTAGTGTGCCTCTGTATGACAACTGCTGGGAAGAAGAGTGGAATGGTGCTGTTACACTGATATCCAGGATATGGGCTTCCCACAGGCATCTGGTTGTCCACAGAATGCTAAACTAGGCAGGTCTTAGGCCTAATCTAGCACAGCTCTTCTTTATGTTTATAATGGGCTTTTCAACACGAAGCATTTATTGTGTGCTCACCAATCCCTACTCATGGTTGTTTATGGGTTCTTTAGACAATGCCAGGATCCTCCAGTTTTGCTTCTGTTTGTAAGCAGCAGTTCCGGAAAGGTTTTTTTAGAGCAGGAAAAACGAGGTATTATATATGCTGAAAGAAAGTACTGTTTCCATATGTGTGTTTGCGCTGTTCATGCAGTTATCAGATTTCAATTTTGCAACCAAATTGAAAGTAGATGCAGAGGATTAACAGTCTCCTGTAGAAAAGCTCACTACTCTTGCAATAACAGAACTGTGCAAGTGACCATGGCCCAGTTCAGATGTATCATGGACCTAATATGATGGTCCAAAGAGTCACACAGGCACCTGGGGGGTGGGGGTCTTGCAACCTCACTGGGATCGTGTTAACCAGTGCTTCCATGTGGGTATATGTCTGCTTAATTTGTTCAGTTGCGCTAGCTGGAAAGAGTGCTGTTATGATTATGTGAATCACAGTAGTATAGGTCCATCCCTCACGTTGAGAGGTATAATAACCCTATAATAACTCCTTGCACCACAACACATGGGCAATCCTGTGGTGCTGAAGGAAGCCTGAACTAGCTGCATGTAAGATAACTACCAAGTGTTTACAAGAGGTTTTGTTCCATTTTGTACTGGGGTTTTTCTTCTATTTCCTCAGATTTCTAGCTAGTTACCAAAGTGTAGTAAGAAATTCTCTTTCCCACTTGGCAGAACAATAGAGATGACCAGCATATCAAGTGATTACCTACACATGTTGGTAAGTTACTATTTTTTCAGTGATTTATATATAATTCCTCTAATATCATCTGATGATTGGAATGCAGAAAATAAATACTGGAGAAGCAAAGTCCCAGGAACAGTGATGCAACTACAGCTGGTCCTTGGGGCTAAAGTCCAGGGCCCTGCAGCCGACACCCCCCTCACCCACAAATAAATGACTACCCAGAGAGGAGCAGGTGATGAGGGCATCAAAAGAAAACCCCATTTAAAATGCAAAACTGCACGTGCTCAGTTACTTTTATTTTTAAAAAAATCAGGGTTCTAACACATATCAAATATGTAGAAACAGTTGTAATGCATTGGATGACTGCTGTTGGGGTGGGGAGAAGAGAAGTGTGAATTGTTTGCTTCACAGCTGAGGTAATATGCTGTCTAAAGTCCCCCCTCAAGATACTTAAGTCCAGGAGCTAAAATTCCCTAGCACCACTGCCCAAGAAGCCCTCTCATCCATTCCCCACCACCCTACAACCACCACTAGTGCTTTCTAGGACTGATGTGTAGCACTTTAGTTAGTACTGTCACACGTGATTTCTGTTGCACTGCTGTTTCGGGGTGGGGGGTGGGCGTTTCTGCATTCTCTTTCACAGAGGTAGGATAATTAACTTCACTGAGCCTGCCTCAAGTCCACACTGTAAAGGCCTTCATTCATGTGGAGATGAGATTGAGGGCAGTTTGAAGAATTGTTCATTTTAATTGAATAGGAACAGTTTACATCCTTTGTGAAGTGACAGAAAATCTTGAGTGTCCTAGCAGTGCCTGCACCAGTTTTTTTGAGGGCAAGGCCCCCTCAACGGCCCCCCTCCCTCAGTGAGTCTACTGTCTCACCACCATTCTCACCAGCTGCTCTTGCTCAGCATTGCTGCCTCTAGCTTGCTTAACAGTCAGAAAGCCAGAGCTCCTCCTTGCCACCCCCTCTGTTGCCTGGGCCAGAGAGTGAGGCAGGTAAACAAGCAGGCTGTAATAGTGAAGCGGAAAAGCAATTCCCACAGGCTCTTGTCAATCACCCTGCTGGGGTGTGCGCCTTTAGCAGTTGCCCAACCATAAGAATGCAAGAAATCCGTGTTTCGAAATGTGCCTACTATAGGTGCACTAGATTTGCTTCTGCGAAATGTGTGAAATGGTATTTATACTTTTCATTCTTAGACTAATTGACTCTACTTGGTGGTCCCTGAATTGGTTGAAAAGGCCTTCACTTTTTCCGCAAGTTCTGCCTCCTTAGAAGACAAGTCTCACTCTGTGACAAAGTACCAGTTGGTACTATTGTCTGTGGTCTGATCAACAAGTAAACACTCAGATGAATGGCAAAGGCTGTTTACATAGTTCACATGGATGTGACCAGACTGTGAATAAGCAACACTTACCCTTAGGTGCCAGGAGAGGGGCAGGGGAGTGTCTGGAATATTTTGTCAAGCCCACCTGGCCACTCTCAGCCCCATTTGATCCCTGAGGAATGCAGGGTTGGATCATGGCCATGCTGGCAGTGGGGTGATGGGAATTGTAGTCCAACACATCTGGAGGGCACTAGCTTGGGAAAGGCTGTCCAGTATCACACAGCTTCCTTGCCCTGCTCCCAATGTCCACACTGAGTGTGGACTTCTGAATACAGGAAGCTTCTATGCATGAACTTTTTCTATGTAGATATCCACAATCAACCTGTGGACATTAAGGGGAAAGCATGCAACATCAGGAGTACTGCCAGTAAGTCAGTGTGAGTGGGGTAGTTTTGGCTACATAAAAACAGTAATCATGCCAGAACATCAGCAAAAGAGGAGGAGGAAGAGAAGGAGAAGGAACGACGACTAAGGCCTTAGCTAGACCTAAGGTTTATCCCAGGACCATCCCAGGGTCATCTCTGTTCATGTAAATGACACACAGGAGCAGGCAGGGACGACACTTGGACGATCCGGGATAAACCTTATGTCTAGCTAAGGCCTTAGTCCAGTACACTTGAAGGGCACCAGATTGGAGAAGGCTGCTCTAACCACTACACTACTCTGTGTATTTGATTGGTATTTCTTCATTTGGATTTGTCTTCTCAGGTTTTCAGCCTTACTGTTATTGTTCTTCCAGTAGTTTATCATTGGATCTACGGGCAGAGCTGTTCAGAGAAACAGGAGCAGGTAGGTATAGGAAGAGTTTTGGGCTTTTGCTGAAGAACAGTGCAATCCTGTTGAAGTCTACTCAGAAGAAAGACCCATTGAGGTCAATGGAACTTACACCCAGGTAAGTGTGCATACAGCAGGAGGAAGCAATGTAGGGCTCAGAGACATGAAGGTAGTGGGGCTTCACTGCAGCGCACCCATTTTGTGATGGTACCCAACACAGTTTATCAAATTGCCAAATGTCCCACAGATTCAGTTTCTGAATCCAGTAAATCGAACTCCATGCATTGAAAGCCAGACTTTTTTTAATACTCACACGCTTTCACTGCGGAAGAAAATGTAATGAGTATAGCAATTTCTCAGTAACATTTTGTTTAGTAGCTGAAATAATATAAGAACCCGGGTTCTGCATTTTAAGCTGTACTTTTACTTTTTCTGATGCAAATCATGGGGTACAGGAGCTTCTAGGACTCCCAGCATCAGCAGCAAAAATATTCACCCTTTTCTGTGAGGAGAAGGAGGAAGAGCAAATGAGAATATATTCCTCAGAGCCCAGGTATAAATAAATAGCTTTTCACCAAACCTTCACCAATTCAAGTAATTGGTGCCAAGCAGATAGTCCTTTCTGCAATTCTTGAGGCAACTGTTGTTCACCTTTAGTCTGTCAAGCAGAGCTCAATTTACAGGAAGGCTGAGGCGGGGGCAACCTAAGATCTTTTGCCTCAGTTCCCTCAGCTACTGTTTTAGAAAGCCAAAGAAGGGTGGGGATGATTTACCTTAAACTGGAAAGAGTCAGGGAGCTTGCTGATTTCATTAAATCTTTCCCTTTCCCCATAATCCAAGCACAGTTGACCCAAGTTGAACAAAGACTTACCTGAACTCCAAGTGAAACCTGAAACCATCACATCACCTGTGCTAGGGCCTTCTTAGAATGTCTACAAACCCTTCTCCTCCATTCCATCTCAAGGCTGGGATGCATGCAGACACCATGAGTTCAATGTCAAGTCAGTTTTTATTTTCTCCATTCCCCACTCCACTGCTTTTAGTAAGATCATGCCTGATGAAGAGATCTGGAAAGCTTGCATGTTTTTTTGTGATCTTTTAGTTAATATGGATTCTGAAACCTTTCCTTTTTGAATCAACATTGTTCATTCAACCTGACAGGTTGAAAACACCCTAAGTAGAAATAAACCAGGGGTTCCCAAGCTCTTTAGGTCAGTGGGCACATTTGGAATTTTCAGAGAGTGTTTTCACTTGTCAGGTTGAATGAAGGCCTCATCTACACCTGCAGAGCTTCCGGGATTGAGGGGAGGATCTCAGGCTTTCCCCGAGGGGGGAAAATGAATTTAATTTGCTTAGAGGTTAACTCACAGGCCTAGCACCAGCCTGCTACTTTAAGATGCTGGATCCGCTTCCCTACTATATGTTATTCATATATCTGGGCAATGCCGGGTATATTTTGAAAACATATTTTAGGTTTGCATCTTTTTTAGCTGGTAAAAAGGGTGTTGTGTGTCCTGGTTGTTTTTGAAGTTTAGACAGCTGCTCCAGCCAAGGCATGATGGGAGGTGTAGGCTTTTCAGGTAAAACAAAAAAATGTGGTTTATCATGAAGCGCTAGTTTAAAATACAGTTTTTATTAATACAATTTCCCATTTATTCTACAAAACAATTTACTTACTCAACCAAACTAAAAACAAACAACCTAAAGATGAATAAGTTGCATAGAAATTTATTATATATCAAATAAATGTTATAAACGTGATTCACATCCCCGATCAATGCCAGGCATATTAGCTAGTGCATTATAAAGGGTTTCTGAGTTAAACATGGCATTAAGCAACATATTGATCACTCGATCCTCTGCCATTCTGAACCCAGCCAGCTGAACTGAACAAGACAGCAGTTTCAGTTAAGGCCCCTTTACCAAGGTTTTTCAGCCTGGTGGATTTTCTTGATTTCAGTGGGAGAAATTGCCACATCATCTACAGGCTGGCATAGTCAAGGCCCTGATCCCGAAGCCTGTCAGAGGAATGGAGGGACTTAGGATACAGTGGGCTTTGGATCTCGTAGCTCCCGGGACATACATGGACAGCTCCATGGACGTACTTCTACTGCCAAAAACTTCCCCACTGGTGATAGTTCAAAACAGGGGAGTTTGGGGTGGGGGTGGGGGGTAGGATGTCATTTGTATTGATTTGTACTGGCAAGGAGCAGTGCCATCTCCAGGTCTTTGGGGGTGCCCTTGGGTATGAAATTGCCTTCTCACCAACATTATCACCAGCTGCTCTTGCTCTTCCTCCTCATTGCCACCACATGCTTGCTTGACAGGCAGAGAACCCAGGAGCAAGTAGGCAGTGGCATCTGCTGCTCCTCATGATCATTACCATTATCTGAGCCAGAGTGAGAGGCAAGTAAACAAGCAGGTTGCATTGGTTGATCAAATCCAGTGGGCTCCTGCAGAGCTATGGGCCCTTTGGTAAGTGCTCAGCCATACCTACCCATGACTCCAGCCCTGGCAAGGAGTATGATGCTCTTCAGGAGAGGACCTTCTCTCAACCTTGCAAATATCCAACACTCATTTGGTGAGGACTTGAGAAAGCACCTTCTTCATGGCCACACCCAGGCTCTGGAAAGCTCTTCCATAGGAGGCCCACCTAGAACCTTCTCTCATGACCTTCTATCATCACATAAAGAAGTTTGTATTTAGACATGCATTGGGCTCTGGTTTGGTCTGATTTTGTTGCTGTTTGTTTTTAATAAATTTTAATTGGCTGCTGTTGTTATGGACTGCTTTTTCATCTCTTCTTTTGCTGCTATTGTTGTTGTACATTGTTATGTATTTTAATGAGATTATTTTACTATTGTCCTTACCTGCCTTGGACACCATGTGGGAAGACAGGATGAACCCCTAAATAATAAATAAAAGAGGCCATAGACAGAACATCCATGCAATTACAGTTATAGGTATGCACTTATATGTTATGTTGTGCCATGTAGACAAAAAGCTGTATCTTTAATTCACATAATAAATGGAAGGGTATTGATGGAGGATAAGAGTGTTGTCTAATGCTACCAGTGTTGAGAATGGCATAATTTTCTGCCTTATTTTTGGCAATGAACATTCACAGTATTTTGCTCACACCCACATTTCCATATTGTATATTTTTAAACAGCCAGGAAAATTAACACTTGATTGCCATCTCTTAAGAAGCCGTTAAAGCTCTGTAATTATTATGTCCTTCAGGATGACTTTTCTAGAGTTGATTTTAACCCCTTTTCTCATTGCAAAAAGGACTGCTTTCCTGATTTAAGGGCTCAGCTATTGGAGTGTGGAGGGGGAAAGTTTCCTGTTAATAGGAATGTGGATGATGTAGGAAGGCCTGCTCTGACCTCCTTGGCTGAGGAATTCACACACACACCATCAATAATCACAGCCTCTGAAGTGATGTGCTTGCCTGTTAGAGAAGCAGCTTTTTCTTGCTGGAAAGAGCCTGCATCTCCCTTTTCCCCTGCTCCCCCTCCCCATCTCCTTGCTTCCCCTCCATCTTTTAAGGCCGTTGCCATGGTGCCCAGGGAGAGCTAAGCACCGCAGCAGGGGAGGGGGAGGAGGAGGCGGTCCATGCTGCAATTTCCAAGCTCTCTGCGTCCTCAGTGAGCTCATCAACCTTCTTCTCCTCCTCCTCTAAGGAGGGAGGTGGCTGAGCCTCTCCGTCTATTGCTGGTGTGTGGGTGGTTTGGTTTCCATCCTCAGCATCATCAACCAAAGGGAGGGAGGGAAGGAGGGGGGAGCAGTTGCTGATGTTGTGCTCTGAAGCAGCCTCAGTAGAAGGGGAAATGGATCCAGCTTGCACATCCCTCGCCTTTCGACATCTTCCCTTGGTTTCAGCATGGTGAGCATAAGCGATAAAGGACCGCTGGCTCCATCACTGTTGTTTTTTTCCCTTTTCTTCTTTTGTTTGTTTGTTGCTTTTAAATTGGATGGCAATGGATATTTGCTGTGTTCTTCTAGGGATCCGCATCTTAACCGTGTAACAATGACTTTCATCTGAGCCACTAAAAAGGGTGGGGGAGGAAGGAGGAGAGTGGTGTTGTGGGAGAGTGAGGGGAAAGGAAGATGGAGAGGGATGAAGGCTGATTAGAAGCCTTCAGAGGAAATGCGGCTCAAAGATTAAATGTGACTATCCTCTTGCCCTTATACTACGCGAGTGGGGATGCTTTGATATAAATCCTTTCCACGGAAAAACAAGAATGCACTGTCAGTCCAAAGATGCTATTGTTATTTCTGAAAGCTTTTAATTCCTCATAATTCTACAAAATATTGGGCTTGGCCTTAATGAAGTGCTCTTTGCCGTCACCAGCTGTAGCAAAGCCAGATACAGGCAACATCAGATTCAATGGATATATTTATTTGTGGATAGATTTGTGGATATATTTATTGGAAGAGGATTAATTGTATTGTCTTGTATCTTTTCGAGTGCATTACCTAAAGATTTGGGTTTGATGCAGTGTGCGTGTGTATTCAACACACATCTGTATTTCTTTGTACCATTTTATGTGCACTACATGTGCTGTTTCCATTATCAGTGACTGATTGACAACGCATTCCACTGGTGCTGGTATGAGTGATGTATGGTCCCTTGGTTTCATTTCAACCACTTAGGATGGATCTATATTGTTCGTATGGTATGTTGCATGGCACTAATTTACAGCCTCTTTTGGTTAGCTGTCATGGCTATTCTATTGCGTTCTTGTCCTCCATGTGGGCTTCCCAGAGGCATCTGGTTGGCCACTGGGAAACAGGATGCTGGACTGGATAGGCCTTTGGTCTAATTCACCAGGGCTCTTGTTATGTTCTTATGGAAATACTAAGATACTGAATATCTTTAGCAAAGTGTTTGTGTTTGTTTTAGAGGGTGGGGGAACGATAGTGGCAACCCCATATTTAACAACCCTCCATTTTGATACTTCAGAACCAGAAGGATCATATCCCAATTTTTGCAAATTCTCCTCCCATACTGTGGCTCAGATTTTACCTGAATGTGTATTTAATCTTCCTGAACTGTAAAAGGTGTTTGTTATGATAGGAATCCTCCATTTAATCCAGCAATGCTGAATTTGGTCATAGTTCTAAATGACTACTTCTTCTATTGTGTATGTTCATGTCAGTATAAAATTGACATGATATATATTTTAGGTCAATTTCTCATTCTTATTTTATCAGCAGAAATAAATTCAAATGTCAAGACCTAGATGATACCATGTGAATATAATACATTAAGGCTGCAGTGTTTTAAGATGAGGATCCAAATATGCTTTATAGGTTTGATGTCCTGTGGAGGCCACTATCATTTCTGACAAAGAATGGTATCAACACTGGTTGCATATCTCCAGTCCATAGGGAGCAAATATATGCTTTCTATCAGGGTTGGCCCAAGATATTTTGCTTCCTGAGGCAAATGGTGCTCCCACCCACCCACTTCAAGGTGCATAGTACCCAACATTAGCTGAATTATTTTGGTACACGTAACAGAAAATGCCATAACCACCCCTCCCCCTCTATGGGAGTAGAAATACAATACTAACAAGGTAAATAACTATTTGCTGTCCTTTTATGATACCCAAAATTTGTTGCCTGAGGCAACTGCCTCACTCTGCCTCACTCTGCCCTGCTTTCTATGCCCCCAGAAAATTGGAGGGCTTCTCAAAGTGATCACTTATCTTGAGGTAACAAAGACATTTTGTCACATGGTTCTGTTTAGTTAATCAACTTGGATCAGTTTACTTCATCTGAGGAACAAATGAGTCCTAAACTCATAAGATGCTTTTCCTTGTTGCTTTAACCTCATGAGAACTAACTCTATAATATGCTGAGTTAAAGGAGGACTTGCAAGTGAATTGACATGATGACATGTTAAATTTAATATTTCTTTAGTGTCAACAAGGACACATAAAGTTAATATTTCTTTAGTGCCATAGAGGACAGACAAATGATACTGGGCTTACAATAAAAATAAATTTCCAGATAATTTATAGTACAATAAATGCATATTGGTTTCTCATTCATAGCACATAACCTCTATATGTTCTCTCAAGATAATACATATTTCTATAATTACAATAGGTTGGATCCAGGCTTAGCCATTCTTAGAGTAGCCCCACTGAAATCAGTGGGGTTTCATGTGTCGTGGAATTCTTTACATGGTCAAGAGACTGGACACGATACACATGTCTAAACCCCCACTGATTTCATTGGGTCTGCTCTAAGTATTACGAAGTCTGGATCAAATCCATTATGTTTCTAGGAGTATTTTTGAGTGTATTCCTGGCTCTTGAAAACCAGTGTGATGTAGTAGTTAGAATGCTGCACTGGGCCTTGGGAGACCAGGGATCTAGTCCCCATTTTGGGCCAGGCCGCACTTTGAGCCAGCCTAAACTACCTCATAGGGTTCTTGTGAGGATAAAATGAAGAGGAGGGTGGTTATGTAGGTCACCTTATTTATATCCTGCCTCTTGGAGGAAAGGCAGGATGTAAATATAACAAATAAATACTTTTAGAAGTGGAAAGTGTGAATGTGGCAAACAAGAGTTAGAACACATGTGTATATCATATAGATATACAGAGAACCAGGATTGGCTATAGTTAGTGAAAAAGCTAGAGTTTTTGCCAGAGTTTTTCAAAAGGAATTTTGACAGCGGTAGAGGGTTAGGGGATCTCATTCATTGTAAACCATTGGGGCCCAACTATAATTCTGAAACACTGTACAGGGACAGGAAGTATGAACAGTGCAGGCAGTTAACATTATGCGAAAGTAAAAATAAAAAAGTGATTGGTAAGTAGGGTGACCATATTTGGGAAACCAAAAAAGAGGACACCTAGTGTGTGTGGGGGGGAAAGCAGCTTTCTGAGTCCTGCAGAAAGTACGTTATTCTCCCACCACCTTAAAGAACCCGATTGGAGTGGAGGAGGGGAAAGGATTTCATTCTGCACCACCACCATCCACTCCAATTGGGGCCTTTTCTATAATGTCCACGAATGACCCACTTTCCCCTTTAAGACCTCAATTGGAGCTCGGGTTGGGGGAATGATGTGCCTCAAGAAAGCATGTCATTCCCTCCTGCCATGCTAATGGCAGCCTTAAAGAGGAAGGTGTATCATTCCAGGACATTATTGAAAATTATAGAAAATCCCCCCTGACACCATGGAAAGAACAAAAACCAGGACAAATCCAGGGAAATCCTGACAGCTGGTCACCCTATTGGTAAGTTAACTGTATTTATTTTACTTTTGTCATTTTTACTTTTGTTCTTTATTTATGGTGTCTGGGGAAACCAAAAGCCTTTGTGGGGAGGGTTACTTACTGTGGCACTTATTTTGTACTATGTGAAACAGCCCAGAAAACACAATACTGGATCATTCACTTGTAAAATGCTGCTCTTCTCTCAGCTGCAGCATACATTGCTACCAGAATTGTTGTGGGGGCTACAAAACCATGTGTGAACATGCCAAGTGATGGAGGGGCTAGGCCAGATTTCATTCCAGAGTGTGAGACACCAGTTGGGCCTCCCTTGGAGTGCTGCTGCTGAAACCACTGGCCTACCACTTCCCCTGAGCAAGTGAGTGGGCAGGTGGGTCTACTTGAAAGTAGTGCTATAATAGTATGGAACCCAAACAGCTGCTCAGTTCTAATTGGCACCTGGGGGCCACCATATTTTAACTCTCACAGCTGTGGAAGAAGACCAAATATGGCAGCTCTCAGACACAGATCAGAATCAAGAAGGCACTCAGCTTTATACTTCCACTGCTGCCACTAAGTAAGCCTACTTAGGGCGTTGGGGAATGGCTACAGCACTACCCAGGCCAGAAGCACCATGCCCATGGCTCTAGAGAGCCCAAATGATGGCCAAAGTTGGTTGCAGAGGCCCAAGCAAAGCATCAACCCTGGTGGGCCCTGCTGGGGCACCTGAGGCCCTAGCTGATGCCCCAGTATATACCGGGTGCTGACACAGACCTGGGCTATGCAGCAAAGTCTTCTATCTGCCACTGTGGATTAGCTGGATCCTTTGCAAGAACTTAATCATGTCTTTGGCCACAAGTTGTATGAAAGCAACTTTGCCTTGAAATTTCAGCCAGGGAAGGCATCACTATGCAAAGTTTTCCCTCTTTCCAAGGTCCCCAGGTGGAGGTGCCAACATGTAAAGGTGATCTAAAATGGCATGAAATAGCTGTAGCAGCACTTCCTTTGATAATCTGTGTCACTCCCTCAGATCAGTGCCTGCTACGAGATTGGTGGAGGGGGTGGAGGAAAGGATGGTCTTGCTACCCTGTGCAGCATACCTAACCTATTTCACTCAAATTGATCCCTGTTCCAGACTAGCAAACCAATGAACTTAGTAGAGCAAAGGGCCAACTCATTCTTGGTGGTGGTTTAGAGTGGCCAGGTGTCCTATTTTACAAATGACAGCCCTCTCTTTGAGGGTGTCTTCTATTTGATGGTCCAAGTCTGGTTTAAAAATAACTCTAAGAATGAAGGGGTTGCAGTAACCTCAGCCTTGTCCATCATCGTCAACACTTGGCACCTGGAATGCACACAGGTCATCTGGTCAGTCTTCCCCCACTGTAGCCAGATGTACTGTATTTCTACTTAACTAATAGAAATTATTTCTGAATTTGTACTTATACATATATGTATATGTGATTTGGTGTGCTTCCCCCCCCCCTTTTTTGGTGATGTATTTTCTTTTGGGGGGTGATGCTTAAGTGGCCTCTGGTAGTTTTTCTTGTAATATCATACAAATGGTTAAGAACAGATATATGGCCAGTGTAGGGATTTAACTGAATTATAAATAATTTTGTAAATAGTTTTGCTTGTTATTCCTGCTGTTATCTGCCAAATTGCACATCTAATTTGTTTATATCTTCGGAAAAACCAGGGTGGGGAGTAAACAGCACCTTGACTATTTCACCACAACACCATCTTCTCCTCACACATGAAATGTCTATCTACCTTTCCCCAAGTGCAGGCTGATGGAATATCCAGTTTTTAGTATCACATCTCCTTCTTCTGACAGTGGCTATGTACAGAGTAAAATAGCACCCTGGGAAAGGAGTGCCTTTGGTGCTCCCCACTGTGGTCACCTTTGCAGGTCATTCATTAAATGCATGGTGGGTCATTATTATTGTTGTTGTTGTTATTGTTGTTGTTGTTGTTGTAATCCCACAAGAAAGAGAATGTTCCCCCCCCATCCCCCATTACTACAAGGGGTTACTAAGCTTGTGAAACTCAAGTCAGAAAAATATATGTAACATACTAATAAAATCAGGCCCAGAGCAATGTTCAGGTTTATGCTTCTTTGACCCATCAGTTTACTTTATTTCATTATATTCTGACTAACATTCTATTTTTACAAATCAGTTTATAAAAGCATGCTTTTTACTGCAAGACATTGAAAGTGGTATAAATGCCAAACAACTGGAATGAAATCAGTGAGACTAATTCTACCATACATCCAGATATATTCCATTCCATTTTGCATTAATGCAGGTACAATGAGTATATCGGGCATTTGCTGATAAGAATAGTCTTGGCCATTGTTATATGTGCTACCAAAGTTGCCCCATACGTACTCAGCTTGTAATTGTGATGATTTGCCAAATATGACCTGTTATTCTAGCAGACACTTTGCTAGTCTAGAATAAGCATCAGTCCATAAACAGGATTAGTACCGTAGTTTAAGAGTATGGAGACGAACACACACGCCAATCCCTTGTATCCATTGTTAGTCCTGCATAGAGTAGACCCATTGAAATTAATGGGACTTAAGTTACACTAACATTGCATACAACCCTATGTGGCAAATGGTACCAGTCCTGAATTGTAATTACCATGGGTAGGCAATGTTGGCACCAATGCACACCTGGACACTTTTCTTGATGCCCGCCCATGGGTCCAACCCCTCTCACTGTATTTTTGTTTTGTTTTTAAATGAATACATTTTCTTACCAGCAACTGGGATGACTTCATGGCAAAGTGTGGTCTTCCAACAGTGCCATTTTAATTTCCTATGAATGCCTATGGGCCACACAGTGATTAGCCTTTGTGACGCACCATGCCTCCCATGGCAGCCAGACAGTTTCTCAGATTTCCAAGTGTTGCCACAGACCGACAAAGTTTGCCTACCCTACATATATAGTATATTGATACCCAGTTTTCATCTTGGGTTATGCTTAGCATCCACTGTAGTTCTCCAGGGGGACATTCACCATCCTATGAATGGAGCATATAGAGACACATTTCCTCCACCTAAAGCAGGTTCTCAGCTGGAGCGAAGACAGGTTTTTGTGTCTCTTTTTGTGCTGGATGAGATGTGAAGAGATAGACCACACTGCATCAGAGGAAACAGGAAGCCTTTTGCCTGTTCAGTGCAGCTTCTGTCTTCCTTGATTTGAGGAAAGGGGTTTGAAAAGGAGGGCTTGGGAGAAGGCCAGGAGGTAAATGTTCTCTGACATGGCACAGAAGGCTCTTCAGCACACTTTCACACGGTGAACCCCATCTACCCTGTCCTCTCACATCTATTGCCAAACATATGGGTCTTCCCCGCACCCTCTCCATGCTCAGCCTGAAGTTGTGATTATTTCCCATATGTAGCCTGTTATTGTGGCAGGCACTTTGCTAGTCTAATTCATCTTAAACTATGTGGAGCTTCATGCTCAGGCTTCCTTGCCTGTTTCTTCAAGGGACATGCAGAAATGGGAACCCAAAGGATAAGTCTAATAAATGTTTACTTTTGTTTCATGTGTTGCAAAACTATTGAATCCTCTTCTGCAGGGACAACTTGAAAATCAGAATGTTTCTGATTTTACAGTCATTCTAAGCTGGCCTCCTGCAACCTGCCTCTCTCAACCCATTACTCCCCTAAATATATCCTCAAGCACACAGTTTCTTGACACTTTTCCTCTTTACCTTTTCTTGGTGTTAGAATTTAAAATCACAACTCCTATGGGCAAGTAGAGAAAGGACAGTCTCAATGGGAGAGAGAAATAGGTATTGGCTGGATAGTGTAAACCTATGCATGTCCACTCAGAGGTAAGTGGCACTGAACTCAATGAGATTCTACATATTTTGTAGAAGTTGATTCTTTTCTTAGATATAAATATTTATGAACTGCTTTTTGACCTAAGAAGGGCTCCCAAAGTGGGATACAAAATAAAATCTCAACATAGATTTAAACAGGTTTTAAATTGATCTGTTCTTGATTTTTTTCCCTCCATCAACCAGAATTTGTCTTGGCTTTGTAATCACTGATAGCCCCCAAATTAAAGGATAACCAATGCTGTGATCCTGTACTGACTTACTTGTGAGGAAGTCCCATTGGACGCAGTAGGAATTACGGCTAAGCAGACACACTTAGGATTGTACTGTAAGGCATAAATACAGTACACACTTACTTGGGGGTAAATCTCATTGAGTTCAGTGCCACTTACCTCTGAGTGGACATGCATAGGTTTACACTATCCAGCCAATACCTATTTCCTCCATTAACACTGTGGACACAGGAATGAAGGGGGGCGGGAAGGAGTAGAGGATTTTTGTCTGAGCCGTTTGGGATAAAGGTATTCAAAATTATGTATCTGCCAATCTGTGTCGGATGTACTTATTTCTGTTATCATTCATTTTACTGTTACATTAAATTGAATCTGTTAATAAATATGAACTCTGAAAAAGAAATACATCTTGCATATGATTCACAAACATCTTGCATATTTCTAGCTTAGAGCATGTATTCCATGCTAAAACCTCCAATTGTTGCAAAAAGAAAAGCCAAATTCTATGTCCTGAATAAATTATGCAAATGAAATCTACTTGCACATATTTGCTTGTTTCGTAAAATCTTCCTCTGGCAGACAGAGGCAGAGGCCTATGCAGAGCACAGTCAAGCCCAAAGCTAGATCTACATGACTGCTTTATAGCAGTATTGAAGTTCACTGGAAACTGTTGGGGCACAATCCATACACCATTTTTATGGTGTTATATCCTGCTTGTCTACATTCATAATGATTTGACACCAGGTGTAGATCTGGCCCAAGTATCTGAGCACTGGAACCTTCTGGTTTTTAAGACATCTACAGACATTACCCATGTATTTTCAGAATTAGTTCCATAACCATAAGGTCTAGAACCTTGTTATAAAAAGAGTTTATAAACAGAGGCTGCTGTCCAAATCTAAATTCCTGCATGAATGCAGAAGTGTAAGATGCATACAGTTGATTCATACAATTACAATACAACCTACAGAAGCTCTATATACTTATTATGGACAAATGTTTCAAACCAGGACAAAATTAATAACTGCTATTGATGGTGATCTATATCTCTATACCCAAGAAAAGGATGTTTGTGGGCATCCCAAATGCATTAGGGTCCTTTTTTTGAAACTTACGAGTGAAGATTGTACATGTGGCATGTTATTCTCTTTTCAAAAGTGCCCTTATTTATGTCTGGCTACAGAAACAGAGTAATTGACATAGCAAGGGAGGGGAAGAGTTGTCTTATGAAGGAAGAATTGTGAGATGGATTTTGCATTTGAAAATTGAGCTTCTCCCTCATTTATACTGCCTGGCAAACATATCGCTTGGGCCAGGCCCACACGAATTGTGACCCACAAGGCTGAACACAGCCCACCAGCCACATATGGCCACCCTTCAGAAGCCCAATAAACCTTCAGATTATGCTGCCACCCTAGGAGTTGTTGAAATCATGACAGGAGCCAAAATGTGGCCGGTGGGCTGCATTCCGCTTAATGGGCCAAGTTGTGCAGTACTGATCTATGCGCTTTGCTTGACAAGATGGAGCTCATTACCTATGAACATGATTTGTCGAACTTGTTCCCTTTGAATGCATAAAGCCATGCACAGACATCCATTCAATTTACCTTGCACAAGAGTCCAGAAATATTATTTAGCTCCCCAGCAGAACATGTGCAATCTCTCTCCTTCTGTCGCTTCACTGAGTGACACTGCCCCTACAGGGCTAAACCAACCCATTCACTGAGTTCCTAGCATGAAAGAGATCGTGATGGTACTGCATATTCTTCAAGTATGCCATTCTCCAACAACACAAAGAATCTTTGTGCTACTGTCTTCAAGACATCTATTCTGTATATATAAAACGCTTAGGTATGTTTCCGTAAAGGCTTCAGCTGATACAGGCTGCTAAGCAACAGTAACAACGTGTTACATCAGCTGATACAAGTTGCTAAGCCCCTCACCCGACTCATCCAGGCTTTCCAAGGTAATCCTACCCCCCCTTTCTGCCTCTTCGCTCCCCCCCCACACACACACACATGAAGGGGGCAGCGCCACGATCCAGAGCATGAGCGAGGCACAGCCAGGGCCCTTGGTGGCTGGGTGGGAGGCCGCTCACCTGCTGCAAGCCGAGGTCCCAGCCTAATCTCATGCAAGCTGGGTGGGCGGCCCAAGGCTGACAGGAACCCCGGGAAGAAGGTCCGGATCATGAGCGAGGCACGGCGGGGGCCCTTGGTGGCCGGGTGGGAGGACGCTCGCCTGCTGCGAGCCCAGGCCCCGGCCTAATCTCATGCAAGCTGGGCGGAAGGCCCAAGGCTGATATGCTACAATGGCGTATGTTACACCAGGTATAGCTAGTGTAGTGGAAACAACATAGGTGATATGAAGGGTGGCCATGTGCTTCCTTTACAGAGGACAGTCCTCTATTTGAAGGAGACCTCTGATGGAAGGGCTGCCTGGCCCAAGTCCAGTTTAAGGATAATGAACCATGAGAAGAGAGAGCAATAAAGGCCCTGAAGTTGCCCATCAACACTTAGTACCTGGACAGAATAGGCACCATAGGCATGTGCAGGACATTTCAATATGGTGTGCACCCAGGGATTTTTTTTTAAAGGTGAACATTTATTGAGTACTCAATCATAAAGGACATTTTTTTCTTCATTTATTTATTAAACACTGTAGACACTGATGTGCACTGATGTGCACTGATGTGCATTTGGCTTGCCTGACTGTGGGAGGTCCATTGCAGGTGAGGGGAGAATTGAGGAGATGCTTATTGTTTGAGATATTAGGGTTTGCCTGGGCACACCTGGCACACCCCTTGCACACACCTATGGCAGATACACAGGGCACCTGGTCAAGTCTCCCCCACTATGATGAGATGTATTTATTTCTACATTTGCATCTATCTATCTAAATTAGCCTGTGCAAATTTCATGCAAATCTGTGTCTTTCTTTGTGGTCTTTTTTGGTAATGCATTTCCTCTTAGTTGGCGATGTGTAAGTGACTGTCCTGCTGATTATGTCCTTTCTTTTCATTCACTAATAGACACAACACAGATGCCTTGAGAGCAACCATCTCTGTCCCCTGCACAAGGTTCCCATTGGAACACCACATATCCTCATTATAGTAAACTGCCCTCTTACTGTCACTCCAGAATCTAACAATATGGTTTCCCTGTACGCATTCAGAGAGCTCATACTGTTGCATTTCAGGTTATAACCTTGATCTCTCACACAGTATGAATTTACTGGGATTCTACAAAGGAGGGCAGGACAACTGTGGAATGCCCTTTTGCAGGTTACAGAATCAGCTAAACTTCTCAAAACTTTGTGTAACTTAAGAAAAGGGAACCAGATTGCATCCTATGGCTGAAGAAGGATTCTGACGTGGAAAGACATGCACACACACACAGTTTATTTGTGAATGTTCAGTCCAGTGATCTTAATGTGACTTATATAGGTTGACTATATGGAAAGGAGGACAGGGCTTCTGTATCTTTAACAGTTGCATAGAAAGGGGAATTTCAGCAGGTGTCATTTGTATATATGGGGAACCTGGGGAAATTTCTTCTTCATCATGACAGTTAAAGCTGCAGGTGCCCTGCCCTCTTTTAAATCTTGTCACTCTAGTATAGCTCCTGCAGCTTTAAGTGTTGTGACGAAGAGGGAATTTCACCAGTTTCTCCATATATACAAATGACACCTGCTGAAATTCCCTTTTCTATGCAACTGTTCAAGATACAGGAGCCCTGTCCTCCTTTCCATAGGGTCACCCTAATTTATAGCTTTCTGTATCTCATAACTGAAGGAAATAAAAGGTTCCTACAGCATAAAAAGGCATAAAAGATATAGTATTTGTGATTCCTGCTGCTATCCTAATAACGTTTACTGGGGCGTAAGCCCCTTGTTTTCATTGGGGCTTTCCTCTCACTAAGTATCCTTAAAATTGCAGCCATCCTGAAATTTACACTTCTCCAGGTTTGTTTGATTTTATAGCACATTGAGAATGCCTCCCCCTTGAAAAGAGTGAGCAAATCTAAATTTGTAAACCTGTGAAGCTCTAGACACATGGTGTGCAACCCACTTGTAGCACCTTGTATTCAAACTCACTTGAAATAAATCCAAATTGCACAAACGAACAGCCCTGTTCAAAGAACAAATCTGAGAGTGAAGTGTAGAGTGAAAACCTGACCCTGGTATCCCCATCCCCACTAGTTCAACTCCACCCTTCCCATGTTGAGTGGGATGGTCTAAAGGAGGATTTTTTGCACGGTGAGCTAAACCCACTTAGGATCTGTGCCAGGAAGATTCTAGGCATCTTCAGCCAATATGCTGGTATTCTGGGTATTTTTATTATTATTATTATTATTATTATTATTATTATTATTATTATTTATTTATTTATTTATATAGCACCATCAAGTTTTCATGGTGCTGTACAGAACAAAATAAAACAAAATACAAAACACCCTGCCATATGGCTTACATTCCACTTTTGCTTTCAGTCCTGCATCACTAGAATATAGCTTCTTATCCAAAATGGATTTTGGCCTTCCGTCTGGAAAAGGTTGTGCACCTCTGTTTTATTCCCATGCTCATCCTTGGAATGCCTGAACAGAGTAATTGTCTTTCTCTGCTTGGAGAAAAAAAAGAGACAGAAGATGGTGGACTTACTGAGTTTAGGTGGTCACAGGAAAACGCCTTATAGCAGGATAGTCTTTTGGTCTGTCTAACTGAGTATTGCCTCTTCTGACTGTGAGCCTGATCGCATGTCACGACAGCCCATGATGGGTTAATTAACCTTCGGGATGCCATGGCACATGCTCGCAACCATTTTGAATATGCAAGCCCCAGCTGGCGGTTGCTATGGCTTGTCGTACCATGCGAAGCCAGGCAGCAGGGGTTGTGTGAGGGTTAAACAACCCTCGCATAACCCAATTAACCCATGATGAATCATCATGACATGTGATCCAGGTCAGTGTCTCTTCAGGGCCTCAGGTAGAGGTCTTTCACATCACCAGTTACCGTTTAACTGGTGATGCCAGGGAATAAATCTGGGGTCTTCTGCATACCAAACTCTTCCAGTGAGCTCTGGTCCCTGCCCTGCATTGGACACTGTCCCTTGAAACACTTTGCAATTCTAAAATTGATAAAAATGTTAACACTCTATAGCTTCCCTGAAAGTTTAATTTTGTTTTTAAAAGAACAACAATGTCGCTTGCAAATGCAAGCCATAATTTTCCATGTTCCCTGTGGAGAAAGAGGCACTGTATAGCTGCTTTGTTAATTAGCACTAAAAATACCTTATAAAAATGAGTGGGTTTTGCTTACTTTCTCTGCAGTTCTTGCTTAAGAAAACCCAATAGATGTATCACTTGTTTTCATTTAACTTTGGCAGTACCGTATTATCCTTATTCAGGAGTTCTGCCTTAGTGTACAACAAACACATAAGGGGGAAGAACAAGGACAAGCATGCCAGCTCTGCTCCCGTCCATCGCCATCTGTGTCACCCTCCACATGCTGAGGGTGAATTCTGCACCGGGAAGCCTTTTGTATCTGTGTTGACTCCCGCTGCAGGGTAGCCATGTGCCCTCTTTTACAGACGACAGTCCTCTATTTGAATGGCTCCTGAGGACCATCCTCTGTTTGAAGGCACCCTCTGTTTGAAAGGCTGCCCTCCTGCCCAATTCTGGTTTAAAAATAGAAATAACATAAGAACTGCTGTCCATCAACAGCAAGCACTGAAGAGGCAGGCACACGGGTCACTTGGTCAGTCTCCCACATGATGGTAAGACTGGCAGTATTTTTATTTAAATTATAACTCTTCCTAAATTTGCATCTATACCCATAAATTGGTATATGCAAATATTATGCAAGTCATTGTCCTCTTTTTTTTTATGAGGACATCCTTGCTCCAGAGGCAATTATTCTAAATCACCCAGGGAAGCCTGCAAAAGACTTCTGTTTGCAGAAATTCACCATCAACACATGGAGGGTGACAAGAATGATAGCAGAGGTAGAAAGGAGCTGAATCCCCACTCTTCCTTCTTGTGCGTTCATTATACCCTCAACAGAATTCCTGAATATCAAGTTTGCAAGACTGGCAAGAGAATGCCAGAGAGAGGGGGCGCTTATATCTGAGGGGCTAGGAATCCTAGGAGTTGTATGACTTTTTTCAGTCTAAACATGAATAGGATTGTCCCCTTAGAGTGTTTTCATTGAAATTTCCACTCTGCAGATGTGTCATAAAAGAACTAGCAGAGGCTGAGACAACAGGGTGTCTTGAGGCACCTTAAAAACTGACAGTTTTAAAGTTGCCATGCAACTCTGTTGTTTTTGCTCCTATCACTACCCTCTGGAATTTGCTATTAAGGGACCCAAATGTTGTTTGTGTATCAATCTTAGTGAGGAATTATCCTTGTTAATTTGAAATGACATGTAGTAAAAGAGGTCCTAAGAAGTTGAAAGAAACTAGGACGGATCATTCATCACCAAATAGCTGGGTAAAAAAAGTGTGTCTGTGACCTAATTTTTTGAAATTATTTTATAAAATGGCATTATTTCCTGAAACAAACCTTTAGGTACTTTCATTACTAAGGAAAAGAATAGTAAAGAATTTACCCAGAAAGTTATTCATATAGAATAAAGCAGAACTCTTAAGTCCCTTGACTTGGAAATTATGGTTCTCTTAATGCAGACTAAAATTGCTTTACTTCACTGCTGTATGCAAAGGGCCCGTGAAAACCTTCAGGGATGTTATTGTGCCTGGCTTGTTGCCCTCACTAAGCCTCACAGTAAGAAAACATTACATAAATGAATGTCCTTAAATAACTGTTGACAGGTGGCAGGACCTTTGCCCATGTTGTACCCTTATCCATGTTGCATCCAGGGCAGGTATCTCTTTCCTTCTAACTCTTCTTATACTACTGTTTTGTGAGGCTGTGTTTATTGTGGCTTTCCAGGCAACTGAATGTCCTTCAAACATTCCTGAAAAGGTGGGGACCAGTTTTTTCTGTTCTGAGTGAAATGACACTGAAAAGTAATCCTTCAATCTAATTTCTTTAATATAAACATAATGCTACTAATCACATGTATGTCTAAACTTTGTCCTCCCCTACGATAGAAATAATGCTAAGTATTGTTGTGCATGTGATCCATATTGTTTGTTACGCGTATATTGATCGTAGTTATGTGCTTAGGTACTACTGTAATATGGATATATAGATATTCCTTAAACATCCCTTCTAGTTAGGTGTGTATATTTTTAAAAGATATATATCCAGCTTTTCAACTGAATGATCCTCAAAATGGCTTACTATAGATTGTGATCATACACACACACACACACACACACACACACACACACACACACACCTCACTCTAAACCTACACAACCCTTATTTCCCCAGCTAATGGATGGGTCCAAGGTGAGCTTCCCTTCAGTTCTGCTGCCCAGGGAGCAATCGTCAGGGAGGGAGAAGGGAATTCCCTGCAACTGCTCCTTCTCTGGCCGATGGATGGGGCATCCATCTCCCCCTTGCAATGATGCTCTTCCTGGGAGGTGGAGCCTCCCAAGGGCTCTAGGTCCCCTGGCCAATGTCAGAGGCCAGAGATTGCTTCTCTTCAACTCTACAGTCCCAGGGCACCTCAGAATCCTTACATTTTCAACTCCATCTGCCAATTTTGATCAGAATTTCTACAGGGAAGTACACTGTGGACTGGCTGCATAGTTGTTGTTTTTCTGATCTGCTATTATATATTTATTTTTCTGTCATGAATATGTCTTTTATTTATTTGTAATTAACACATAAAGTATTGGATCCAGTCCCTTGGTTCTGCCAGCATAAGGTCACTGATGGTGGAAGAGGACCCTAGCATCTCCTCCCCTCCACTGCAAATCCACACACAAATACCTGCACCCTCCAAATTTGCTCCAGAGGGTTCCCCAACCCTCTGGATCAGATTTGGAGGATGCACAAGGTGGGGACTGCAGGGGGAGGAAAGGGCATGAAGAGAACTTCATCTATTGGGTGGTATAGAAGTCCAATCAATCAATCAATCAATCAATCAATCGAGGTGTCCTTCTCCTGGTGGTACCAAGGAACTGAATCCGCTCCAAGAAATTTAGCAGTTCTTATTGCTTTGTTTTCTGCATCTGGGCACTGAAGAAAGCACTGCTAGAGATGTGCTACTCTTCTGAGATTACCTAAATAATGTGCCCCACCAGCCTGTCTGTCCTCTCTCTTAAATGCTAAATACCACCACCCACCAGTCTGAAAGCAAGAGCAGCCCTTGCATGATTACCCAGAGAAAGTTGCCATATGTATCATGTTTTCTTTATCATCTAAAAATAGAGCCCATTTCCCTGAGAAAATAAATGCACAAATGCATTTAATTGTTGGCTAAGATATTAAAAAAAAAAGTAATGAATTCATTTATAGCTGAAAAACATGTGTTTCAAAGATCCTTTGTAATAAGCATTTTCCTGTAGGGTGGGTTGCATGAATAGAAAATATTATAACTGGTAACTGAGGAATTCTTAGTGGTGCTATTAAGCCAGGGATAATCGTCATGCAAGGTACAAAGACTGTCTGAGCTTTTGAACTGCTTCATATATTTTTGTAGGTCACAGCCTGACCTATATGATTTCTCTTCTTTGTATAAGCCATCAGCATCTGTGGTCGATGCATTAGCCTGTAGGCTGCAAGTCTTACAGCAATGTAAACAAGCTCCCATTCACTTAAGACAATAATAGGTTTTATTTTAAATACATACACACACACTCCTAATATTTTACCAGAAATATCATTTTGTTTTTACTTATCATTTCATCTTCCTTGCATATTGTAAGGAAGTTAGGGTTTAATGCCTTCTTACGTGGGTCAGAATTTGTTTACGTAAATTAGCATCGTTTTTGGTTGGTATTATAACATTTTTGTATGAATGCCACGTGCATGATATGAAGAAGGGTTGGGCCTGTAATTATAATGACTGTTCTTTATTTTGAAGTTTGCTTGCATCTGCTTACTGCCATGTGGTACTGTTATGTGTTATTGACTTCAGTGGAATCCAAAGGACTACATTCTTGTCTGATTGGACACCCTTTATTTTTCCTTAGTAGAAGAATAATGGCTGTTATACAAGGGCTTTGCATCTACACACCCCTTCCTGTTGTAGTCCTTTGTGCCCCCTGAGAAACTGCTCCCAAGGGCCAGGAGAACCTTCAGAGCAGTAGGTGATGTCTTCCAGGAGTAGGAACCCAAGGAGAAATCTACGGAGCCCTGTGTTTTTGAAGAACTGGTCTCCATTTGCACACAGGGCTCTTTGGAACTCGGCCATTAGGGTTTAATGAGCTTTCAGTTGTGATCCCAGAAGTCCCCCACATTCAAATCTCTCCTTAGCCAGATACTTGTACTGTGACCTTAGGCAAACCTCATCCCTCTGCTCTTTCCATCTGGAATATGAAGATAATCAAAATAATGACCTACTTTACAGGGTTGTTGTAGAGGATTACTTGGAGTTAGGCCTCTTACATTTCTCTGGGCTGTGGATCTCCATTGTGTAGCTGAAGGAGCAGACATGAGCCCCATCAACCATTCATATATGCTTAATGTCTGGTGAAAGGGTCGCATGCGTAGGGCCCTTCATGCCAAGGCCTCATTTGTGAACTCTTCGTAGGGTGGCCAGAAGCAAAGGAGAACAGGGCTCCAGCTCCTGAAATAATTGGTGTTCCATGCATGGCAAGTGGCACCAGCTGAAATTCTGTCATCTCTACAGCTATTAAAAGTGCAGGAGCCCTGTCCAGTTTTTCACCAGGCCACGCTAACTCTCTGCCACTTTTACCTGTGTGGGAAGAATGACAAGCCTTTGTGTGTATATCCTACATGTGGAGTTCTTGTGAAAGAAATCCCTTGTGTGAGGGAGCCAACCAAGCTTGGGCTCATCTCTGTGAACTGCTTTAATACTCAAAAGAAGGTGTATAAAATCCAGATGGTGGTGGTGGTGGTGGTACTAGTAGTGAATACAACACACAACACTAGAGATGGACCTAAAGCAGATTGTAGATGATCACTTAGCATGTTATGAGCAATGTAAATGACATTGCACCAGCCCCTAGTGGCATTTATGTGGGTTCATAATGATGTCCAAAGTGATTGATTCTGTATTGGAAAGCTGCTTCACAGAAACAGGTCTCCAAGAACTGGAAGTGGACACATAATATAATTTGAAGCAATGTTGCTCCTCTGTGTTGATTTAAGGTTTCTGTTTCAATTCAATCTTGCTTGTACTGGGAAAGTTACTATTTCTGCCCTAAAGTTCCCTTCCTGTAAAATGTAAATAACCACCACCTACTATCGTGTAGTCAATGTGATGTGGGCATCCTGATTTTTGCTCAGCTTTTTAGGATTCCAGTTCACTGTACAATCTGCTATGGGGCTGAAATGGTACCATCTAATTTAGAGCAAGGCTGTTCTGAAACAAGCTTAATTTCTTTAAGAATTACTGGGGGACTTTTGTCCATTGGTTGTTAGTGAAAGTTGTTGTTGTTGTTGTGTTGTTATTTTTCATTCCAAATTTTTGATTCATTTGAAACAAAAGTGGCAAATAATGTGACCCATCTCTTGTGAGTGTTATAAAATAACCATGCTTTAGGGTGGATTCCTGCATTGAGCAGGGGGTTGGGCTCGATGGCCTTGTAGGCCCCTTCCAACTCTGCTATTGTATGATTCTATGATTCTATGAAAACTCTTAGGATGCATAAGTTTGTTTAAGGAGCCGACCCTACTGTTTGATAGAAAGGCCAATATTTCTTACAGTATATAATCCTGGGATGGCAGTTGTACACTACATGTAATACACAGCAATTAAATATTCCAAATCTTGTACTTATATTAGCACTCAAGACAAACACCAATTGTAAAGTTGAAAACAAGCATTCATATCTTCAATAACTTGGACACATTTAAAATATTCTTCTGGGCTAGATGTGTCTCTCTGGCCTTGATTAGACTTTTCAGGACTCATTCACATGATGAGCAAAACAATCCAATGGTCCTAATATGTCACTTTGTTAGCACAGCCTGCTAGCATAATCAGAATAGTTTAGTTGGGGTCCTAAAGCTCTCCAGCCAGCATAAATTGAGTATAGAATTGTGCTGCTAATTTGTCAAGCGTGTTGTTATTTGATTATAGCAAACCCTATTCATATGGCAAATCCTATCCTGGATCACATATTACAAATGGAGCTGCTTTCTTATTCCAATACCACAGTATTTGTGGATGAAGCCAATTTTACTTGCTATTGCATTTCATAATTTTCACCACATCTGATCATAAGCATTGATCCTAAATCTGTAACCCTAAACACATTTATTAAGATGTCAGCCCCATTACACACAGTAGGACTTAAACATGCATAGGATTGTGCTACACATTAACTATTGTGATCCTATTATTATTATTATTATTATTATTATTATTATTATTATTTATATTACACTAATCCAGTGATCAGCCAGTTAAAAAATCATGATGTAATATGTTCAAGTGACATCTCCCCAGATTCAGAGGGGTCTGCCCATAGTTTATCCTGATAAGCTCTATCTCCTTGTGAAAACTGAATCAGGTGAAGCTATGCAGGTCCTGGACCAGTGCCTAGACACAGGCCCTTTCTACACCTAAGGGTTATCCCAGGAAAATGGAGGGATCGTCCCTGCCTGCTCCTGGGATCCCATGTGCGGCATTTGGATGCACAGGAACAATCCCAATCCCGGGATATAGGGCTGGTGTAGACATGCCCATAGTAATAGGCTGGATGAGGGCCAATAAACTGAAGCTGAATCCTGGCAAGGTGGAAGCCCTGTGGGTGGGTGGTTCCCGAGTCTGGGAGATAGGCTCATTGCCTGTTCTGGATGGGGTTGCACTCCCTGTGAAAGATCAGGTTTGTAGTTTGGGGGTACTCTTAGATCCATCTCTGTTGCTGGAGGCTCAAGTTGCCACTGTGACTCAGAGTGCCTTTTACCAGCTTTGCCTGGTTTGCCAGCTACAGTCTCTCCTGGACAGGGATAGCTTGGCATTAGTAACCTCAAGACTGAATTTACTGCAATGCACTCTATGTGGGGCTGCCCTGAAAGCTGCTCCAGAAGCTGGAGCTAGTGCAGAATGCTGCAGCTTGGCTGTTGTCCGGAGCTGCCACTTTTCAGCATGTAACTCCTTTGCTGAGGGAACTGCACTGGCTGACTATTCGCTACTGGGCCAGGTTTAAGGTTCTTGTACTAGTGTTCAAAACCCTAAACAACTTGGGACCAGGATACCTGAGAGAGCGCCTTCTCACCTATCAACCTGTCCGATCACTTAGGTCATCCGAGGGCATGGTGGTTCATCATAGACCTATTGTGTGATTGGAGTCCACCAGGGGAAGAGCCTTCAGTGTGGTAGCCCCCTTCCTAAGGAATTCCCTGCCTATGGAAGTCAGGCAGGTGCCAACTTTGTATTCCTTTCAGCGCCTCCTGAAAACATTGTTGTTCCAGGAAGCCTTCCTTTAATGACCAGCCATGGTTTATTTTGGACTTCATTTCTTTTTTTAAAAAATGAACTTTTAATATGTTTTTATTCTGTTTTTATTCTATTTTATTTTGTCCACTGCTCCGAAATTCTGAATGGGGAGCGGTATATAAATATTGTCAATAAATAAACGTTCCCCTCCTATCTTTATAGAATTAGCTGATAATAATTTTACTCCAGTGAAAGGGTGCTAGTTTTGAAGAAATTAAATGTGGAATTTTAGCTGAAAAGTTAATTGACATTTCTTTGGGTATCAAATCCACTGAGAATACTAAAGTATTGGTTCAAGGAAGCATTGCAAGTGTGCTTTCCAAGAGACGCTGTTGCTAATGATAATGCTCCCGTTGCTTTGACAGTTTCCATGGAGCTATATGCAACTTTGAAGGTTTTGTTGTTGTTCACGTTTTAGGGAGGGAATGAATGATTATCCAAATATGTGTGGCTTGGTAAACAACCAGCTTTTGAATTATCAGCCTTTCACAGAGCTGTGAACACAGAAAAAAATGGTGAAATTGCCAGCAGTGAACCCTATCTTCAGCACTGTTTTGGGTTTTTGGGTGTGTGTTTTTGATATTGTAAAGGCTTGTACCAACAGAAAGTATTTAGTGATTCCTGCTGTCCTGGGTAAGGAGAGTTTAGTCCATTCAAGGTCTTAAAGAAGTGACAAAGGAGAGAGTGCACAGTTAACTGGACTGTGTTACACAGTAAGCTTTGAGATCAATGTTGTATGCATTACGTTTTTCCCTGGGTGCATTCAGATGTCTCATCTAGCAGATGATTTTAAACTTTAAAACTTGCCAAAAGGCAATTGTAAATAAATGAAAAGATGGCCTCTATAACTTCCATCCACATGTCAAGTTCAGTCTTTCTTTCTGTCATACATACACACCCTTGGATTTCTGAATAAGTATCTACCCAAATCAAATTTGCTTTAGCTTGAGAATTAAATGCCAGTTGCCTCTGGATAAGCATTCTCACATTCCTGCTTAAAACCAAAATCATGCATGCATTTTCAAGTGCTTTAATAATCCCTCATAATTCTTCCCCACTTCAGTTAATACACATTGCCCATGTTCCAATCAATCAATCTTTATTTACAGTCAACAGACCATTGTTATAGCATATAAGTACACAGACGTTAATAAAAATACATGATGGTAAAAAAAAAAAAAAGGATACAAAATCTGTAAACATGCTAATCAGTAGGTTTAAAATAATGATCAGACATCCATGAATGGTCTAATGAGAATAGCCAGATTCAAAAATTTGGCCACTTGCTCGGTAATAGGCTTATTACCCATGTTCACAGTTATTCTTTTCTCACTCTAAATGTCAGGACACACCCACCACTTAGTGTTGGAGAAGACACACAGACACCACTTGCCTATGCCAAATGTTGGCCCATGCTGCCCTGTGTCAGGATGCAGATACAATCCCATCATAACAAGGTTTGCAGCCATTTGATTACCTTCCCAACACCATTTTCTCTTGTTTCCCCAATTCAGTGAAACTTACAAGGTCGGGGCAAATTCTTGCCAATTTCACTATTGTCTCAGATGTTCCTTGAAAACAATTACTGCATACACAAGCCCTTTTGAAAGAAAAAGCATACACATGCACACATCCCTATGAAACTGGCAAGGCTTTTACTCAACCTTGTCACTGGAAACAAGCAGTAGTGTGTGGATACTGAAGGACATAGCTGTAGATGCCCACAGTCATGGGAAAGGAGGAAGAGCCAGGTACAGCAGCTGCACCACACTTGAAACATGTTACTTGAAGGGCTGCCCGCACCCATATGAACCTGCCCAGACATTGAGATCTTCCCAGAAGCCTTGCACAGAGACCTATTTGGGGTTGTTTTCCTCCTAAATTTTAACTGCTATGAGTCTAACGTTAATGGAATTTCTTTGAAGATTTTAGTTACATGTGGACAAAAAATTGTTAAAAAATAATAAATGTAGTTCTAAAATGCACATTAACTACATCAGTTCATAAAAAATGAAGAAGAGCTTGAAATGTGATTATGAAACTACTGTCCTGCATGGCCATCAATTGATTTAAAAACCTGGTAAAAGCTTATTTAAAACTACAGTTTGGCATTTCACAAATACAGCAGGAGGGAGGCTCAAAAGTGCTCAGAAAGAGCAATCCTAGAGGGGGGTTGGTGGAGAGTCCGTGGTGGAGCAACTGCTGACTTCAGCCCTGTCAGGTTTGCACCAATCAGAGGAGAAGGTGGGAGCAGCTTTTTCTCTTCTGTTTTCATTTTGCTCACTGGGTTTTTCTTTTCATGTTTGTTTGTTTTTTAAAAAAATGTCCCTCTCACTGCTTCCATTGAGCCTCCCTGCCTTCTGCCCTGGGCACAGAATGTAGAGACGAGAAAGCATTTGAGCCTGTCTGGATTCCCACTCTTCTCACACTAACAACAGAGGGTAAATAACATTTTTATTTATTTATTTTATTTATTTATTACATTTTTATACCGCCCAATAGCCGAAGCTCTCTGGGCGGTTCACAACTTTACATCAACTTTAATAAATGACCATCAGGACCCTCCATTTCCAGCATGGCCTTTTTTAGGTCACAGAGAAGCAGGTGATTGTTTCACTCTGGAAAATGTGTCCATTCCCAGATCCGAAATATGAGTAACAGGAGAGCATGCCCTCCGTTTCTGCAACCACTGCATTGCTACATGTCACAGAGTGATCCGTAAAGCAGTTCAAGCCGCTTTTGGTTTCAAAAGAAAGTCTTGTGAAAACCTGTTTGTCTCCCATGCACACACACACAAAATGCACAGAGGTTTTTTTTATCTCTTTCGTTCTGATTCAAAGCAGTTTGGAACATTTTCTCATCCAAGACTGTCTCCTTGTTCATGGCAATTGATTATCCTCCTCCTCTTCCACCACTGCCATCACCACCACCACCAGTCCTTAGAAGGTAACAACCCCCAGGTAATTGGAGGATCAGGGGGAAAGTGGTTACATCCACATGGAGGACTCCCATTGCTACTAATCAGGATACATTGTGCATTGTGCCCAGGGCCGGGTTAACACATGTCGAGGCCCTAAGCCATGTCAAGATTCAGAGGCCCCATATCATAAAAATAAAGAGAAAAAAGTGTATTATATTATAATAGGAAGGGTAATGAAAAGGTACCACCAAGCATTAGGGATGCTTATAGTTCTATTAGATAGCCTTCTCTGAAGATGTGTCTAAAAGCACTAATAAAGTAAGTTGGGTTGAATTTATTTTAAAATGGCTCTAGTCTGCATTTCTTGCTCCAATACTAAATGTTTGGTTGCCGCACTTTATTTAAGGCAACTCTGCTGCAGGTAACCAAACCTTGTAATACCCCTGGATTTCTCACTGCTTGGGGAAGTGGGCAGGACTTCCCAAGGATGTCAGGAGTGGGATTTATTGTTTCCTTAGAGAGGACCTGTGAGCTGGCGAATGAGCCAAGAGAGAGTGAATAAGAGCACTCCTGATAATCAGCCCATCCCAGCAGCAGTTTTTAGAAGAAATTCAAGCAACCATGAAAGAGAGTCTGGAAGCTGTTTATCTGGAGATGAGCCATGTTTGATCAGAAGCTACAAGAAGCGAAAGCCAACATGGAAGCCCAGCTGCAGAGACCCCAGTCGAGACTGACTGAAGAGGCCCAGGAGGTAGATAAGCAGCTGGCAAGCTTGAACGCTGGAGTGTTGCAGTCAGTACTGAGAATTAAAAGGCTTTGTCTGTCTTAAGGCCTACTAGTACCAAGCAGTATCGGGAGTATATATATATATTAAAAAAAGCTAAAAGAAAACTCCCAGGAACTGGGGAAGCTGGATGTGTGTAGAACAGAGTAGTAAAGGCTCATGGCTTCAATTTTGTGAATCCATTGTGGGTTTTAGTTAGAGCCAGCTGGAACTCTAATGGAGCTGTCCAAGGTGCTGAACCTGTCTTGGGGGGGTTGGCTTTAGCACCTTGGATAGGTCCTTTAGAGGTCCAGCTTGTTCTGACTAAAACTCAGCAATTTATTTATTTAAAATAGATTCACAGCCCCACTGAAATAGAAGGCACCAGCCTCCACTGGAACAGCGGTAGACGAGCTGAGTCCACAACCATGGGTGACAAAAAAACTGCTTATGCATCCATGGAAGGGAAAGTACAGATGGAAACGCAAAACTGGCAACTAAACAGGGCCATCTCTACCATTAGGCAGAGTGAAGCAGCTGGCTCAAGCAGCAGAAGTTGGGGCCAGCAGGGGCAGCCCACACACAGCCATTCCTCCTGAGCTCCCTGGCCTTCCCCCACTCTTGCAGGACAGTGCTGTATGTGCCACACAGCCTGTCCTACCCTGCCCCCCAAATTAGCTTGCTGCCCTCAGTTGTGGTGGAGAAATGTATCCCATTGCCAGTGTCAAAGTAAGATCCAGTTGCCTGCTTCTATAAGTGGAATGGAAGGAGTGCCACTTTGTCTTTTGTGCCAAGCAGCAAAATGTCTTGGCCCAGCACGGCAACTCACACTGGACGCTGGAGTCCAGATGAGGGGAAACCCTTTAAAGCCTCCTTCTTATTTTGTGTGTACTCCAAGAAGGTTTCAGTGATAGGGTTTCAAATATGGAGCCCATTGGCAACAATTTGCCCCATGGGCACCTCCACTGGTGCCTGTCTGGCTCCCTGCTCCTCATGATTTAGTTTTAATTTAAAAAATAAAATAAACTCCAATGTGAAGTACTAGCCTCCAACACCACCTTTGTTTGGTAGGAGGAAATGTCCTGGGAAACTAGAGAGGGCAAAAGGGGGTATTTTGCCTGTGCTGCACATGTGTATGTTTCTCTGACTGTCACCAGTTTGTCTTTTGTGAAATGAATGTTGGAGCAGAAAAATGTTGGAGTTTGAAAGGGTGGGTTTGTGTTTTGGAACTTGGATCCCACCTCCAACTTGTATTCAGGTTCTTTTAAGTTACTTGTCTTGGAACTTCACCAGTTGGCCTTCCGGGATGTAAGCATTTTGTGACTGCTGATATCCACCAAACCAGCCATTTTGTGAGAGTACCCACAGCACTCTTTCTCAAAAGTCCAAATGTGCCCGCAGGCCCAAGGAGGTTGGGAATGGCTACATTAGTGGATAGTGTAAAGGCCCTGCAGTTGGTAGCTTAGTGAAACTCCTACAGTGTAGGCCAGAGGCAAACCTTTAGGGTGGTCTCTTCTAAATCACCAAAAAAGAAAACAAAATAGGATACCAATTTGCATAAAAATTTGCATATGCTAATTTATGCCTACAGATGCAAATTTAGAAATAATTTAATAGAAATACAGCCAATTTTTCCATTGTGCAGAAGACTGTAACCATGTGACCAATGTGCCTACCTGTTCAGGTACTCACTGCTGATGGACAACAGTCCTTATGGCTCTTTAAGCTTATATTGGACAGGACAAACTTTCACATAGAGGATATCTTCAAATAGAGAGCAGTCCTCTGCAAAAGAAAAGGGGACAAACACTGACCACCAGTCTGCATGGATCAGCCCTGCACATCCAACAGAATATATCCCTAGATAAATACTTGTTGCAGGAACTAGATCAACAATTTGGATATTGGTACAAGTCAGTATGCTCCAGGAGCTAGTTCAGGAGCAGCAAGAAGAAAAAAGATGGACCCTTTGCAAATTTGGCAACAGCTCTGATCAGATATGTGAGCCTGGCATATTGAGCTGCATGCAAGGCAAGACAGGAGACCTTGGTAAAATGACCACTTTACCGAGACAATTTGATAGGGACTTCCATGTGAAACAGGCCTCTACGTGAGATTGTCTACATGTAAGGAGTAGACATTGCCTTTTCCCCTTGTTAATGGCAGGTACAGTCTGTAATAGATGGGGATAATTTTGTCTAGAGGGGGAAATATTATTGGTGATTCAGATCAAATTTACTCATTCCAGGGGAAAGGAAATGCTGTTGTAATAGCTAATCATCTTGCATGTTTTTTTTTTATTATTTTTTGTTAACCTGCCAAAAGAAGGTTATTTTTCCAAGATGTGCTATAGGCTATCGAGAACCTCTCAGTGAACCAGACCTTTTTTGGGGAAAGTCTTGGTGTTCCAGCTGCATAGTGACAGTCCTTTCTTAACCTGATTCCTTGCCAATAGTCAGTGATGATCGATTGATTTCCCCAAATGGAAACTAATGACTGGAAATCTCTCTCTCTCTTTCTCCTCTCCCTTTGGAAGGTGACACATTCTTCAGCTAATGGGAGGAACAGTGGAACAGTGATAGTGCAGCTTGAACTGAGAGAGTCATATATTGAGTCTCTAGTCATCTCTCATCCAAATTAAACCACACACACCTTACTCCTTTGGCCCTCTACTAAACTGGGGGGAGCTCTTCACAACATAAAAACAATTGGCTCTCCAAGGAGATTCCAATGGAAGGATATTTATTTGCCATCAGTTCACTTTATTGCTTGGTGCGTGCCAGTTGCATGTTGATCTATTCGGGAGAAAATGCTGCAGAAGAGCAACTAATGGTTGACTGGGGCATTTAGTCTTTTTTATTGCGTACACAAATATGTTTATAAAACACGACATGACACTGCAAAGCATTAAGGGAGGTTTTATACTTGTGAAAAGCCCCATATATTTTCTGTCTTATAAAGAAAAAGAAATGTAAAAAGGGAATACAGTGCAGGCAATCAGTGATTTGTTCCTTCTGTGGCAGCAAAATCATCTCAGAGGAGTCCGGTAAGAGACCTCTTGATGTGGAAGGCTATTTCAAATGTACAGAACTTCAAAAAGGACAGATTAATGGGCCCATTCACATGGGAACTCTTTCTATGAGTATGACATTGCATAATCATTTGTATTGTTGCACTAAAGGATGGACAACAGGGGCCCCATTTCTGCATGATCACCAATGCATATTCCAAAGGTATACAAGCACAAGTTCACTCACATGCAAGATGAATAAATGTAAAGAACTCATTCAACTTTTGTTCTGCATTCTATGACAGGTCACTATTAATGAGAGAGAGGGAAAGAGGCTCAATTGCTTCTTAGGGCTCATCTACACCAAGCAGGATATTGCACTATGAAAGCGGTATATAAGAGGCAGGAGCCACACTACTGCTTTATAGTGGTACTGAAGTGCACTGACAACTGTTGGGGCCCATTGACACATACCATATACCACTTTCATACCACTTTCATAGTGTTATACCCTGCTTGGTGCAGATGTGTCATGGGCTGCAAGAGTTGTCAGTGCACTTCAGTACCACTATAAAGCAGTAGTGTAGATCCTGCAGTGTACTTCAATACCACTATAAAGCAGTAGTGTGGTTCCTGCCTTTTATATACCGCTTTCATACAGCTTTCATAGTGGAACATCCTGCTTGGTGTAGATGAGCCCTTAGTTGCTCATTCTGATGCCTCATGAACAACAGCCACAGCGTTTCTACTGAGTGGGACTGTAGTTTGGCTGTGGAATTTTAATAGACTTTTAGATCAATAAAATTCTATCAGCTTGGATCCAGATTTAGTCATACTTTGAGTAGACCCAAATCAATGGGGTTTAAGTTAATTATGAGTAAATTAAATCCCACTCTAAGCATGACTAAATCTGGAGTCAACCATCATGTATATGTACCCAAATCCTTTTCTGGAATGTGATTGGTCTTAGGGACAACAGTGAAGCACTTGGCATTTACAGATTTGAAACAAAATATGATCAAGATTTGCAAATAACTAACTACAGCCAATCAGAAATCATATGCACTTTGATAAAGCATGTTAACCTTCAGATAAGCAGCTTAAATAAGGATGATGTGGCTAAGGAAATTTTTCAAATGCTGACATTTGAACTAGCTATTTTAGAAAGCACAGACAATCCAGAGATAAAGGTTGCCCTTTGTTTCACACTGAGTTCCAAAATTCATATTTGTTTAAAAGAAGGTTCCAATTGTTCTCATCCAAAAATAATACATTTTCTATTCTATCTTTATATTTCCAACTACCTAGTGAACAGATGCAGGTAGAAACTTCATTTTGTCGGATGTTACAGTTAGTTGACATTGTGCAATCACTCTTGATATTAATAGATAGAGCTCTGTGCTTTAGAAAAATAATCCAAATTTTGAATATCTAAAAGAAAGTAGTTACCTAAGAAAGAAAGGGTCTTTGCCAATGGATCGTGATTTGGTTTGGTGAGCTGATAGTAGTTTTGGCAAATTATATGAAATCATGGCAGGAATTATTTTAGATGAAACAGGGAGAAAGTACATACATATCAAACAGAGACTGGACCACCAGGGAAAATATGTCTGTGCACTCAGCATATTATCCACATTTTGGAATTAGATTTTGAGGCACACACGTCCATTTGCCTGTAAAAATGCCATGCATATGACACCTAAGTTTGCACAGTTGTAAATTGGATAAGTAACAGGAATTAATAGAGTTAATGGAGGACCTGGTTCTTGAGGTAGATTCATATCATGGTTGCTTGGTTGTGAATTATATATTTGTTAGAGCAAAACCAGAAAAGTCTGTGAATAATTATAATAATACAATTTGGGAGCCCACGAGGCATTGGGAGGGGAGAGAGGAACTACTGGGAAATCCACCAATATTTCAATAACATGAGATTACAGAGTCCTGAACTTCAGCAGTCTAGTCCAATTGTACTGACTTCCACTGTTTAGGGCAAGTTTTTTAGAAAGCTACGGTATTCACCAATTTTGAATAGGTGATATAGTACAGTGGCCTTTCCAACGCTGGGGAATGATGGGAGTTTCAGTCCAATACAACTGGAGGGCACCAGGTTGGGGGAGTCTGCAGTACAGGAGAGGGGAGTGTGTGTGTGTGTGTGTGTGTGTGTGTGTATGTGTGTGTGTGTGTGTGTGTGTGTGTGTGTGTGTGTGTGTGTGTGTGTGTGTGTGTCCCTCCCTGTGTTGCATGGGAGGGTTTGAATGGAAAATTGGAGTCAGAGGCAGTGTGTGCTATGTGGCATGCATCCCCAGATCCTAATTTCACTTCTTCCAGTATACTTGAAGCTGTCAGGGGCTGTGACCCTTTTACCATTTTAAGAGTTCAGAGATGGGAGTGATTAATTAGGATTAGAGGAAGTGTTTTTGCACTGATCCTAATTGATCCACTCATTGGACTCATTTAGCTTTAATGTGGTCAGCACCCTTAAAAGCTTATAGTATCGTGGATTTTGGGATGACACTGGGTGTAAAGTAGGAAAGGCACATACTTCACAGAGTGCATCTTCAACCCTACTCCTACTCCAAAATATTAGAGCCATAGTCAAGCCAATTTCTCCTTCCCAGAAAGCAACGAGAATGCTCAGTCTTCATCATGTTGTTTTTTTCCACTCTTGTTAAAATGTACAAGTGAGTATTTTCCCATATATGCTTCAGAAGTTCCTCCCAGTATGCAGAAACCACTTTTTCTGTGGTTTGTCTATTTTCAATGGCCTTGTGATCTGCACGGGACAACCGCATTTGGCATTAGAAGGGTGGGGGTCCGGCAACAGAGATGTTATTGGCTCAATGAGCTAGGTTTGCATTCTAGCTCATTTCCAGTACTTGTGCAGCCTGATTCTATCCATGTTTACCTGTGATTGGATTCAGCTTTATCATTGTGCTCATGGAATGGATACCACCAAATAGAATGGGATTTCTGCATCCTCTCTTCCCTACAGGTGGCCCTCCACTTACATGCCTTCCAAATCTCCCCCAGAGGGTCCCCCAAGTCTCCAGAGCAGATTTGGAGGATGCATGGGAGGCTGCAGGAGAAAAGAAAAGATGTGGAAGCCCCATTCTCCCAGCAGCATCTGTTCCATGGGCACAATGAGGAAGCTGGATCCAGCCCTCAGAATTCATTCCCATTACTTTCATAGAATCATAGAATAGTAGAATTGGAAGGGGCCTATTAGGCCATCGAGTCCAACCCCCTGCTCAATGCAGGAATGCACTTCAAAGTATACCTGACAGATGGCTATCCAGATGCCTCTTGATGGTCTCTAGTGTGGGAGAGCCCACAACCTCTCTAGTCATTGGTTCCATTGTCGTACTGCTCTAACAGTCAGGAAGTTTTTCCTGATGTCCAGCCGGAACTGAACTTCAACGGAACTTAAGGAAGTGTGCATAGGTTTACATCTTTAGCCTTAGAGAACAATAGACATGTAATTACATTAAGATATGTACACATACACACACCCCACTCTCCTACTGATTAATATGCCTAGAGTGTTAGTTAAAAGAGTCCCATGAAAATAAGAAAGATGGGAATCAGCACCATGGTCAGTGGTGTAGTGGAGCCACAGCACTCAGGAATGCAGCACTGGCACTGTTTCATTAGCAGGGATGCTGATGTCATCTGCCTCCTTCCCCCCCCCCCCCCGACTTCCATGTTCCATCTAGCTGTAATTCTCATAGTAGTTTGTGTGTGGGGGGGGGGTGAATTTTCCCAACAACAATATGTTGTTCCCCATTGCAATGCAAAGTATTTTGATTTGGCTGGGTCTAGAACGGGAAATTAGGACATATTAGATTTAGAAAGGACCTGATCATGGTAGAAGTAAAACTGCTGGAACTGGTTTGTTGATATGGATCAACAAACCTGCCTGGATGTTTGGACTTTCATTGGAGACAGAGCTAAGGGGACCATCAGGAGTAGTGCCTGCATTTACGAGGATACCCCTGACCATTGTGAAGGGTAGTTTTAAATAGTGGTTTGCTTTTTCTCTGTTCATATACCCCAACTCTAGAACCTTTATGAATAAATTAATAGCAGTGGTCCCAAAATATATGCAGGGGGGGGGAATATCCAGTGCTCACTCCACTGTAAACATTCCCCATTTATTTCTCCACTCTTTCAATCATCTAATCAGTTACCAAACCATAAGAAGATGAGTTCCCTTACACCGACATTCCCCAACCTGGTGCCCTCAAGAAGAGTCTACAACTACCAGCATCCCTCATCAACATGCTGGCTGGGGATGATGGGATTGTAGTCCAACACATGATCGGGAGAGCACCAGGTTAGAGAAGGTTGCATTATACCATGACTGATAGGTTTGTTAGGATGATTTGGCAGATCCTTTATGGAAAGCTTTTTGAACATCTAAGTGTACAACGTCTACCAAATGGATCATAACTACGTGTTTGTCAATACTCTCTAAAATGCTGGAGAAGCAAGACATCCCTTTTATTTGCAGGGTCCATGCTGGTAGGGCTCATTCTTTTAAACATTTAATAATGTTAACCTTAATAATGGCTAATACTTCTAATTTATCTGAGATGGAAGTTAAGCTGACATGATCATAATTTCCTTGATGCTTTTCTTAAAATTGTTCTTAAAGTGTTCTACATTGGCTGCCTTCTAATTCTCCAGCAAGGAGTATGATCAACTGTGTCAAGAGACAGTTTCATGATAGAGTGGGGCTGCTCCAGGATTCACAAGCAAGAGCAAAAACAATGTCTCAGAGAATTGCCTTTAATTTGCCCAGCTTCCTTGCTTAACAGAGTCAAAATCAATGTCTTTTTAATGGTTTGACTTTAATTGGTTTCAAGTATTTGTTTAATCCAGTCTAATTGAATGAATATATAATATAGCTGCCTGTGCTTTAAGTTAGGGTGCGTGGTCCAGATTTGGCTGAATCCCAAACCAAATTGGGCTGATTCAGCAAGATTAATGAGATGTCTAAACTGAAGTGTAGCTCCTTTGAAGTGGCCCATATCCAAATCTGATCCCACCCAAAGCTTTGTTAGTGATTCAGATTTTCAGAGACCCAGACAGTGGGCTTGCAAAAATTGAAATATTTCTACCCAAGTTCTCCACATACTGTAAGGAAAATTCCAGGATAGAGGAGGGGGTGTTGTTTGGTGATTGATAGCTCTAGCTTCTATTTACAATGGATGGCTTTATCAGTGCTCACCAATCCCAGTGCTTTGGAGGAGTGATGTGGAAGTAATATATTGCAGGCATGTTTCAGTGTTCAGTGCTCTTTGCTAGTTCTCTCTCCCAGGAGCAGGAACATTTTAAAAAATGTGGAGTTTGTGAGACCTGGGGGAATGTAGCATTGAGTGCTTGCTTCAAAAACGCTGTATGGTGAAGTCCTTCTTTCTCTGCCACTGTATGCTCCACAACAAACATGGTGGTGTAGTGGCTAGAGTGCTGGACTGGGAGTTGGGAGATAAGAGGTTCTAGTCCCCACTCAGCCATGTCAAGAAATACTTTTGTAAGCCGCCGTGAGAGCCTTTTTTGGCTGAATGGCGGCATAAAAATCCTTAAATAAATAAAAATAAAATAAATGGAAACCCACTGGGTGACTTTGGGCCAATCACAGACTCTCAGTCCAACCTACCTCACAGGGTTGTTCTTGTGAGGATCAAATGGAGAGGAGGAGGATTATGTATACTGCTTTGGGTTCCTTGGAGAAAAAAAAGTGGGATAGAAATGCAATAAATAAATAAACAAAACCATCCACCCCTTACCTATTGTACTTTCTGTGACTTTGGTGCCAATTGAGCGGGGGGGGGGGGGAGACTTAAACTGTTTTTCATTCATCATAACTCCCTTGCCCCTGAACCTATTCTTCTGAAATTTTGCAGGTTTCTTGCCTAGGGACATCTCTATGAAGTATGCCATTTTGCATACAAATTGCCACACACACACACACACACACACACACACACCAGAGTGGGAGAAAGGGACATGAATCATTTCTCCAGCTCAAATGTGAAGACACAACTTGCCCAAAAAACACTTCTGAAAAATTACAGATTTTTTACATAGGCCACCTCTATGCTGTATGCCATTTTCATAACAATTGCCCACAAAGAGAATAGGGGAATAAATGCATCCTTTTTTGGAAACAGCTGCCTTTGCACAAAAACACATTAATTTATTCATCTGAAATTTAGTAGGCTTAACCCCTTCAGAAAGGGCAATTTAGATCTACACTATTCCTGGATAGCAGTATTGAAGTGCACTGGTAACTGTTGGGGCACAATCCACATTCCATGTACTGCTTTCATAGTGTTTCATCTTGCTTTTTATTCCACATTCATAATGATTTGACAGAAGGTGTAGGTCTGGCCTCTGCCTGCAATTTTCATCCACTTCACTTTTGAATTGAAATTTAAAGGCATCTAGCACAAAACTCTTTGCACTTATTTGGCTGAAATTTGGCAGGTTTCGTCCCCTCACCAGAGGCTACAGGGCCTACAATTTTTTTAATACAATTCTGACAATTTTTCATTTGTTGATTTCCAATGATAATCAATGGGATGCACAAATCTTCAGGTTTTCAAATTGATGTTCTAATTCAGGCTCAAGTTGAATCGGGCAGCCTCTGAATTGGTTCAAGATAAATTGGGCTGTTTCCTGAATCACCAAATTGAGATATGAACAATTATTGTGGTCGGTGTACACCACTAATTAAAATATCATTGTACTAGCATTACAAAACTGAGGAAATGTACCTCTCTGAGAGACAGATTAGACATCTTTGGTCAGTGCTAGCTATATCAAGCAGTAACCTAACTGGGTGTCAAGTGGCCTTTAATATAATTGTATTCATTATATTTACATCCCCAAGGAACTCAAGATGACATACATATGAATTTCTGTTGGGGGAAGGGTGTTTGCTTGATGACTTGGTATACCATACTAGGGGCCCCTAATTGCTCTGTTTCCTTTAATCTGCCTGTGCCTGAGGTAAGAAACAAAGCTAAATGTTGCCAGTGTAACTTCCTTTGTTTTCTCTTGATTGTGTTTAAGGGGGCCCAAACAAGCTACTCACAAGAAAAACTGCTCTGATACTTATTTTCCCAGGCATTTGGGCTTCAGCTATGCCTGATTGTTGTGAGCTGCTTTTGTGATATTCATGGAGGGGGGGGGGGAGGGTGTTGTAGAATATTTGAGTGGTTGGTGTGTATTAAAAATGAACACTTTTAGTATTGTGGTGTGTATAGATTTCATTTTTATTGCATCTGTTAATATTATTTTATTGATTAAGGTTCATATTGACCTTGTCTTTTTTTGTTCTATTGGCTATAGATTTTTTAAAAAATACCTTTTCTTGTACAAATTGCTTCAAGACTGCTTTTTCAGTGTGAAGCAAGACAAACATTTAATAACTGAATGAATGATGACGATGTGATCATTGCTGTACAATGCTCTTGAGATGCTTGGTACATTGCATTGCATTGCATACCACCCCACATACTGTGATTGATGCATCTGATTTTGTGCGATAGCTTTATTGATAAATAAAACACTTAAAAGAACGAACTCTTTGTGAGAGCTTCCACAGTTTCGTCTATGATTTACCAGGTTAGAAATGAAATATAAAACTGAACTTGAGTTTTCTTTTGTTCCGCTTATTCAGCAATTTTACCGGTGCTACTCCTGGCCTAATACAGTTATTGATTACCTAATGAGGCTAAAACACACACACACACACACACACACACACATCCTCTGAGGCTGCAATTGTATTCACATCTGTTTGGGAATAAACCCCATTGAACTCTACTTCTGAGTAGACCTATGTATTGTATAGGTCTCAGTTGGCTTATTGTAAAAAAATTAAAAAAGCCAACTCAGCAGGATGCATATGCAAGTCAGATTTGATGTCTTAGACAGTTTGTAAATAACTGCAAATCATAAAGCATGACATGTAAAAAGAATGTCAGTTCAGTCCCCAGTTTTTGTGATGACAAGCAAGCGATTACACACAAAATGTGCATTTTTATGAAATAGAGACAATGTGCTAGTTAAAACATCATATAAAAATCAAGTTCTTTAAGCTTGTAATTTAAAGAAGACATTTAGTGATACCATTCCCACAACCCTCCATTTTTATTTTATTTTTGCCTATGTTAAACTAGTATGTAGTGGTGGCTTATGTTGCTCAAACAGGTCAGTATTAGGCAATGTGGGGAGGGGAAGAATTCATAATATTTATTATTTTTATTAAGTTACTTCATTTATAACCCATTGACCTGACTGAGGGGCTAACTCCAGCTACCTATGGAGCAGCCACATTTTGGTTGCTTGCACCCTCTCCTTGACACTGAGGGTCAAGGAGATGGTGGCAACTATCACTTGCCCAGACCTTGCTGCTGAGAGAAAGCAAGGCGGAGCCATCCTGTGGAGCCCCTGCTTTCTCTTGCTTGCCCTCCCTACCCCCACCCCCCACTCTCTCTCCCTCCCTGGGAGGCCCATCAGGGAAGATTTGGTTCCCTGGGTCCCCACCACTTTGATACTCAGACAAAGAATTCTGCTGGGCAAATGAAGGGATGAGGTCGCTGCTCCTTCCATGACCACATTGCATTGCCCAGAGAGGGAGGGAGGGAGGGAGACAGAGAGAGGCAAGCAGAGACAGCTGCATGGATTCTGCCTGTAAGCAGTACTTGTGGGCCCGATCCTCCCTGCCACAATGGCCACAAATGCGGCAGGGTCTTGCTATTTACTGTGTTATCTGTACAGCACCATGTACATTGATGGTGCTATATAAATAAATAATAATAATAATAATAATAATAATAATAATAATAATAATAATAATAACAAAGGGTGAGCAAGAGAGGAGGTAAGAGCAGCCATTGCCTTTCCTTGCTTGCACATTTCTCTGCTTCCCCCCAGATGTGGCAGAACTCAGGGGGCGTGGCAGGAGGAGGCTCCAGATAGCTTTTCTTCCTGGGGAAGGGAAAGTCCCTCCCTTCAACTCTTTTCCAGGCTCTGCTGCAAAGTGGAGGAAAGGAGAAGAGATTGATATTTACTGTCTGATCCCTTTACTCACTGATCAGCTGTGTGTAAAATAAAAGTGGCAGTGTATAGCATAGCACCCTTTTTTAAATGTGCATTTAACGCCATGTGCAGTTAGCCTCAGGCAGTAGCTTTCTAGATCTTCAGGCAGGGGTCCTTCCTCGTTTTAAAAACTGGAGATGCCGTGGATTGAAGCTGAAACCTTCTAATGCAAAGCATGTGTTCTACTCACTGAGCTATAGAACTTTTCTACACAAGGCATTTATTGTGCACTCCACATTCCCTACTCATCGTTTATGAGTCCCATAGATGACATCATGACCCTGCAGTTTTGCTTCTGTTTTTAAACAGCACTTTTGATGAGATTTTTTTTTAGAGCAGGGAAAATTAGGTATTATTTCTGAAAGCAAAAGGAAACCTTCTTTCTACTTGTGTATTTGTGCTATTCCACTATACTACTGTAGCCTCTAGAGATTATGTATCAGAAAACCATGAAAGGAAACTCTCTTTGTGGAGTAGTCGGATCTTGATTCTGCATTGTAACCAAAAGTAGATTCAGCCTTGTGCAGAGAAGACCTCACCCCTCCCTTCCCCAATTGGCAGCATTCCTTGGAGAATGCTATGCCGGTTAAACAAGTATAAAACTAATTTATAACATAGACAGACACCTGCAAAAGACACACAAAATGTGAGCTCAAACCAAAGGCTGGAAATCCGTTTCAAACTTTTGCAGTTTTGAAATCTGCTGCCTCGGCACTACAGCTTCTAGTCTTGGCCACGTTACTCGTTTACATCCATCTCGATTCTGTTAATGATTTATTAATAACGCTTCCCATAAAATGCAAGGCAAGGCATGAATAATTTAAGGCTGGTCAAGGCATAACAAGGAAAACAAGGACAAAACTGGAAAAGAATACGCAGTCATGTGATATAAGTTTCTGCACTCCTTTAAGCTCCCCGGAGTTCCCCTTGAAATATGTGTGCTTTTAGGATTGCATATCTTGGGATGGAGAGGTTTTCTGGATCGAAGACAGAGAAAAGGAATCCAGGCAAAATACCTTGCTTGTAATACAAGAGTGAAATACGAAGCTTGCTGTCTTTTGCTTCAACCACTTCAATGCAGTTACTATTCTGCCTGGCAAACCTGCTTATGGAGATCACATTTCCAGAGCATTTTTTCTTGGGGCTTAAATCTATATGGAACGCATGTGGGTGCTTTTTGATGTAATTGAGCAGAGAGTTATATACTGCTCCAGCAGTTTCACTTTTTAATGGGAATATGGCACTTAAACTGTAGAGTGGGGAGAGGGAAGAGATTAAAAATCAATTGACAAGAATTGTAGCAAATTAGTTTTATTCTGGGTTTTGTTCTGGTTTTTATTTTACTGTTACGATTTATTAGCTGTGTTTTATTAATTTACTTTATTTTAGTTTTTACTGTTTTATTGCTTTGGTGATGATTGCTGCTTCATTGCTGCTTTTGTTGTGATTTTATTGTGGCTTTACTTATTTTCTAATGAGCTGATTTGTAGAGCTTTAGTTCAAAAGTCCATGCTGTAACACAACTGTTACCTGCCTTTCCCCAAAGTAAATAATTGCAACATTATAAAAACTCACCTGCTCGAGATCCAGCACAACTTTGAGCCAGCACTCTTTTCTACTAACCTAACACTGACAGCATAAGAAGAGTCCTGCTGGATCAGACCAAAGGCCTGTCTGATCCCGCATTCTGTTCCCACACTCCACCGTGCAGTTTGGGAAGGCCTCAAGTGATTAGAGTGTTGGACTTGGACTCAGGAGAACTTGGTTCTTCTTGTTGTTGTTGTTATAATAATATTACATTTATCTACGGCCCCAAAGCTGAAGCTCTCTGGGCGGTTTACAAAGATTAAAACGTTGAACATTAAAAATTGATTTACAAAATTTAAAACCATAAAGGCATAAAAACAGACAAGGGCAATGTATATTTAAAACAACTGTGAACTCTCAGCCAGGCCTAAATATAGATCTGGGGTCAATTAAAATCTCAGCATATGCTGTTAAATGCCTGTAAGAAGAAAAAAGTCTTGACCTGGAGCCGAAAAGGTAACAATGTTGGTGCCAGGCAGGCCTCGTCAGGGAGATCATTCCACCACTGAGAAGGCCCTCTCCCTTGTTGCCGTCCTCCGAGCTTCCCTTGGAGTAGGCACCCAGAGGAGGACCTTAGATGTTGAGCATGGCGTACGGGTAGGTTCATGTCGGGAGAGACGTTCCATCAGGTATTGTGGTCCCAAGCCATGTATGGCTTTATAGGTTAAAACCAGCACCTTGACCAGTTCTCCTTGACCGTGAAGTTCACTGAGTGACTTTGGGCTGGTTACTGATGCTCAGCTTAACCAAACCCAGAAGGCTGTTGTGAGGATAAAATGGAGAGCAAGAGGACCATATGAGCTGCCTTTGGTTCATTCAAGAGGAAAAAAAGGTGGGATATAAATGTAAAAATAACTAAATCACAATTTCCCATGATGCATTGAGATGTTGAGATTTTCTATATGAAGCATTTATTGTGCACTCATTATTTACAGTGCACTAAACAACTCAGTTGTTTACGGGTTCTTTAGTTGTCATTGACCCTGTTCAGACGACACATGAAGCCACGGTGGTTAAGCATTTTGAGCTAAACATTATGGCTTGTGTGTTGTGTGAACCATGACTTAGCATGTCACGTCAACCATTCCTAATCATGCTGGCTGCATAACTACAATTTAAACACGCTCTAACCATTTTGTTGAAAAAGGGCTAGCATGTTGTCTCAAAGGGCCAGTGTGGCCTTCCAGTTTTGCTTCTATTTTTAACAGCACTTTCAGCACTTTTTTTTTAGAGCAGAGGAAATGCAATATAATTTCTGAAAGTGAAAGAAAATGTTTTTTCCACATATGTATTTGCACTATTCTACTATAGCACAGTGCCACAGAGGAAAAGAAAGACTCTTTGTGTGGTGCTCAGATTTCAGTTTTGCAACAAAACTGGTAGTAAATACAATGGATTAACAGTATTGTGATGAAAAGCTACAGTATGTGTTCACCATTACTCACTCAATGTTGTTTACAGCTGCTTTAAATGACTTCATCGCCATCAAGTTTCACTTCTGTTTTTTAAAAGCAACTTCATGGTGAGGTGGGGGTGGAATATGGAAAATCTGGTATTTTTTGCCAAAAAGCAACAAAGCTTAAATCTTCAGTCCCACCAGTGTAGTTGTGTTATTCTGCTATACCACACCACCACCTAGAGGTTATGCAGTGGAAAATATGGGAAAGCAGGAAAGGAAATAACTCTATGTCGGCTGAGTTCAGACAACACACTAATCAATGGTTGACTTCCATTTTGTTCCAATTACCCACCCACCCCCGTTGATTAGCATGTCGTCCAAACTCAGCCATAGAGTTTCCAATCTCAATTCTGCAATGAAATTGGAAGTAGAAACAGTGGCTTAAACAGCCTCACCTAAGAAAACTCACTGGCAAAAGCTACAGAAAGGGAGAAGAATTACAGAGGGTTACAGAGGGGATTCTGTGAATCTGCTCACATATCTTAACATTTGATGCCAAAGATTACAATGTACTTTGCCTCAAGCACTTCCTTCTTTTGAGGTTCACTCTGCCTTGGCACTGTGTAATCTACACATTCAATACTTGTCAGCTGTGGAACTAATATTTGCCTCAGACCTCTGAGAGGGAGAATAAAAATAAATTTCCCCTGCCTGTTAGAATTACACAGCTGGGGCTGAGATGCTCCAGGAAGAGCCTGGGATGCAAATGTATCTTTTAATACTTGCAAGTCTAATTAAATGTAGCCATAACCCCTTGCTGTGGTAAATTCTCTGTACTCTGAAGCTGTGTATTAATGTTCTTCCTAAAGAGCGTGATGAATCCTCCAGGGAGGCTGTTTCTTGGATGCTACCGTCGCAAGCTTTCCCTGCCTTGTTTTGCAGCTGAGTGATGCTGCCACTAAAATGTGTGTGTTTTTTGTAAAAAAAAAAAAAATCAAAACCAATCAAATTTGATGTGTAGACTGGCTGTAAGTGAAAGGCACTCTGTACCTTGCTAAGGAGATGTTAGTTTGACGCTAACATTTTCACAGACAAATTTCCTGTCTCTAGTGCTTTACATGAACATTTCCCTCACTTATATTTGCACAGACATGTAGAAGTCAAAATTAAACAGAAGAAACACATTTTATAAGATTTTTTTAAAATTAAAAAAACACATTTCCTTCTACAGCTTCTCTACTGTTGAAAATCGAAAGGTGCTATTTCTGTTTTAAAATATATTTGAGGCTCATGCACAGAGAAGTTATTCCGTCAACAGCAAACTCCAAAGCCGAGTATAGAAGCGAAAGACAGTAGTTTCTAGATACTAGGAGGAATCCCTAAATATGCAGAAGTGTATACGTTTGTAAATTAAAAGAAAAATAATTAACCCCACCCCAAGCAACCTAACAGGGACTTATGAGCTTCCAGACTTACAGGTGGCAGGAGACCTACAGAAAGAAAGAGGCCTAAAATAACAAGATATTGGGCAGTTTGTGAAGGGGGTTCCACACAATTAAATGGGCAATGGGTCAACACTGTTGAGCTCAGCCCTAAGGTTACGTGGTTTCTTGTTCCACCCTCAGTTAGCTGTTGCATCTACAGGGGGAAGCCTGTGTGTGAAGACATGTATGAGTTTAGGCTTCCCTGGAAGCTGGATCACACAGGTTCCAAGGGGAGCTATCCATATAGAGGTCTACACACATAGGCTCCCCCCCCCCCCGCAGATGCCCATGTCTAACCTGCAGACATTGGGCTGGGGGAGGCTGTGTTGGGGGCAGTAACCTATCAAGGGAGCTCTTGTGAGTAGAATTAAGACTACAGGTGTGAGCGGTTTCAGAGCCGGTGCCAGACTATTTTGTGCCCTTTGCAAGGTGAGCTCTGGGCGCAGTCTCCACTCGGTCTCCAGTGGCTGCAGCCCCCAACGGGGAAAGCAGTGCGCCGGGGCTGCTGCTGCTGCTGCTGTGCGAGGGCTGCCTGTCTCTGCCCTGCCCCGTGAAGGAAGCTGACGAGGCTCTACAAGCCAGACTGGTGAGCCCAGAAGACTCAATTAGGCCCACAGTCCAGAGGTTATGCAACCCCGCTTTAGATCAAGACTGACCCTGTTCAGACGACACACAGTAGTTAAGCATTTTGAGCTGAACAGTATGGCTTAGTGTGTCGTGTGATCTATGATTTATCACGTCATGTGAACCATTCCTAACAACAGTGGCTACATAACCACAGTTTAAACACACTCTCTAACTATTTGCTGCAAAAGGTTAGCAGCCTAACCATGGCTTAGCGTGTCATCTGAATAGGTCCATTGAAGGCCCTCCTCTCAATCTTATCATTAAGATGCAATTGGTGGGTACCAGAGACAGTGCATTCTCAGCTATGGTACTGTAGAACTCAGTCCCCAGGAAGACTTACAGAGTTTTACGCAGACTCTGAAAACCTTCCTATTTCAGAAGGCTTTTACTAATTGATTGTTATGTTTGAAACTTAATTTATACCATTTTAATTTATTGTAAGCTGCTTTGTGAAGTTTTTTGCCTTGAAAAGCTGAGCATAAATATATTGTGTGGAGGACTTCCTGTATGATTCAGCTCCTTCTTAGGAGTAAAGCTGTGCCAGGTGACAGCAGTCAGAATCAGGACCTAAAGTCTTCCCCACCCCTCATAAATTTGCTCTACCCATCTTTAAAATGTCTGTGTTACAGTTTGTATTTTATTTAGCTTATGCTGAGCCATATACACTATAATGAAAATATTTGTCATCTTTGTCAATCTATATAACTTACAAAAATATACTTGTTTCATTTTAAAATATAGGTTAGTTGAGTTAAACGTAAAATTGTTACATTCCAGTATAACCAGAGCTGCGTGATCTTTTCTTGTGCTCTCCATAACTTCATAAAATGAAATTTAGAGCACAATGCTATGCATGTTAAGACAGAAAAAGTGCTACAACTCCCAGCCTCCCCTACATACCATGGTTGATTGGGAAATGCTGGGAGATGTAGGACATTTTTCTATCTAAATATACATAGGATTGGGCCCTTAATTGTTTATCTGGAGCAACATACTTGTTGTCCAATAGCAGCCACCAAGAACAGTGCTGAAGCATTTCTTTGAAAGAAGTGTTGGCTAAAAATAATAAAATATTTAAGCTTTAATAAAAGGATGAAATATAAAAGCTGCAACTTTATACAGGAGTTGAAGACCACCAGAGGTGATAGATAGGCAGTCAGAATTTGAAATGATTTAAGACCATGCTCATAAAACTGCCATTCATGCAATACTCTGGAAAGGGGCTGGGGGATGTATGGCCCTCCAGATGATGTTATAGTGCAACTCCCATCAGCCTTAGAGAGTCAAGAGAGGTGATGGGAGTTGCAGTCCGACAACATCTAGACCCGGGGCTAGAAAATGCAATTTGTGATGCGAGCCTGCCAGCTACTGTTTTCATCTGGTCTTTTTAAAAAAATACTCCCAGAGTGTCTCTATATTAAGGGATATCATGTTGTTTACCCAGGGCTGTTGTCCTCCTTGGTTCTTTGGTGCAATTGATATGGGCTGCATTATATGAGAGGAGAGGGGCAATGAGGTGGAAGTTCCTGGAGATTTCCAAGGCTCCTTTAAACAGCAGACACATTTGAATCAAAGAGGTGCCTTCCTGCCTCCCTCCCTGGCATGTGTGCAAAGGAACAGGTGGGGAGAGTGTGTTGTTTTCATCTGCTGCAAGTCTGCAACCCTCAACACACTTACTTGGGATTAGGCCCCATTGAACACAATGGGAATTATTTCTGAGTAGACACATGGGGAACTACTAGCACAACCAATAGAAAGAAGAAAAATAATTAGAAAGAATCACATTGGATTTAAACCTAGCGCACTATAATCTAGCATAATGAAGGGCTTTGTTCTTGTGGTCTTAGAACCCTCTGCATCCCCACAGCACTCTTCCCTGGAAGTGAGCCCCACTGAACTTAAAGGGGTGCTCTTGGTGGGGTGGGGGATTCCTTGCAGGGAGGCATTTCTCCCTCCAATAGCAGGGAAAGTCCTTCCTCCACAAGTTCAGAGTATAATGGCAATTTTACTATAGGGTGACCACATGGAAAGGAGGACAGGGGTCCTGTATCTTTAACAGTTGTATTGACAAGGGAATTTCAGAAGGTGTCATTTGTATGCACGCAGCACCTGGTGAAATTCTCTCTTCATCACTATAGTTAAAGCTGCAGGTGCCCTGCTCGCTTTTGTATCTGGTCACTCTAGCTATACTCCTGAAGCTTTAACTGTTGTGATGAAGAGGGAATTTCACCAGGGGCTGCATGCATACAAATGACACCTGCTGAAATTCCCTTTTCTAAACAACTGTTTGTTTGTTTGTTTATTTATTTATTTATTTATTACATTTCTATGCCGCCCAATAGCCGGAGCTCTATGGGCGGTTCACAAAAATTAAAAACATTCAAAGTATAAAACAACGGTATAAAAACATAATATAAAATACAATATAAAAGCTCAACCAGATAAAAACAGCAGCAAAGCAAAATTAAAAACTGTTAAAGATACATGAACCCTGTCCTCCTTTTTATATGATCACCCTAAATTTTACACACTGCCAATTTCATGCCATTAGGGGTTTATTCCAGCTTATCTCTGATTCTCTGTAAATGGGATAAGGGGTGGGGGAAAGGGGCGGCTGTTGGCCTGGCTGTTGCCAACATCATTTAATCGACCCACAAACTTCAGTGAGTGGCCAGTCAGGAGCATGCTATAAATCACTCATTTAGAGAAGCCCCCAGTCCTTTCTAATAATTGTAGTTAGGCTGCTATTCTATTCATATTTACCTGAGAGTAAGTCCCATCAAAATCAATGGGGCTTACTTCTGTGTAGACATGGATAGTATTGCGCTGTTAATTACTAGCTTAGGTGGAGTTCTGTTAATCTCAATAAGATCACAACCTTGGTATTAAAATTACATACACAGTAATATCAAGAATAACAGTGTTCAATACCTTTTGGAAATGACTAAAGTAATTTGGTTTCACTCTGTATTTCAAATTAAACACAGACGCATTTATTGCCAAGAAGACACATGCTTTTACTAGACATTCAGTATCGGAATCTGTGTACATATGTTGGGTAGGGAGGAGATGTGTCTTCCAGTGAGATTCAGCCTAGGAAGTTGCTCTGCCATCTAAAATAACAGAATATCACATACATCTTCCAAGTCCAAACGTACACAGATCAGCTTCATCTGTTACTAAATTTGTGAAAGGACTTAGCAATACTCCAGGGTCGAGGTCCAAACAGGCAACATATGCAAAGGAACAAGAACCATATGTGCAACTATAGCTTCATTTAAAGCTTTGGGTTGGTACATAGGGCTCAGCCGACACCAGGAGGAACGTCCGCCCTTCCCAATGCCCATCAATGCCAACCATGCATCTCCCAATGCTAGCCAAGTCCCTTGTTCTATGCTGAAGGAGGTATGGCGCATGTAGAAAGACAAAAGGCATGGGGGGATAATGCCATCCATACATGTAGCCATACCCAGCCTGTGAAGGGTCTAGTTGGGGGGGGAATTCAGCTGCAAACCACTAAAGTGTTCTGGACCATTACAATAAGCCATGGTTTATTGTACATTCCTAATCCTTTCACTATCAGTGTATGGTATTAGACAAATGTAATCAATGGAAGAAATATGTATTGTCATTCTTTCAGAAATGACAGACGGTTATTGACCTAATGTGAAAAAAATTAGGACCATTTGACACATACTGTTTGTATTTGCCTTGATTGATGAAAAATAGCTGTTTATACACAATGAATGGGAATGATAGATTTGGCACCTTCCGTTTCCTGTGCTTTATCATTTCCACCTCCCTTTTTATATCCAGTCAAACCAAAGTCTGCATAGATCTTCCACTGACTCAAAGATCTCGTAAAATGATATGCGTCTTTGTAAGGCTCTTAAATTAAATGTAGTTACAGTTTATTCTAAGATGTAGAAGCAAACACATACCACGAAGTACCAAAACATTTAATTGGGGGATAGATGTGTGCAATGACCCATAATCTCATACCTCCAACATTCTAAAGGTGGCTTTCACCAAACCCCTTTTTACCTTAAAGATACCATTCCTAGCATCCAGTCACAAGCAACGGCCTACCAATTTGCCATGTTACAAGTCCAACCCTCTTAATGGATCCTGTGGACAATTGCTGTAGATGGAGCTAAAGAGGGGGACCAGAAAACAGTGTCAACCTTGAGTAAAAGACAAAAACGCACTCAAAAGACCAGAAGGACATTTCGTGCAGTGGAACATGTAAAAGTTACTGAATCTGAAGGGCACCATATGTTTCTATATCTCCCAATTGGATGCAACCTCCATCTCCTGACAGTGTTAAAGGACAGATGGAGATTGCAGATCAGAGACTGCAATCAGAAAATGCATGAAAAGAACTAACTCCTTTTTTTTTAACTGGATATTTTCCCTGGCTTTCATCACAGGATTCTTCCCCTTAGTGTATTTGAAACCAAATAACAAGAGCCATTTCAGAAAACATACCACAACAGTGCCTAAAATGAAACTCTAATATCATTACCTCTCAGCTAGATATCAGTGTACACTCTACTTTCTAGAAGTTACTCTTCTCTCAATAGATTTTACAAGGATTGCCATACCTTGTAACATACTTCCTGCCTTGTCAGTGATTTCAATGTCATTATGGTGGCACAGCCAAGAATCTTTTATAGCCATTCAGCTGTTCGAGAGAGTTAATCGCAAAAATAAAGAGGAGACTGTTATTATGCATCCCAGCTTTGGAATTCACCACATAACGCTTATACAGTCGCAGGGGGAGGGACTCCATATGTGCATGTATTTACCACCTCTCATATACAAAATGTGTAGTAACCTTTTAAATTCCTTTTCTTCTTCCTCTCTCCTACTCCTGGAGCATATCAATACAATCATTCCCATGTAACCCCATAGGTTTAGAGGGGAGATTTGAAGAAACTACAGTCCCCCACGCCCACCCTATATAGCATTATTTATCCAGATGAATGGAAGATACTTAAATGACTATAAAATTAGTTTCCTTTGCCACAAGCCGTCATGCTTAGAGTATGCAGAGTGCACATGTTAGGTTAGATTTGCATGCTCTGTTGATGGTTTGTCATGCAGAGGAATCAGTATTTTTATGGTTATGTGGTAAACCCAGGTCTCTTCTGTAAACACATAGAGAAGGATTTCCCCCCAATACACTTATATGCACACATACATATCTTTTGTTCTAAGACTGGTCATACTGAGACTGATGATGTGGGTGGGGGCATTGCTCAGTGTCATAGAATCCCTGCTTTGCATTCAATCCCTGGCATCTCCAGGAAGAGCTTGAAAAACTCCTGCCTGAAACCCTAGAGAGCCACTGGTAGTCAGTGACGACAATATTGGGATTGATGGACCAATGGCCTGATTATGCATAAACGGTGCCCTATGTTTATATACACAGAATGTTCCTTCCTTTCTAGATTATCAACCACAAATAAAAACATAAACCGTGGTTATCAACATAAGTACTTGGAGGTTTCTTAAATTCTGTCTTGAACAAAGCAGACCATAGCAGGCATGACAAATGCAAGATTTGTACAAGATGTGTGTAATATCTATTTAATGTGCAAGCTGCAAGGCTTGATGTATAATACACACAAAGTGCAAACTTAATGATGAAATCTCTCATGGGTTTCAGCCTGGATATCTTGACAAGCATCAAATGAGACTTGTTTTGTAATATTATTCACTCTTTCCTCTAAGCCTATATATATATATATATATATATATATATATATATATATATTGAAAAAATATAGTGTCTTGTTGATGTTACTAAAGGGAAAAATAGCCCTGTTACACTTAAAAATATATGCTTACCTAGTGGCCAGATATTTTTAAGTGTTGTGGTGGAATATGGTGTGTGCGTGCAAGAGTGTGTGCATATTCACATGATGAATAAATCATTTGTTTTGATGTATGTCCAATTTTGTTGCCCTGACTACAAGCTCTCTAATTTTAGAAACATCTTCAAGGTCGTTTTTGAGCTTTGTGCATTGCCTTTTCTTACACTGCTTATCTGAAGCCAAATGTCATATAAAGCCTTTAAAAATAAGGAGGAAAAAGATCCATCAGTACAAGTAAATTCAAAATAGGCTTCCCTCCTACAGCCAGAGATTTTGACATTCTCCAACATTCAAAATATAGTTAAGGTCACTTGGGTGAAATTACTTGTGTGAATTACTATAATGATAATTTAATTTATTCAGCACATACAACAAGCTCTCAGGTGATGAGCATATGCATAAAAACAATATGATTGAATTATTTCAAAATTTGGCAGTTTAAGAACAGAGTTAAAGCTATCTCATGTTGGATTGAACTGCAAAAAGCAAGGAAATTGGAAGCTAAGTCTGATGCCTTAACTGATGTGCCCTGTAATCAGCAATGATGTGCAATGTCACAAATTGTGCTTGCTTACCCTCCATGCACCTAGGCTTTTACTTGGTCTTTCAGGCCCCAATCCAAATGGGGAGGATGGAGTGCCTGCGACTTCTCACGTCCTGGTACTGTATTGCTTTACTCTTTTGCTAGAGTATGTGTAGTTGTACCTCCTGCGAGTTGAACCATGTCAGTTTACATGAGTAGATGGATGGGTGGACTGAGGAAGTCCTCTTCTAGCCCTAAGGCTAGATGCTTCATTAGGCAATACAGGACCAGGACAGTTGGGACATCTTTGCTGACCAAGGAAAAGCGTTGAGAGCATGGAGGTTGGGTGCATGGAGGGTAGTTGTAAGAAAGCACAATTTGCAACATTGGACATCATGACTGATCATGGGGCACGTCAGTTAAGGCATCAGCCTTAGCTTCCAATTTCCTGGCTTTGTGGAGTTTGAGCCACCCAACATGATATAGCCTTAAACTAGCAGGTTTTTTGATCATTGCATTTTCCTAGTTTTTGAAAAGGGAATTTGTAATTACAGTGTTGGCCATCCTACCCTCTCCCCGATGTATTTGAGGCCTCAGCTAGATTACGGGGGTAAAAGGGTGATGATCTCGCAATTTTATGATCATGAGATCATCACCCTCGTTTACATGTGGCACGTGACATTGCGGCCACCATTTTGTCTTTGTTTTTAACGAGTGCTCGTGCGCAGGTGAAGTTTGTTTTTAAAAAATAATTTCCCTGCACCCCACCCCCGATGGGCACAGAGCTCCTGAGGAGTTCTGTGCCCCGTGCCCGGGTCCCAGCTTCTAGCGGTTAATTGCGAGGAGCCAGAACAAACCGCAAACCGCAACTTTCCGCGGTCTCAGGATCATCCCGAAACTGTGGGAAAACCACCAAAAAATGGGTAGGGTAGGATCATGCCTCCCTGCTCCCGGGATCCCCTGTGCATCATGAGGATGCACAGGGACGATCCCGGGATGATCCCTGGGATATCACTCCGTCTAGCTATGGCCTGAATCTGCTTTCTTGCAAGTTAATAATGCATGGGATTATGAATACTTAACTAATGGTAATCATGATTTCATTTAAGAGTCAGGATTCTAAAATCTCCGGGAGAACTTCCACAGATGGAGGAGGCTGGCCTCTACAGTTCACCTCCACCTGTAAAAAGCTATGAGGAAGTTGAGGGGGGCAGTGAAGGTAGCGAACTCACCCCTCCTTCCGTTTTTCGCATGTAGAGAGTATGCACAATGCAGATGACTGAATAGGGCTAGATTCTCCCAAGCATCTTAATGAGCATTCATAGAACGTGAACCAACATTCAGTATAATGTGTGAATATACCTCTAGTGTGAGACATGATCCTTGCATTTCCTTTTCCTACCACACAGAAAGCAAGAGCAAGGAGTTGGGCCCTTGCCCTGCATTTCCGCTTTCAGAAATGTGGTATGAAACCCTAATCCTTCTGCTTCCCCCACCTGGGCATTCCATCCCCCACCCCTCCCAAATTCTCTCAGAATCAAAGTGCAAGTTAATTTGAAAGATGTAGCTAGTTTCCTTCCCCCTTAAAAGTAAGCTCATGGGACCCTAAAGATATGGATAGGGGGTTTTAACCCTTTTCCCTGTGCCTGCAATGTACCTAACAAATGGATGCCAGTTTGGCAATGTAAATTGGTGGCATGGGCAGACCTGACCCAAGATGCAACATTTAATTTCTAAGCTCCATTAATAATAATAATAATTGGGGGCGTGCTGCTCTATGTATTTCAGTGAGCGCATTGTGCTCTTACCAATCAGAGGATCCGATCTGAAAGGCAACATTACTATCATTTAGGTCATCCTGCCAACCCAGCTCCCCCCAGATGTTTTGGGCTACAAATCCCATCATGCTCAGCTGGCCAAGGATGATAGGAGTTGTAGTCAAAACAGATCTGAAGGAGACAAGGTTGAGGAAGGCTGACTCAGGGGAAGTGGGGGGGGGCTATGTTTAGAGCCTGTCAGCTTTGGCAAAATCCCTTTAGAAAACAGAGCATATCTTTGGCAGCTGATGAGGTAGCAGAATGAGAATTTCTGCTTGCCTAGCAGAACCCGTTCTGGCACCTTGCTCCCTTGGAGTTATGACTGTTTGGCCTTCCACCATACGCAGTTCAAGGAGAAAGAAAAGAAAACTCTGCTTTGTTTTTCTGACTGCAGACCACATTTCTTCCTGCCACCTCTAGAGCCTTTCTTCAGCGATGCTCACATCCATTCATTTGTAAGGAGGATTTTAAAAAAAAAATCACAGCGAATGACAGCAGATCTAGCTGGAACATTCAATTTTCAAATGTTCAAATATGCCGATAGGGCAATGTGGACAAGATCATGCAGATGCATGTCAAAAATGGAACAGTCACTTGGTGTAAATTCAGCTATTGGCATGAGATATAAACATAGCTTAATTTAAACAACTAGACAAGATCTCAAAGAAATACACAATGGAGCAGTTTCTACCATTTGCTGCCGGCACCGCAGCCTTAACTGTCTGATGCAATTGAGGAAAAAACACAAAATAGTCTGTAACCCATAATAAATGTTTACTAGATACAAAATACACAGTCCACAATTTTTTAAAAAATGCATCAAAGTACAAAACTCTTGAGAATTTGTGCCCAGTTTTCCCTGGATCACAAAACATTTAATGCCATGGCTTTTTGTTGCCTTGTCTTATTTCCATGTCACCCGTGCTTGGCGAGTACTCTCCGTTTCGTAGAGATCCCCATTTCCTTTTGACACACTGCATCATGGAACATAGGAAGCTGTCTTATATCAAGTCAGGCCATTGTCGGTCCCTCTGGCACAGTATTGTTGACACTGACTGTCAACAATAGCATCTGAAGTAGGAGTCTTTTCCAGCACTACCTGGATATGCTTGGGATCGAACCAGGGGCTTTTGTGTGCAAAACATGTGCTCTGCCACTGAACTATGGCCCTCTCTCCATGGAAGGGACACGACTGTCTCAACCTATTTTGGCACCCCACATGCTGCCACACTCTCTTCTGTCTTGCCCACCGTGGCAGCAGCTGCTACCACCACTGCCCTCCTCTTCCTTACCTTCTCTTCCCCACCTGCCACTTTCACACACACACCCCTCCTGACAGTACTGCTGCCTCCTCCTTTTCATCTTCTCTTTCCCTTTCCCATCCACCCTGGCCGCTGCTGCCACCATCACCTACTCCTTGCTGCCTCCTTCTTTCCCCATGTATCCCACCTGGCTGCCAGCACCTCCTCCTCTTCCTTCTTCTCTTCTCTTTCCCTTCTCTCCATCCCTTCTGTCATCCTCCACTTCCCAGTTTCCCCTCTGATGGCTGCCACCTAATTGCTCTTCTTGCCATGCAGGGTTCTTCCTAGCAAGGGATTCCAGATGAGGTAGCCCTCAACATTGCCTGTTCTCCCATTCTCCACTGAAGGAGGGAATTTTACCACTCCCAGAAACCAGGCTTTCCACAGACCCTGATATTTATTTATTTATTTACCACACCTTTCTCAGAAAAAATGGCACTCAAGGCAGCTTACATGCACAATTAAAATTGAATAAAACAATAAAAAATACATTCAAATATAATAAAATGTAACAATTACAAAATAAAAAAGAATAAAAAGCATGGTAGCGATAAAAGGACAACAAAAAGTTACCTCAGTAGATCATCAACACCATCTACCAAATTATTATTTAATGCTTCAATTCTACCTTGAACAGATATTCTTGGCTTTTCAGGGGCAGAGCTAGGTTTTGTGTATTCACATCTGCACAAACTTTCTTTTGTCTCAGGCATCCCTGCCACTCAAAAACATTATGATTATTAATGTGAAACCATCTTAAGGCTCATGGGGGGGGGGGGAATCCAGTCTAGAATCTCTAGACTTCAAGTCTAAAAATCCAGTGATTTGTTTATCAAGTTTAGCATATGTAAACGGGTGATCTAAATGAAAGGGAAACCATGCAAGCCTAATTTCCTCTTCTCAGTAGTAGTTTTTTGTTGTTGTTGTTGTTGTTTTAGCTTAATGTGACTTTTATTTAAATGTACAAGAGGAATGCCATTACCACTGGATAATGGTAATGCATTTGTAGCTTGGCGTTTCCCCGAATCCTTCCAGGCGATTCAGACATATAACAGATTGGACAGCTCCCAGAGCAATCCCGTTAGTTCCATTGACCAGAGAAAAGACAAAAGCGACACAAATATCATGTTATGTAAAGATCAGATTAAAAAGAAGGGAAAGTATGGGGAAACCAGCCGATAGTGCAAGCTTCCTATCTTTACTGATTGATTGGTTTATTTTAAGGTCTGAACAACAGGAGATAATTATTTCAAGTGGGCCATTGCTAAGTTGTTTACTCAAACTTCGAAGCTGCCATTTGCTAATATGTCTTGCACAGTGGGAGTGCTTCCTTGATAAATCAGGAAAAGAATTACAAGATTGCTTAAGTTTTCCCTGGAACGCATCTAGACAGGAGATGTCCCTGAAGTAAGCCTGCCTATCCTAAATTAGACATTATCAACTGGCAAGTTTGCTTGGCTGACAAACAAGCATTAAGCAATGAGATATGAACAGAGCAGACTGTTGTCCAAGAAAGTGTGACTTCACACACACACACACACACACCAGTAATAACAGCCAGGGATATCCTTCCAGAGTCCTTGGTATTATCATGCCCATCCTTCTTCAAAGGTTGACTGAGAGAGGCTGACCATTTTTCTTCAGAAGCTGGAAGGATGGATCTATCCACTTCCAGGCACTAGGTTCTACAGAGTGTGGCATGTGATGGGGCCACAGCAAACAAGCATGGTGTCAGTGTACCATGGCCAACTGGAGCAGACACTGGTAGCCACAGCTTCCTCTTCCTCTCTTTTTATTTTGTAAAACCTTTTATAGGCAACAGTAGCCAGCCAGGCATGCACAGGTTACAGCTGCTGATTTTATGATTTGTACTTTTCATATATATTATCCTTTTTACAACAAAATGGTGCTCATTATGAAGTATATGTGTTTAGTATCAGGGCAGCAGAAGCAAACTCCATTTGATTTCGGTAGTCATGATGGTGCTGTGATGTAAATAAGTTAAACATGCAAAACTGCATGTGCTCAGAGTATCTCTTTCTTTTTTAAAAGTCAGGGTAGACAAACCTTTGCTTGTTTGTTTGCTCTAACGTATCAGGAATATAGGCACAGCTGTAAAGCATGAAATGGTGATGAAGAGGGATTGGAGTATAGAAATGTCAATTACATGCATCACAATGGAAGTAATACACATGGTTGTCTGAAGCCCACACCCTCATCTTATAAAACGATTAGGCCCAGAGTCTAGTGGCCTAGCTGCACCACCACAGGAGTGGTTAAATGAACACTGATTCTGCTGGTGACCCAGGGATATCCTGCTTGAGTCCTTGGTACTTTCATGCCCATTGTCCTTCTACAACCCAGCAGAATGGGGCATCCCCGTCTTTGCTGTCTATCCTCTCTTGCAGGGGGGCAGTTTAGAAGGAATAGGCATTCTAGGACCTTCCTACTTCTAAAAATAAACCAGATTCTTCATTGATGAGATACTAATGGAAGGACTTTGAAAAGGCAAAAAATACTGTATGAATTTCCACAGGGTGATTCTTAACAGCGTTTAATCTGTGAGCATATTGTTGACACTTCATTCCTCATATCATTCCTATATCATTCCTCATATCGAGGCAGTAGCTAAATCCTGTCGTTTCTTCCTGTATAATATTGCCAGGATCCGACCATTTTGTCTGTCTCTTCCGCCAAGACTCTCGTTCACGCACTGGTTATCTCTCGGTTGGACTACTGCAACCTTCTTCTCTCTGGCCTTCCTTCATCTCACATCAGTCCGCTGGTCTCTGTCCACCACTCTGCCGCTAAGATCATCTTCTTGGCCCGCCGCTCTGACCATGTCACTCCACTTTTGAAATCTCTTCATTGGCTTCCAATTCACTCCAGAATCCAATACAAAGTTGACCTTCAAAGCTTTTCACGGCCTAGCTCCTGCCTATCTCTCCTCTCTCATCTCACACTATTGCCCCGCTCGTGCTCTCCGCTCCTCTGATGCCATGCTTCTCGCCTGCCCAAGGACCTCTGCTTCCCTTACTCGGCTTCGTCCTTTTTCTTCTGCTGCCCCTTACGCCTGGAACGCTCTTCCAGAACATTTGAGAACTACAAACTCAATCACAGCTTTCAAAACTCAGCTAAAAACCTTTCTGTTCCCTATAGCTTTTAAATATTGAGTTTGTTCTGAATCTATACTGTTTAGCTTCACCCTACCCAGTGCCTGTTTACACTTCCCTGTGCCTGTTTGCATTCTCTTTCCCTCCTTATTGTTTACTACAACTTTATTAGATTGTAAGCCTATGCGGCAGGGTCTTGCTATTTACTGTGTAATCTGTACAGCACCATGTACATTGATGGTGCTATATAAATAAATAAATAATAATAATAATAATAATAATAATAATAATAATAATAATAATAATAATAATAAAACACTTTGATTAGTATTGCAGGCTTATCAAGGATCACTGTGAATTGTGTCAAGTGTTCTTCATTCGGAGGCCATTTCACAGCAAATTGTACCTTCTGTGTTCTACATTGGCCTGTGAGAGTGTTCTGTATTTCCTTCTTATTGATAGATTACTAGCTTTTGGTAAACTGCTTTTATAACAATGGGTTCAATTATTAGTGTGGTCTGCAGGACAGGATAAAAGGACACCACAAAAGGCAGTTAGATAGGCTGCTATTGCATGTTTCAAATATGTTTTCAAAATCCAGCCAAGGGCATTTCCAGAAAATGTTATGGGAAAAAGAACAGAACATAGATCTTTAACTTTTGCAAACCATCCAGAGAGCATCGGCTGGGGGGGGGGGGTTATATAAATGCAATAAAACAAATCAAATCTGTGAACAATAATGGTCAGAGTAAAGTCAGATGCTTTTATATTTGCATGCCTTTTGTAACAAGAGAGCCTGGGCATGAGAAAACAAGTTGAGCATTTGCTTGTCTTGTTCCAGTTAAGAATATTTGCTTTAATATATAAGATAGCTGAGGAAATGAGGCCTTTAAAATATTATTCTTCTTTCTACTGCCTGAGGTATGTAACTTAGTGCAATGTCCTCTGGTGCTGCTAAAGGAAGAGACAGAAAAGAAAGTCAGACTAGTGAGAAATCAAATTCTGCATGCATCAGCAGAACCACAGAATGACAAAGTTTTTTTTTTTTTTTTTTAAAGAAACTCTTGTGGTTTTCAATAAATCACTTAGCCTTGAGCTTTGTTGCAAAGGTAAATTAGAAGCATGACCCTAGAATCACATCTGGAAATTGGGCATAATCTCTGGTATTTCCCCTCTTCAAAGCATGCCAAATATTGCACTAATGTATCATGACAACTGGATAATTAAAGAATGTTTAGTTTATCTCATTATTGGGTCTTTTCCCAATTATCAGATTCATATTATACTTCTGCGTGTAAGTAGGGTGGCAACCAAAATATGAAATAAAATGAAAAATGAAAAGAAAACACCAAAGAACCAAGGCCTTTGAGTTCTCTGCTACCTCAGGCTCAGATAAGCATACTAGGTTTCTGCACAAACTCAAAGTACTAAAACATGGACAACAATGGTTGGCCCATTGATAGGGTGACCATATGGAAAGGAGGACAAGGCTCCTGTAGCTTTAACAGTTGTATTAAAAAGGGGAATTTTAGAAGTTGTCATTTGTGTGCATGCAGCACCTGGGGAAATTCCCTTTTGTATCTGGTCACTGTAGTATAGCTCCTGCAGCTTTAACTGTTGTGATGACGAGGGGATTTCCCCAGGTGCTGCATGCATACAAATGACACCTGCTGAAATTCCCTTTCTATACAACTGTTAAAGATACAGGAGCCCTGTCCTCCTTTTCATATGGCCAGCCTACCCATTGAAGAGCATTCCCACTGTGGGGAGAGAAGAGAGGTGACTAGGCTGCTTAGGGCACAATCCTATGCATGTTGAGAAAGAAAAAGTCCTATGCTGGAAGTTGTAGGACCTTTTACTGTCTCAACCTGCACAAGTTTTCACCCTTAAGGTACCAAGGCCTTAGCTAGACCTAAGGTTTATCCCGGGATCATCCCTGTTCATGTAAATGACACACAGGATATCCCGGGAGCAGGCAGGGACAACCCCAGGATGATCCCGGGATAAACCTTAGGTCTAGCTAAGGCCGAACACTCAAGATAGAAAAGACTTTCGCCCTTGAAAGTAAAAATGGATGCCCCAAAACATACAGGTTTTGAAATGAGTTTCAAGACTCTTGGGAAAGGGAAAAGCTTGTGTCACAACATCACTAGTTATATATTGAGAATGCAGCAGTTTTAAAATGAACAGTGGAGGGGAAATCTAATGGTTTTCATGTGAAAGGGGCTTAATGGACGTGTTCCCCTTCTCCGCCTGTAGCCAATACATCTTCAAAACTCTTCTGCTGCATCGTTTCATCCAGGATTTAATGGTTATCCAGGATGTAGCCAACTGACCTGATAGAAATGGTACCATAAGCATTCTGTGCCCTCAAGAAATAGTTTTGTAATGGGAATACTGTGAGACCTTTAACAAGAGGCATTCAGCTATGAAGTGATAACAACGAGTGATGATAACAGACAGCCCAGTGTCACGCTTCCTGGCCTTTCATCACAGAAGAGAGGTATTTGTAGCGGAGACTGTAAATTGCATCCTACTGCATGGGTGGTCAGGGGGAGTGTATACGCGACGCTTGAGCTGGCTAATATGCAAAGGTTGCCACCTGAGGCTCTGATGAAGTTCATTAAATTCAGCAGCCTAGTAAATGGTGGCTGTTGGTCAATGGCATTAACAAGGGTTCTAACTAGGTGCCTCACCTCCACTTTAAACTGCAGGCTGAAAGCTGGCTTATAAAAGACTATGCTCCAAACAGTGGATGCATTTCAAACCACTGATGACAGGGATATCAGGGTATCAAATGCAGCAGTGGACTGGAGATGCCACTGCTTAGTCACGTATATGAATTTATCAATATTCAGGTTTCAACTCTATTGAAACTGGAGATGTAAGAGGAGGGAGGAAGCAGTGTAAAACAGCCAAAACAGACACAGGCATGCAAAATCCAAGAGTCAGGTCATGTTAAGTCTATTGGATCTACCACAGGCCTTTTCAACATTTCCTCGTATTTTTGAACAGCATTTACAACAGGCACTGAAAATCAAGCCCAATCACAAACATGAGCCTCCCCTCACCATTTTTTTTTTCCTTCCAGGCTAGCTACAGAAACTACCCTGGCTGCTATTGATTATAGGCTACAAAGCTTTCCTTTTATCTCCTCACTGTCTCCTACTTCTAGTGCCACAAAAACGCTGGAAAAACACAAGCTTGATATAGCATACATGTCCCCAGCCATGGTAACATCAGCTTAGCCACATGGTTGCACAAAGCAGGTGAGATCAATCACTGACACCCAGCCAGAAGGCAATTTCTTTCAATAAGGGATAAGCTTGCATTCAAGCCTGCCTCGATGTGCAGCCACAGTCTCTAATGTGGATGTCTCTATCCCCCACATGTATTCAGTGCTGTCTGTTTACACTGTGATAAGAAGAAAGACACTCTAAACATGTTCAGAAGTACTATTTTACTTCTCACATTCCAAGACTTCACACCAGCAATGATGACGAAGCTCACAGGTACCGGGTTGTGAATGGTGGCTTAAAGTAAGCCCTTTATCTTTTAGCATCACAAAGCAGTAAATAAGAAAGGCAGGGGGAATGAAGCTGCATTCCTCTTTGATTACAAACATGATGTCTTAACCCTAAAAGGATTCAGCCTGTGTCTATGAACTTCAGCATCGGTAGGGACAAAGCAGAAACATTTCAGACCTGAAGCAATAGCAAAGACAAAAATCCCACTGAAGTACCCTTTCAATTAAGTTTGCTTATTTAACAAGGCTGTGACTGCTCTCAAAAACACACTTCATGCGTAGTAAGCTCCACTGAGTGACTCAATAAACTTTCATAGAAAAACACTACACCCATGATACTATGGTGTTAACTAATGAAAGCCCCAAATTCCGTTAAGAAGAAGGGATTTAATGTCATGGTCACTTCACAAGGCAGTGACAATAAGGGGACATGCTAGGGTCATGCAGAAAAACACTGAATAGTAGTAGAATACTAACCTTCTCTGGCCAAGGGACCATATGCCATCTCTGTAGGGCTGGCTTTGATCTGACAAGGTCATTTTTAACCAGATTCATATTTTGTGGTGTACATTTTAAGTGCTGCTGTAGCCAGGCAGTCTAGCCACAGGATCATCTGCAATGTGCACTACTTACTCCATAGTCAACTACTTTCCAAGATTAGATGGTAGCAGAATTTAATGTCCAATAAATCTATATCTATGCTGAACTGTTGTGGCAAACATATTGCTGCTTCTCCTTTTACAAGTGTTCGAACAGCATTTTCCACATGGCGCTAGAGCAGCCTGCTCCAACCTTATGCCCTCCTGATGTTTTGGACTTCAGTTCCCAGGATTCCTGACCATTGGCTATGCCAGCTAGGGCTGAGGGCTGGGACTGTTTTGGAGTCCAAAACATCTAGAGAGCACTGGGTTGGGGAAGGCTGGATTAGAGAGACTGGGGAGACTAGGGCCGTAGCTAGACCTAAGGTTTATCCCAGGATCATCCTGGGTTTGTCCCTACCTGAGCGCTGGATGCCCTGTGTGGCACTCTGATGAACAGGTTTGACCCCAGGACAATCCTGGGATAAACCTTAGGTCTAGCTGCAGCCTAGGATTCACATCCCTGCTCCATCACAAAGCTGACTGGGCGACTTTGGGCCAGCAACTATGTCTCAGCTTAGCCAACATTTAAAAAAACAATATTCAATGTCTTCAAGATAATCCATACTTTCCAAAGTAAGTTTTGCAAATTCTCTTCTAATTCCAGCAACTAAAGAAAACACAGTCAGGCGTTATGTGAGTAAAATGTTGCCACCTGCTTGCTCTGACATTGTTAAAGACGGATACTATTAGTATCATACTTTTTAGAGTACCTTTGGATTTTCAGATTAGATTCAATTGTCACTTATTGTAGCCTTTGGCATGAAGTAATGTATGGTTCTGTTTCCTCTGTCTTTTGCTTCCAACTGCCAGGGAGATGACTAATGAAACTTTAGGGAAGTTCTGAACAAGACTTACTTTCAAATGGAGCCTTTATATCTGATTGCTATCTGCTGCTACAGGAACTTAGGGAACTGTTCTGTGGTGTTTACAATGTGAGTTTGAGAGCATCATCCCACAGGGGGTCCCACTTGTGCAATGGAATTGGCAGGATCTACCACTTGCAGAAGGGAATCAGCAGGGTTGAAAGGAATCGGTGGGGGTGTAAGTGCCCTGCTTGATTCTGCCCACAGAATGTATATCAAAGGGATTGTACCTAAACTCTAGCTCAGCTCCTGGTGGAGGAGATTCTCCTGAGCAGATAAAGCAAGCTCAGGGGTTCCATCACTCCTTTTCTCCCACAATTCGAAAGCTTCCCTGAGCTGTCCAGTGTGCTGGAACCTTAACATCCAGCCTTAGAGAGCTTTTGTTAATTTCTTTCTAGTGTCCAAGAATTGGAGACACACACACACACACCAAATTTCAAGGGGACAGTTGCTTTTCCACCGTAAATAACAAAACAGGGGGGGGGGGCAATTAAATAGACTGTTGTGTCTTTGCTCTAATCTATATTCAACATCAGGGTTTCAGCCATATGGCTAGTTGTACATAAGCTCCTTGGGTGCAGAGACCTTCTCGCCAGGCCAGCATCAACAGCAGCATGCTGTCAGGGCTCACTGTTCAGTGCTCCAAGCAGTACCAGGTGACTGGGTTTAACTGTCATTTTAATTTCCCACAATGCCCCAGATCAATACTACATTAAGGCATTGTGGGAAATTCAGACAACAGCTAGACCATGCCTCCCATGCTGTTGCCTATTTCTTTTGATGCAGAAAGTCATTAAAGTAACATATACACAGATTGCATGGCATAATATATATATAAATCCCTCTGAAGTTAATTTGAGCTATGCAGTCATAAACCATAGTGGGACTACACCCTAATTATCCACTGAATATTCTGGTCTCATTACTAGTGGATTCCTATGAACTCTTGTGTCAGAGCACCCTGAATAGCTAATTGCTTTCAGTGGCAACTGTTTACAATAATCATCTAGATAAATGTATATATTTCTGAGCAATTATATTGAAAAATGCAAATATATCAGGCCAATCACTCCGGCAACGGCTAATCTTTAACATTCCATGTAAATTATTCAGGTTAGTTGTTGGTATGTTTCATGCTATGCAGTGGAATTTTGGTGTGTTCCTTTGGTCCGAGATTCTGTATATCTAATGCATAATCCGATTAGAATGATTAGTTTTAGAACACTAGGCAACTCATCCCTACGGCTGATAAGAATGCCAATTCAGCATCCTAAGGATTGTAAGTGAGCTTGCCCATTGCACTTACGGTAAAGCTTGTTATCTCACTAGTTCAGTGTGTCACACAGCAGCCTGCATACATTTGTAAGCAAATACAAATGCCAAACATGTCTGTCTGCAGAGAAGGGAAAAACCTACACATCTGATAAATCAAAAGGGAATCAGCAAGCTTTTCTGAAGGCATCTTCAAACTCCATTTCCCACAGCTCATTACAGATTCCTTTCTCTTCTTGTTCATATTTTTCTGTATCTTCACATAAGTGGCCTTTTCTTCAGCAGCTAAATATGGTCACATTGCACCTGCCCGCTGCCTCCAAGCTATCTGGGTTGCATTTGAGACATTCCATCTGGGTAGTAATGATATGTTTAATCATCATTCTTTATGCTCTCAGGCATAAACAGGCAAGGTATCTTATTTCGGAAGCAAACACATCCATCTTTTATGGGCCACTGCTCCCTCAGAGTGGATTGACCTTAAAACAGCACATCCAGCACACTGAGCAATGCTCAAGCTGAAGGACTGAAGTCGGCGATGTGCCCCTTCTGCAGCATTGAGAGAGAGAGAGAGAGAGAGAGAGAGAGAGAGTTCAAACAATGGGTAACCTGCATCCAAGGAGGGCAGAAATCTCCAGAGCAGTTTCTTCCCAATGTTATAATGGAGTTCCTTGATACAGCTAAAGCTAAATTCACAACTTTAAGCATTTCCACTAGATGGAAATGTTCTCCTTTTCCTCTCTTCTCACTTAACTTGTGTACAGTTCTGTACACAAATTATATTGTAGAGTTGGAAAAAGTTCAGGAAAGGGCAACTAAAAAGATCAAGGAGCTGGAGCATCTCCCCTACAAAGGAAGGTTACAACAGATGGGATTGTTCAGCTTGGAAAAAAAAGGAGGCTAAAGGGGAGAGATGATAGAGGTGTACAAAATTATGCTTGGTGTGGAGAATGTGGATAGAAAGACATTTTTCCCCTCTCCCATAATACTAGAAACTGGGGTCATCCCATGAAGCTGATTGGTTGGAGATTCAGGACAGATAAAAGGAAGTACTTCTTCACACAGTGCATACTTAAACTATGGAATTCACTATCTCAAGGTATGGTGATGGCCACCAAATTGGATGGATTTAAAGGGGGTTGGATAAATGCCTGAAGGAGAAGGCTATCAATGGCTACTAGTCCTGATGGCTAAGTTCAAACTCCAGTATCAGAGGCAGTAAGCCTGTATACACTAATTGTTGGGGAATATGGGTGGGAGGGTGCTGTGGCACCGTGTCTTGCTTCTGAGTTCCTTGTTGACAGCTGGTTACTTGGCTCAGCAATGTAGTATTGGCCACTGTGTGAACAGAGTGCTGGACTAGATGGACCCTTGATCTGATCCAACATGGCCCATTTTATGTTGTTGGAAGGGTACTTTGCCTCTAAATGAATCCATTGCACATGCAACCTTACAGTATTTTAGATTTTCTTTGCTTCGATTTTTGTATGTGTGTGATAAATTTATACCACTCTTAATAGTATAGACCACAGCACTGGCAGATAACTGGATTGGGCAATGATCCTGCTGTACAGGCAGCTGGTATTGGTATTCATACTTCAGGCACCATGGATGGTCTAACAGTGAAATCGACACTGCAGTTTATCCTGAGCGGGTGGGCCGCTGCTAATTTGTGCATTTAATTAGCATAATTGGACATTTTGATGGTTGACAGTATGGGAATTGTGACAACGCCTATCTCTCCAGCTGAGTCTTCCAACAGCTCTTCAAACAAAAATTACTGCCAACCCCAAATGTTCAAAGACAGGACTAATGTGAGTGGGTCCTTTGATTTGCCTTCTGGTTTCTGAGCTTGCCAGTATATTTCCAGTTTTTTCACTGCAGTTGACAAGTGCTACAACCATTTCCCCCCCCCCACCTAAAATTAAGGTTCTTGTTCGAACAAGAGTCCCCAGGCCAAGCAAAAATGCTTCAGAGGGTACAGAATTCTCACCCCTGTTCTAAACCATCTATTACAGACCTGATATTCTGACTCTGCACTTGATAATATAATTTGAATCCTTCCTGAGCTGTATTCCAGCACATACAACAGGGGCAGGGCAAACCCAGGGACCATAGGACAGATCAGAAATCCCCCTCCAAGATTGGAGACTGCTCTCTGATCTCGGAGGACATCTGATCTCGGATCTCCCCCTCCCTGTCCTAGAAGAAAAGTCTGTGCTCCCTCACCTCTCCAGCTTCTGAGCTGCAATGTCAGAAAGGAGGAAAGGGGGGATGATTTGGGATATAGTGTGGGTAGGGCAGAGGAGGCTCTGGTTCGGCAGGATCCAAAGCCCTCCTAGTGCCCAACCATGCCCCTAACATGGGGAAATAGTTAGACCAGCCCTGCAGCTGGTCTAAGGTTTTTTTCCTCCCACTGCTCACAATAGGAGGGAGAAGATTTTAAAATTTTATTTATTAATTAATTTGATTTGATTTGATTTGTACCCTACCTTTCTACCAAAAGTAAATGCACTCGAGGTGGGTTACATGATCCGACTATTGGGCGGTATAGAAATGTAATAAATAAATAATAAATAAAAATAAATAAATAAAGCAATAAAATAATACATTAAAATACAATAAAAATGTAGCCATTATAGGGAAAAAGAAAAGAAAACTAAGAATTAAAAACAGCACCCAACCCAACAGACCCACTTACAGGTGAAAGGCTTTCTTGTATAAAGCAGTCTTTGCCTAATGACAGAAGGGCAACAGAGAGGGAAGGAGCCTTGCTTCCCTTGGGAGGGAGTGCCACAGCCTGGGAGTCACCACCAAAAAGGTCTTCTCTTGGTCTGCCACCAAACGTGCTGAAAGGTAGTCTAGAAAGAAGGGCTTCTCCAGAACTGAAGAACCTCCCTCCCTTCTGCCCTGCTGGCAGGAGCTTTTGCATGTGACACAGCTTTGGAAATGTGAGGAGCACTCTAACCTCAGCTCAGTCAAACTCAAAGATAGGATTGTGCCTTTAGTGGTCTGGCCCTATACACTGGGCTGTTTCCAGTCCAGAGCAGATTCTATTCTATAGTAATAACACACTCCTATATAGGATCACCAAATCACCACCTGGATCACTGCTGAAGTGGGAGATGCAACATTCACAATTTCTCCCTTGTTCCTTCTCCTGGTGTTCTGCGTTATGCATTGTGGGGTGGGTGAGGGGAGAGACTGTGCAGGAGAAATCAACAGCTGAAGGGAAAGAAAATCTCCAGGTTGCAACCTGGCAATCCAACTCCTCCCAGACTAGGGAAATAGTTGTGCCAGGTCAGTACACCTATAGAAAAGCACACATTGACCACAGGGCCCAGAGAGACGGAAAGTCTAATACATCCACCCTGAGGAAAGGTTATTTCAGCTACAAAGCTAGATGGCTGAAAATCAGCATAACAGAAATACCACACAGGTTCTAAAAATGGAAGCAAAATGTGGCTGGTTTTTCGCTGATCACGGTTCTGGTTTTAATCTGTAGTCAGGCCATTAGTTGCTAAAATACATCAATTAATTTACTGAATGCTAACTGAAACACAGCAGAAATTGAGGATGAAATAGTAAGACCATTAAATAAGTAACAAAGCTCACATTGATCAAGTTCATTCATACGATTTGCATGCAACTGAAAGCCATATTTGTTTTGGCTGGCATTATCTCCTTGAATTGCATTTCCAAGTTCGAGATGGATGTATTGGCCTTATTCTAAACTTGCTGGGGTAAGCCTGGACTAACTTTGCCCATTTCAAAGGCGATTACATCATATCTATAGAGAGTAGGTTCATTCATAGACACTGTGAACATGGGATTATTATATTGCTGGGATTTGATTTAAAGCTTGCATGTGAAAAACACACCAAAGACTATTGATATTGGGCTCCTGGTTGAAAACATGTATCCTCTTTGTTGAAAAACAGTGTGCTTTTCTAGGCAGCAAAAACACTGCTTTTTTCTGTTAGCACTAAATTTGAACTATTGCTGATCCAGGACTGATCATGTACTATATAATGCCCCCAGGTAATGGAACGGGGAGAGTCTTACCAGTCATTCCTTTGATTAAAAATAAATAGATAAAAGAAGGCAAAATCCATGTTAGGCATTATAAGAAAAGGAACTGAGAATAAAACGGCCAGTATCATATTGCCCTTATACAAATCTATGGTGCGACCACACTTAGAATACTGTGTACAGTTCTGATCACCACATCTAAAAAAGGATATTATAGAGCTGGAAAAAGTGAAGAAAGGGGCAACTAAAATGATAAAGGGGCTGGAGCTTCTCCCCTATGAGGGAAGGGAAGGTTACATCAACTGGGATTGTTTAGCTTGGAAAAAAGGAAGCTAAGGGGAGACATGATAGAGGTGTACAAAATTATGCATGGTATGGAGAATGTGGGTAGGGAGACATTTTTCTCCCTCTCTCAAAATACTAGAACCCGGGGTCATCCCAGGAAGCTGATTGGTGGGAGATTCAGGACAAATAAAAGGAAGTACTTCTTTACACAGCAAATAGTTAATTATGGAACTCGCTACCACAAGATGTAGTGATGGCCACCAATTAGGATGGCTTTAAAAGGGGGTTGGATAAATTCCTGGAGGAGAAGGCTATCAATGGCTACTAGCCCTGATGGTTGTGTGCTATCTCCAGTATTTGAGGCAGTATGCCTGTGTTCACCAGTTGCTGGGAAACATGGGTGGGAGGGTGCTGTTGCACCATGTCCTGCTTGTTCATCCCTAGCCGATGGCTGGATGGCCACTGTGTGAACAGAGTGCTGGACTAGATGGACCCTTGGCCTGATCCAGCAGGGCTCTTCTTATGTTCTTATGTTCTTAAGTGCTTCTCTTGGGAACACCTTTGAAGTAAGAGCAAAACTGTTTCCTGCCTCTTATCCTCAAAGCCACCCCGAAAGGGAGGAGGGGAGTATAATGCATCACTGTTCACAGAGTTCTGGTGGATCTCTCACCACCACTAGTGTCCTTACAATAAATAAATTCTAATAGAACTGTGGGACAGACTCAGGAATTTGGTGTTCCGTATCAGCTTCTGCAAAGTGACACAATATTGCCTTTATTTCATGTTGACAAGCAGACTGTTAAGCTCAGTACGCTCACTAACAAAAACCATGTCATATATTTTTTCATACAGGGCTGCCCAAGGAGCTGACAAGGGGATCTTTAGGAATGTCACACAGTAGGTGCTGAGACAATTTGGATGGAAAGAAATAAAAAATGGCCGTTCCTGTTTGAAAAAAAATTCTCACGCACAGACTCACAATAGCCAACAGCCATGTCAAAAAAAGGACGCAGCAAGGCTGAAAAGCCAGAGGCACTGATTATGTCCTTACAAGCTGCCAATGAAGATCTCAGGACCAAGCTAACAGACATTCAAATTGAGCTTCATCAGGAGAAGTCTAAGGTGAGTGAAGAACTGTAGGCGAGTGATATAAAAATTGGTCATAGCACAAATGAAAAATGCCTTCCCTCCACCTCAGAAGAGTAAATCAATAGTTTTTACAATGTTTATTCATGAAATTTGTTCCTGGCTTATACTAGAGTAAATATAAAAGAATATTTGGTTATGAATGACAGATGCATTGACCATTTTTTCTAGACTATATTAGGGATGTGGGCTCCGCACTGAAAATCCGGGGGTCTGATGGACCTCCGAAGGACCTCTGAAATCACAATGTGGTTAGGGGGCAGTTTTTAAACCATCAGAAAGCCACAATGCAGTTAGAAGATCATTCAGAGCCCCGAATGGATCCATAGGTATCCAAAAGTATTTTAGGCGATGTGAGGGCTCATTTCATGTTGATGAACAACTAACTGAACACTTCCACATTCGGAAGACACTTTCACTGATGGGTGAGGGAGGGCTAGTTTTGAGATTGACTACTGTGGCTAACCAATAGCCATAGTCCCCTCCCTGTGTCCCCCTGCTCCAATCACAGTGCTTAGGGGGAGGGATTGTAAATGATATAACCCATTTCCCCCCACCCTGGAACTCAGTTGTTTGCTAGCTCGTGGAGTGAGAAAAAGTCCCAAGTTTTCACTCCCCATATGCACTTCATCTTCTCTCAAGAGAGCTTGCAGAACTTTCAGAAATTAACCTCCTACAAAAACCAAAGTCCCCCATGTGTGTCGACTTGGTACCAAATGTTTAAATAATGGGAGCTGTGTCTGAACTAGAATGAAACTACAACCAATATTCTTCACTTCTTGAAAATTTGATGTTGGCTGAAAGGAAGGATTTAGGAACAGTGGCTCACATTATGAAAATAATGAAAACCATTCCATGTAAATGAGTTGTCCCAGGAAGTGATGATGGCTAAAGACCTACTTAAGAGCTACCAAGGTGCCAAATTTCATCTCTTTATCTTTAAAAATGATGGAGATGTATGCATTTATGTTAATTCCCATTGACGATAAATGGAGCAGTTTTCCAACAAGTAATTTGGCAGTGCAGAGAGAAGGAACACCTCTGAAAATTGGAGTGGGAAACCCGCTCAACGGAGCTGCACACCCCTAGACTATATCCCAAATATCTTGCATTAGTCATCTTTTAAGGTTGGTTTTCATATGCTGCATAACATGGGGAGGAAATGAGGCTGTAGAATTCTGAAGGGCTTCAGATTGCAGTTGGGGGATCACAATTTGCTAGCTCCCCACGTGAAGGGAAAAGGAATAAACTCCCTTCAAGTAGAAAATGAGCACAACAGGGATATGGCTGGACTAGAACTCTCCTGATGTATCAGTGTTATTTGCAGGGATAGAGGGGCTGTTAAACAGGGGGAAGCAGTTAAAAAATGTCCTAGACTTGCAGTCTTGAGTCTAAAATGATGCAGTCCATTTTACTTCAGAATTCACTTCTGTCTCATTCTGCTGTGGGTGTAGCTAGGCCTCAATGGGTTCTGTTTACCTCCCACCTTCAGTTCTTATGTAGTATGCAGCTGAATTGCAGTTGGGTCTCACCATTTTGAACTTGTAGCCCAGACACACTAGGAATTTCATAAAGTTTTATAAAATTTCATAAGGTTTCTCAACGTTTCTTAAGGGTTTTTCTTTTATTTCTGTCCAGAGAGCTGTAATTGACAGCTATGACCCAGACACTTTGATCCTTTCACCAGTAAGCATTGCTTCAGGCAAAACAAATCAAGACTGCCACTAGATTCCATAATTAAGTAGCAGCCTTTTAGCTTCCACCAAAGAGTTTCAACATGAAAACCTTTCTGGGTAGTCCATAGTCAAGGTTACTATTAACCGCAGAGGACAATCAACCCATTCTGTGGAAATCATTTTCTTTCATTGTAAGACAATTGGGATGAAAGAGAGGATCTCTGATGCATTATTATCTAACAGGATAGCGCACTCCGGAGGGTTTCTCCTCTCGCCCTGCAGTGAGATTCATAGCCATCAATTTGCAACCCATTTTAACAACAGAAAATAATTTTGAGGGGGAGGAAATCAATGTTGTGTTTGTCAGCTAATGGTAGAAGGAGCCAACTAGAACTCATTTGCTCCGCATCCTCCTCCCGTGCAAAGACCCTAAGGGCACTTAAGCAATGCATTACAATTACCTAATATCCAACAAGGTAACAATAGTGTCTGACTTTGGTTCAGAAAGGTAGGAGGCTACTGTCACACTTGGTTCTGCGCTGGGAGAAAAGGTGGGCAGCCTCCCACCCCCTTACAGCCCCCAGCCCCTCTGTTCCTCCAGTTAGGCACACCACGCCTTGAACAAGGAGCTTGGCCCTAGAGGTGTCAGGAATATAGTTTGTCTGGTCACTTGTCAAGCAGAACCAAGTCCAGAAAAAGCGTTTGGAGCAATGAGTGTTTGGAGCACAGCAAAGAATTGTGGGGGAGAGAGATCCACAAAGTAATACAAAATCACTCCTTTGGAGCAACTTTTTTTTATTGTTGTTCCAGCAACAACCTATATCACTCAGAAAAGGGAAACTGAAGCAAGTAACTTTCAGATCATTACTGCAAAACTAGGGTATGAGCCACACAACAACCCCACAGCCCTCCTTTGGGCCCATATTTTTCTTTTCTGGAAGCAAAGCAACCCCTATTGCACAGGAAAATATTGTCAAAATGCTGCCAATAAATAAACAACAACAACAACAGAATTTTGTCTTTCAAACGATACTAAGTTTTGTAGGCAAACAATTCCAAAAGGCTGTTGTTAGATGTACAGCATGTTCTGCATACAGGAACAGCAATATGCAGAGCAGATAGGATTCTGACAATTGGTTTTGGGTGCCCTGGCTTAGGGGAACTGGACAGAGGGGAGGGAAACCACTCTGCAGACACCGACCAGACACTCTGCCTGCTCTCCCAACTGACTTGCCAACAATGGACTGAAGGAATGTGTGTGCAGTCACATGGCAGTCTAAGCCCAAAATACACAAAGAGGAAGAACTGAGGAAATATTGCAGCAACACAGGATACACATTTGATGACATAACTGCAATTAACTTGTGGGGGATGGGGTGTCCCTGATTGTGGACAGGGACTGGGAAGAGACACGTGGTCACCACCTTGCCTGCTTATAGCAATGGGCCATTGCTGGCTATCCACTACACCACACTGGCTCTTATTAGAACTGTTTGCACACTGTGCATTTAAGTTATACACATGGAAAGCAGAGTGGGGCTGCATCTGCCACCCCAATGTCTATGCAGCTTCCAGTCTTAGCCTCAAATGTCTGCGAGTTAAATGGAATGTCAGGAATTTATGCATGGGTAACTGTATGCACTTTCCACTAGTAAAGAACCCTGCAGAATCTGATTGGATGGAGAGGCGACATCTGTATACAGATAGGCTGCCCTTCCTGACATGTGGACTTTGGGGGCACGGCTGGCAGCTGTGTGGGGGTACTAGGTGGGTCCAATTCTGCCCTCCACATGTATATTGTATGTGTAGAGGCCAACATGTATATTCTTTACCCAAAATATGAGGGGAATTAAAAGAAGAGGACTTCAATTTGGAATAATTGCCTGGGGGTGGGGGGCTGGAGACACATTTTATTCTGCTATGTCCAAAACCTCATGGAAATAACTATTGCCTGAGGAAAGGGACTGATCAATTTTAGTTCTGATTTGAAGACTTTGATGACCCATACTAAAATAAAATTGGACTTTGAGAACTTTTCCTCCCCTTAGCAATTATCTGGTTTAAAATATATTTGATACCCCCGGAGGGAGGAACAAAAACAGAGGAGAGACATTGATTGCCTCAATACATATATGACATGATGTCCCCTGATTTTAGCAAATTCTATCCTTCCAATGGATTTTGACTGCAATCAAACATCTCTGCTACATGAGCTATTTTATTAATACTAATGGCTTAGCAGCCATGTTTTGATTTTGCTTTATTTTGTTGGCTGGTAAGTTTCAGGTTCATGGTCACCACTTTGGGTTCCCTAACACTCCGTCTTCAAAATTTCCTATTCATTTCCAGCCCATTCCATTAATGCCAACACCACTGAACTTCTGTCGCTAAACTGGTTAGAATAGTTTCCATCTGCCCCATGTTCTCACTGGCCATAATTGCCTGTGTCCCTTTCCCCTTCAAGTCTAGGTCCCTGCTTCACAGGAAATAAGAGATGTATACGCATTCACAAATGTCTTCCAAACAACAACCTAGGCGAAGCTACAGGAGAAAGAGTTCTCTGCCCAGGACTTTATTTGGGTTAGGGCCCATCAGGGATAAACCTTGGAATTGTTTTTTAATATCAGAGCTGAGGTCTGGAATGTGTGCTAAAAAAATGCCTCTGAGTTTCTGGAAAATGAATTCTCTTCACTTCTGAACAACCACAGCTTACACACACACACACACACACACACACACACACACACGAACTCTTGTATTTAAGGATCCAGGCTTACAGGGCATGGAGCATGACCGTTCCTCCACATCCATTGTGATCATAATGTACAATCAAATCAGAAAACCTAGTCTTTTTCCACAAAACTCACTTCTGATTTTCCACCTTTCACTTTTCTAGAAGCTAACAAGGTCTTCCCCGACACAGTAAAGGGCCAGATCTACACTACTGCTTTAAAGCGCTTTACAACAGTTTTGACAACTGTTGGGGCCCAGGGCACACTCCATGTACAGTTGTCAAAACTGTTACAAAGCACTTAATAGCAGTAGTGTAGATCCGGCCAAGGTCTCCATTCTTTGCCCATATCCAGTCCTAAATTGTCCCATGGCTAAGATCAGGAATCCTTGATACCAGGCCGGCTGAACCCAGAAGCCTGCACAGTCACTGCACAGCCATGGCGGTTTGTTTAAGCCACGACAACACATGCTGGCACATGGTGGATACCATTTGCCTAACTACCCTCCCAGGTATGGCTTGTCATGTCATCCGAAACTGGACAGCATGACTTTTTTGAGGGGGAGACAACCCTCAAATAACCCATCAGGCTTTTGGTTATTTGAGGGTGATTTCCCCCTCAAATAAACCGTGCTGCCTGGGTTTGGATGACCCAAGATGTGCCTGGGAAGGTAATTTGGCAAATGGTGCCTGGCATGGTAAATGGTGCCTGGCAAATTAATTAAACAAACCACCGTGGATTGTTTAAGTTGCAGTGATCATCCGAACCAAGTAGGAGCCCCTCTTTTTGCCTTCACAAAATAGTGCATTGTCAGATTTTCACCCTTGCCTCCCCTTTTTCCAACTGTCTCTTTTTGATCCATGTGCTGTTCCTGGCAAGGCCTCACCACCACAAGAAAATTACAAGAAGCGATTGATTTTTATTTGATTTTATCAATAGGTGGTTCCCAGTCCTAAATATTTCTTTTTTAAAAAATAATAATACTGTATTTGTTGAAAAAGAAATAGCCCACAGAAAATATTATTTGTTTAATGCAAACCTTCTCTCAGCCATCACTGTATATTGAAATGCCCCAATTTTAGCATTAAACCAAAATTGCTTCCCTATCGAAGGGTTTTTCTTTCACTGAACTGCATTTGTTATTGCTGGGTTGCTTTTGAATTCTGCCCTCATGAGGTTGCTGAAAACAGCTTGTCTTGCAAAAAAGGCGTTACTGTATTTTCAGTCAAGAACTGTGAACAGATTATAGAGACAAGTGTTAAGATCCTTCCATGGGCCTTATTTAGGGGAAATATCCTACTGAATATTCTTACAGTAATAAAGATGAAGTGAAAAATTAAGTTATAATGTCAGGCTGTGATTTACATGGACTTACGTGGTCTTTTAATCATTGCTAATTTCTAACGTTTTTAATTCTACTATGCTTTTAGTTTTTATTGATTGGGTGCTTTATCCTGCCCTCTGCTGTTGATTTATTCCTGTTGTTTTATTTGTTTTGTCTTCTTATCTCCCTCTTTTGTAAACCACCCTGGGAATGCTGATTGGCCATTGAAGGGTGGAGTATTAATTTTCAAATAAATAAATAATCCAAGTTTCTCTGATAGCAACTTTTGTCAGTGATCTCTTCACCTCACTCTACATATTTATTTTAATAGAAAGTAGAAGAAACAAAGCTAAATTCACACACACACACACACACACACACACACACACACACACACACGAGAATTTAGGAGTGAGCTGAAATCTCAAACAAAAATCTTGAAACGTCACAGGATAGTGTATGTAATGTTACGATGTTCTTCAGAAACGGCTTACATAATGTAGGCAATCCTCTATGTAGTCGCCATCTTTGGCTTTGCTTCGTGGGCCTCTATTTCTGGAGACAGGCCTTCTATGAGTAGATTCTGCCTGAGGCAATTCTGTAGTTTTATGAACTGGAGGCGCATGGGAGCAATGGTTTGATCCTCCCTTTGGAGTGAAAGCCATACTTTCCTTTTCAAAATAAGCCTCTTCTAGATGAATAACTATGAGGTGCCACCCTGATCTACAGTAAAAACAAAAACACAAATAAAGAAGCGACTTGGTATCAGTGTCAGGCTTTGCCAGTTGACCAATGCTTACTTTCAAGGAATGGCCATAAATCTCCTGCCGATAACCGGCAATAAACCTATCATATCAGGGCTAGGGGAGACAGGAGGGCGAGATGAGACAAAGCAGGGCTTGGGAGCTTACCAGTTCTTCGAAGCCAATTCACTGAGGCAGAAAAGGGTCCTTTTCCAGTCCAGGGTCCAAAATCCAAAGACATCACGGTGTCCAGGTGGGGCGAGGTTCAAGGTCTAGGAACAGGCGAAGGAGCGCCAGTGGGTTGATCTGACGTTGCACTTCAGTGCCAGCCTGTGTAATTCCAGCAGATCTATCTCCAGCTTCCTGGAGCAGCTGCTGTTAATCAGTCCCTAGTCTCACGGCAGGCTTTTTCTCTTAAACGGGCCGACACTCTTCTCCATTGCTCTTTTACATTAAGCCTCCTTCGCTCTGCAGCGGTCAATGGTCCTCTGAATCAGACAGAGGGGTTGTGGCAGGGCATTGGTCATTATCTGGCAGTGAGGGCTCTGGAGCTTTTCCTGCGCTAGGACCCTCACCTGGATCTGCCACCTGTCCTTCCTCTTCATCCTCGGAAGAATCCAAAGGAGGCATGACAGTCAGGGAGTTCCAGAGAAAGGGAGCCACCATGCTGCAGGCTCTTCTCCTGGTGGACTCAAATAAGACCATAGGTCCATGGTCTGACTAGGAGCATGCCCTCTAATGACTTCAGTGAATGGGCAGGTTAGTGAGGAAGAAGACACTCTCAGATATCCTGGTCCCAAGTTATTTAGGGCTTTGTACACTAGTACTACAACCTTAAACCTGACCCGGTGGCCAATAGGCAGCCAGGTAAGTAAGTTGGGATAGAGACAGAAGTTTACAGAAGTTTATCCCTCTCCTCCAAGATAGCCATGCTGGTCTATGAGCAAAAAATCCAAAATCCACAGTTAAGCAATACCAACCCAAACACCACTAAAAAGATGATGGGGCCTATACCCACAAGGATCCCTGGAATCCAAGAACACATCTGGAGGGCACCAGATTGGAGAAGGCTACCATAACATAATGGGTTATTCTTAGTTTATTATACATTTCTTTGTTTGTTTAAAGTATTTTGACCCTGCTCAGTAGCCCAAAAGTCTCCCAGGGCAGCTTATAGATCAGACAGACAGACCCTTCACTCAAGTTTACAATCTATAAGACGGCACAAAAGGAAAAAGGGAGAAGGAGGGAAGAGGAAAGAAAACCCACTCAGGAACCCATTCTTCATGTTACAGTGTTCTTATAACTACTGATGGAAACTCTTCAGGGGGAGAAAAGAGTCAAATGGAGCTGGTCTTGATGGAATCACTTCTCTACCGCTAGAAAGCCATTAAAGTCTTCTGCATTAAAGCAGCAGCCTTTAATGGCTTTCTAGCGGTTAATTTCGAAATAGCAAAAATTGTAATTATGAATTACAGATACGTTGTGTAAATTCAAACAGAGATGCAGTTTGCTTACAGGAAGGGGACCCAATGTCGTTATTTTTTTCTAAATGTATCTGTATCTTATGAATTAGTAGCTTAAACCTGCCATTGTTAGATATGGTGTCTCAGAACACATCATAAGGCCAGCAAAAAGATCTACACCGAGCAGGATATGACACTCTGAAAGCAGTTTGAAAATGGTATGTGGAGTGGGTCCTGGGCCCCAACAGTTGTCAGTACCATTATAAACTGTTATAAATCAGTAGTGCAGACCCTGCCTGGGTTAACCTCTATGATTCAGAATGAATGCAACAGAAGCATGCAGATCTGTGTGGAATTCCCTAAAGATCATGGGTCTCTGAAGATTAACTTGCACATTTTTAGTGAAAGGTGTGAAATGGTAGGGATTCAATGTTCACACTTCAGCTACGGTCAGTTTGGAAACTTGCTGCTCAGGGTTTAGCTACACTTGTAGACGAGCTTTTGTCTCACCTTTTGACAACCCCAAGTAATTTGGAATTGTGTCACAATTGCAAATTCTGTGAACGTTATAGGACTGCAAAATCTATCTGGCCACAGGCTGTATAAGCGCATTATCACAATCATCATCATCATCCTTATGTATTTTCTCTTTTATTTTCTTACTCTGTAGGTGAGTAGACTTGAACGGGAGAAAACCCAAGAAACAAAGCGGATCCGGGAGTTGGAGCAGCGCAAGCAGACAGTGCAGATAACTGAACTGAAAGCTAAGCTCCATGAGGAGAAGATGAAGGAGCTCCAGGCTGTGCGGGAAAACCTCATCAAACAGCACGAGCAAGAAATGGCACGGACAATGAAAATCAGAGACAGTGAGATCCAGAGGCTCAAGTCAGCGCTGTACGCGTTGCGGGAAGGAAGCAGCGACAAAGTACGGACAGCCCTGACCATTGAGGCTCGCGAAGAGGCCAGGAAACAATTTGACTCCGAGCGCCTTAAGCTTTTGCAGGAGATCACTGAACTAAAATCTGCCAAGAAGCAGGTGGATGAGGCCCTTAACAACATGATCCAGGCGGATAAGATCAAAGCAGGGGATCTGCGGAGTGAGCACCAGTCCCACCAGGAAGCGATCACGAAGTTCAAGTGGGAGAGCGAAAGGGATATTCGCAGGCTGGTTAGTAACCTACCTAGTTGGCAAGCCACTTGCATGTCTCAGGGTGCATATCAGTTTTGTGCATGTTAGTTTTCGTAACGCTTTTGTGAAGACAGCCATTGCAAAGGCTAGGTTGCACAGGCATAAGAACAGCCGTGCTGGATCAGGCCAAGGATCCACACAGTGGCCAACCAGCTGCCCACAGGAAACCATTTTATCACTTTTTATTATATTGTATTGTTATTTGATTGTGTGTGTGTGTGTGTGTGTGTGTGTGTGTGTGTGTGTGTGTGTGTCTATCTATCTATCTATCTATCTATCTATCTATCTATCTATTATACCACCCCAATATGTGTAGATAAAGGCTGGCATAAAAAATATTTTAAATAAATAAATAAAAGTGTTCTATGCTTGATCCCTGAATAGCTGGTATCACACAGTGAATAATCCTTTTCATTAAGCAAAAATGGCACCAAAGCAGCAGTAAATGGGGAACAATTGCTGTAAGCTACAGCAGCAAAATGAATGAAAGAGTAGGAAAGTGGCGGGGGGGGGGGGCAAGGGGCTGTGCTGCAGACAGGTCCTCGTTTGTCTGCTGCTAATTAAGGAAGTGATCTCTTTTTCCTCTGGCCGCTTAGGTTAGAGAAGAGGCTCTCACTGCTAACCTTGCAAGGTAGAAAAGACTCTGCCATGCATAGAAAGCCCTTCCTGCATAGAATGATCCATACAACAGATGTATTTTCCTTACAGCAGCAAGGAGCCCAGTGGCAAACAGAGCTCTCTAGAGAGAAATAACAAAGTCAATCCCAGCCAGTGTGCTGTGTATGTGCATTGCTGAAAGTCTGTGCAGGAAGAGAGGGAGTGCTGAATTCATTCCACATCGCTGCATTGAACTTGATGACTAGTCCAGAATACAAACATTTGGAGAGCCTGATACAAAGCCAGATTCTTGTGTGTGCATACTAGCTGAAAGCACATTTCACCGGACGGGAACCATTTGTAAACAATACCAGACCCTGCTTCACTTTTAGCCAAGCAGCTCCTATTAAGATTTCTGGAGTTGCGAAATGTTGCAGGATCTGAAGGCAGCTTTGAGTTCCACGTGGACAATTATATGGAGTGTGCAAATGACTAGGGTGACCATATTTTGGAAACCAAAAAGGAGGACAACATGGTCGCCCCCAAGGGGGCATGTCCAGTACCAAGGGGGCGTGCCCACCCAAACATAGCCTTGGTCACATGTCTGATTTTACAGCACACATTTAAGACAAATCTGTTCTACATAACATCTTAATAAAGAACATCTGAAATAAAGAACAAGTGAGAGATTCAATGTATCTGAAATTAACTTCACTCACTCCTACTTTTGTAGGTTTTGCTGTACTTTGAAGCTTTTGCTATACTCTGTGTGTTACAGTCTCCCCTTCCCTCAAATATCTTTTCTGACTGTATCTTCACTCATTGCAAGCTGCTGTTGTTGTTAACAGGGTTTGCTATTGGCCCCAGATCTGTTTCAAATTTGGTATGGCTAAAGCTCTACCTAAAAGCTATCATGGTGCCAACTTTCAGCTCTTTATCTTTAAAAATGACAGTTTTAAAAATAATAATTTTAAAACCTCATTTTTAAAAAAAATCCTAAAAAATCAATGGATAAATGGATCTGTTTCCAATATGGTGTGGCTAAAGCTCTACCTAAATCCTATCATGGTACGTAGTTTCATCTCTTTGTCTTTAAAATTGACGATTTTAAAAATAATAATTTTAAAACCTCAATTTTTAAAAAAAATCCTAAAAAATCAATGGATGAACGGATCTGTTTCAAATTTGGTGTGGCTAAAGCTCTACCTAAATCCTTTCATGGTGCAAAGTTTCATCTCTTTAGCTTTAAAAATGACGATTTAAAAATAATAATTTTAAAACCTCAATTTTTAAAAAAATTCCTAAAAAATCAATGGATGAACGGATCTGTTTCAAATTTGGTATGACTAAAGCCCTTCCTAAGAGCTACCATTGTGCCAAATTTCCTGTCTTTATCTTAAAAAATGACGGAGTTATAAGCATTTTTGTTAATTCCCATTAGAGCTGCTCTTTGAAAAACATCCGGATTTCCCCTCCCACCTCCCGGATTTGCCATCAAAAACCCGGACAAATCCGGGCAAATACGGTCATATGGTCACCCTACAAATGACAAGCATTTTTGTGTGTGCAGATTAAAGTAATGTTTAACCTTCCCGTGCATTTTATCAGTCCTGGGTTGGTCACTGGATTTCTGGATTATCGCTTTCATCTTGTTTATACCAGCCTTAATGTTTTCAAGACTTACACTGAGAGGTCTTAGTCTAAATGATGATTATCAATTTCACTGCTTGTAGTAACCAGGTATATTTAATACTGTTCCGGGACTGTACCTCCATGTGTTGGTAAAGCCAGTAACGTTAGGCAGGAATGGACTCCAATTGTTAAAATGAAATATGGACTTGTGAGATTCAGTGGTGGTTTCCACTATGCTGGCAAAAGTATAGACCCATCTCATCTGGAGTGAATCAAATAGCTACAGTTCAGTGGAGCAGAGTACTAGCTTCTGTGTTTAGTATGCAAAATCTTAATATGCTGTCACTATCTTCTTGTATTTACATATATATAATCGTGCATCAGATATGTAAAACAGAGCTACATGTGACAAAGAACTCAGGGCTTGCCCTTCTTAAAATCTAGTTCAACTTATCTTGTGTCCCTGTGTCTGTACCAGGGGTATTTCCCTCGTCTAGAAGGGCTGGGTAAACACACATTGTAATGGCATTGAGACACAGGGTAAGTGGAACTACACATTAGAGATGGATGGAAGAATTAAACGTGGAGCTGCCATTTTTGATGGAGAACACTGTAATAATAATAATAATAATAATAATAATAATAATAATAATAATAATAATTCTTACCTGCCTCTTCCTTTGGATCAAGGCGGGGAACAACATTAAATACAAAAATACTACAAAATACAGTAAAATACATAAAACTGATTAAAAACATAAAACCAATACATTCTTAAAATCTTTTAAGACATCTTAAAATTTGTCTGGGTAGGTCTGCCGGAAGAGATCAGTCTTTATAGCTTTTTTTAAATTCAGAAAGACTGTTAAGTTGTCGAATCTCTCCCGGCAGGCCATTCCACTGACTGGGAGTTTCAGAAGAGAAGGTCCTCTGGGTAATAGTTTTCTTTGTAATATATACAGTAGTTCCACCCTATCAACGAAACTGACTTCAGTTGATAGATGGTAATCCAGCCTTCCCCAACCTGATGCCCTCCACGTGTTTTAGACTACATCTCCCAGCATTCCTGACCATTGCCATGCTGGCTTGGGCTAATGGGGCTTGAAGACCAAAATAACTGGAAGGCAGAAGGTTAGGAAAGGTAGTGTTAGCCAAACATCAAGCTGAGTCACCTTCTTGGGGCAGTGTTATTCTATATCCCTCTTACACAAGCTGACATTTTTTTTACTTTACAAAATGAAAAGCTGCTGAGCATCCATTGATTGCAAAAAGGGCTGAATTTCATGGATCTAGCACCAGGGCTATCTTCAGAGTTGCCATTATTTTTATGGACAACAGCTCCATCCTTAAACAGTTCCATGGCAGGCAGAAAATTGGTAAGTGGAACTTGCCCTGTCCCTGCATTCCAATACTGGTAAAAGCACCAGTTGGTTTCTGGTTATCATAGGGTGGCCATAGGAAAAGGAGGACAGGGCTTCTGTATCTTTAACAGTTGTATTGAAAGGGGAATTTCAGCAGGTGTCATTTGTATACATGGAGAACCTGTTGAAATTCCCTCTTCATCACAACAGTTAAAGCTACAAGTGCCCTGCCCTCTTTTGTATCTGGTCCCTCTAGTATAGCTCCTGCAGCTTTCATTGTTGTGATGAAGGAATTTCACCAGGTTCTCCATATATACAAATAACACGTGCTGAAATTCCCCTTTCTATGCAACTGTTCAAGATACAGGAGCCCTGTCCTCCTTTTCATATGGTCACCCTAGTTATCAAGCATATGTTACCTGGAGTCTCTGCCCATAAAAAAGTGGCTTCGGTAATAACCGTAGGATCTTCCATATCTAGCTAGACCTGATTAGCCTACATAATCCAGATTAAAGTGCGCATAAGAGATCAAAATGCACCATGTTAGAACAGGCTGTATGGCACATTGAAAGACTGTGCCCTCTTGGTGTTCTCCCATCCCTGTGAGATCTGCTTTTCAATGGCCCTGTTCAAACATCACACTAAGCCATAATAGTTAAGAGTTTTGAGCTAACCATGATAGTTTAGTGTGTCGTGTGTAGGACGTTTTTCCTAATGATGGTATCTACATAACCACAGTTTAAGCACCCTCACTAACCACATGCTGCAAACATGACTAAGTCAATGTGACATGACTTGGGCCTGGTTCAGACAACACACTAAACCATGCTGCTTAACCACAAAATGGTTAACGGAATGCATTGACCTTAATACATTCCATTAACCATTTTGTGGTTAAGCAGCATGGTTTAGCATGTTGACTGAACCAGGCCATTGTGTGTCATCTGTCAGGTCCCCTTGGTTAACCAAGTACTGCCATAGAGCTCGGCAGCAAATGCAGCCAAAAGCAGTACTGCCACTCCTGCCATCACACAAGATCTCCATGACGCAGTCCTGGCGTGAAAAGAACAAAGATGTAGGGATGGGCCAACACATCCCCTTGCATCCCACTTTTCTTTAAACTTTTCCGGGTTTTCAATTTATTTTTTTAATTTTTTTTAAATCAAATTGCTGAATTTGTGCAATTGCGCAAATTCCTCCCAAATGCACATTTTCACTTTTTAGCATGTGGAGTAAACATGCATTTTTGGCTGGTTTTTGCATATTTTGGGGAGGAAAGAAGAATGAAAACACCAGTCCTGTAATGACTGCCTGCAGCCAGCCGCAGCACCACTGGGGCCCCTGGGGTGTGTGATGGACTGGTCAAAGAACTGCAGTTTTCCACATGGATGGTGCTCCCCACCCAGATGGCTTTAGATTTAGAGTGTCTGAACTAGCTAATAGTTCCAGCTTAGCACTGTGGGGGTTTTTCACCTAGTGCTTGTACGGTAAGTAGGGCCACTATAAGCTGGCTCTGGGGGGATGTCCAACACAATTAAACATTGTAAGTCACATTATTTGGGGAAACTGTCAGAATGTGGGCCGAGCCAGGATTTTGGATGCAGAAAAAAATATCAATAAAAAGTCACAAGGCCAAAACTATTCAGTTATGGGTGGCGCCACAGCAAAACTGCCACATACTGAAATGTTGTGTGAATGAGCCTTAGGCCCTAGCTAAACGGGGCGAAATCCCAGAGCGATCCCCGGGATCATCCCTGCACATTCACATGATGCACAGGGGATCCCGGGATCAGGGAGGGATGATCCCTCCTTTGCCCTGGGATCTCTGCCCTTTGAGCCCACTTTTTCTGCAGTCTTGGGATGATCCCGAGACTGCGGAGCGTGTGTGCAGGAGTCGCGATTTGTCCCAGCTTCTCGTGGTTACTCGCAAGGAGCCGTGAGCCGTGCACGGGGCACAGAGTTCCTCAGGAGCTCTGTGCCCATCGGGGGTGGGGGGAGGAGCAGGGAATTTTTTTTAAAAAAAAAAACCATTTACCTTTGAGTGCATGAGCGCTCGTGCACATCTTCTGTTTTTAAAAAAGAAAATGGTGTTCGCAACATCCTCCCCCTACAAGGTCATCACATACCGCGTGTAAACGGAGGGAGAATCTCGTGATAAAAATATCGCGAGACCTTCAACCCTCTGTCGCACAATACCAGGTAGGTCTAGCTGAGGCCTTAGTTTTGGTAAGAAAGCAAGATCAACTCATCGTATTCACACAATGAAAGATGTTCTTAGCTGTTTAGCATCTACCCAGCCTTTTTTTATATCCTGTCTTCAGGTGTGGCTTTTGGAAAGGAGAGAGTTGCTACCTTTTTGTTGTTGTTGGCTTTTATCATGTCATGACAATCAAAACTTTCACAGGTGTAACTTTTCTAAACATCAAAATGGAAATATGATGACAGCTTTACATATTTAATTTATGCCTGTCATACAATTGGAGTTGTATGGAGTTGTATGAGACTGGAGTTATGCCATAAAAAGGTGGCAACCTGGAGGGGAGAGGGTGGCTGGAGGAAAACAGCTGACTAAGTAGATGAAAAGCTATGTTTTAACATAAACAACTTAATCTCAGAGTGCAATGAAGGATTTTATAAAGTAGAATGAATATACTGTGAACATCATTCTCTTGCGAAATGTATGAAGTGCATGGATTGATGGCTGTGCTCTGGCAATAACACTATCTTTCTTTGTCTTCATTCAGATGGACGAGATCAAAGCAAAAGACAGAACAATCTTTTCCTTGGAAAAAGAGCTGGAGACCCTGACTGGATATGTTCAGAAGCTTCAACTGCAGAAGGAGGCTTTGGATGAACAACTCTTCTTAGTGAAGGAGGCAGAATGTAACATGAGCAGCCCCAAAAGAGAGATCCCGGGCAGAGCAGGAGATGGCTCTGAACACTGCAGCAGTCCTGTAAGATGTGTTTTAGATTTCATCACAAACAGAAACATCGCAGCTTCCATTGGAGGCACTTAGCCCACTTCTTGCATCATTTCCCTGATTTCTGTATGGAAAGCATCCCTTGGTGGTGTATAAAATGCGCCCTCTTGTGGTAGTCGTAAGGCTATATTTCCATACTGACAATTACAGTGCTTAGCACAATGGAGAACAAGAATTTGAAATAAAAATTGATAAGAGAAGATAAATAATGTTTAGCATTTCTGTTACTCCTTAGAGCAACCCTCCCCAACCTGGTGCCCTCAAGAAGTCTTGGACTAGAGCTCCCATAATCCCCCAGCCATTGAGGTTTATGGGTGTTGTAGTTCAACACACCTGGAAGGCACCAGGTTGGGGAAAACTGCCTTGGGGTGTTGATTACGTATCAATTATCTCAAAAATCACTACAACCATTCCATAAGGCCAAAATTATTATTCCCATGTTGCAAATCGGGGCTGGGGGTGCATGTTGAGCCTGGGAGATAGTAGCTTGCCTAAGGCCACTGAATGAGTTCATGGCAGATTTGGGAGAGAACCCACTGACAAAGCTTCTTCGTGACTGGCCACTCACAGATCTTCATGGGTCATTTTGACGACACAGTGATCCTCCTGCGTATCTACCGCTCCATTTCCTGCCCAGTTTTAGTGATTTAAAAAAGTCTCAGAAAAGCCCACTCTTCTGATATACGACACTATTTCCTGCCACGTACAGAAGTTCTGCTATAAAACGCCCACTAGAGGGTGCTGTCCCATTAAAGTGCATTGAAGCTGTACAAGCCACGTTGACGCTTCTCCCTGTGATTGGAGCTTGTTACAGAAGCAGAAGAGATGCAGCTTCAGAACCAATGTTTAGGGAATGTGATTTTTCCCCCGTCTGAAGGAGCTCTTACACACATACACAACCCAACAATTTTGTTGCTGTTTTAAGATCTTGTTTTATTTGTTAAACTAGCTGTGTGGGTGGGGGCTATACATTTAATCATCCTTGGGATCCAGCATTTCTTTCAAGGAACTGGTCCTTGGCAGTCTGAGTGGTAACCATTCAGCTCTTTCAGGACTGGGGTTGGATCCATGCCTAGTCATGCTTAGAATAGTCCCATTGGATTCAGTGGGTCAAGTAAGTCAAAACTAACTGAAGTCCCATTGATTTCAATAGGTCTACGCCAAACATTATTATTATTATTTATTTATTTATTTATTTATTTATATAGCACTATCAATGTACATGGTGCTGTACAGAGTAAAACAGTAAATCGCAAGACCCTGCCGCATAGGCTTACAATCTAATAAAATCATAGTAAAGCAATAAGGAGGGGAAGAGAATGTAAACAGGCACTGGGTAGGGTAAACAGGCACAGGGTAGGGTAAAACTAACAGTGTAAAGTCCAAACAACATCAAGTTTTAAAAGCTTTAGGAAAAAGAAAAGTTTTTAGCTGAGCTTTAAAAGCTGACTAAGTCTGGATCCAACCCCAGGTACATAATGTAGTCCCTGCAGCTAGTGCCTGTAAGGAAGCTGGCCGATTCATTTCGGATCACCTTAGTTTCTGAGCAGTCTTCAAAGGCAACCCCAGGGAGGGGACATTACAGTAGTCTAATCCACTGTAGAATTGATTGTAAGAATCAGAAGGTGCAAAGAATCTTCTCTGCCTTTTATAGGAGATGGGATAGGGATGGAGCACCTATCAGGTTCATATTCACACCTTGCACAGACATCCTGTTGCTTGTCTACACCAGCCATTTATTCCAGAATAATATTGAAGGCATTCCTACCAGGCCGCATGATGCACAGCTCCCCCAGCGGTGATCTCAGTTCCGCCCCTCAGTTTTCCCAGAATATCACTGACTGCTTTTGTCACATTTCCCCCCCAGCTATCTCTGTACAATTCCAAAGTCTGCGACTGGCATGCCCCCCCCCCTCGCGAAGCTGTTGCTCTTCGGCATGAGTTCTGGGCTCAGCAAACAGCCAATCAGCTGTCAGGGGCATGTGCATGTGTATCGGCGTGTTTCATCGATGAGTGTCTTTTTTTTTTAACACAAACATCTCTCCGCAACATCGCACATTCAATGGACTCCCTATCCACCCCATGTGTAGCTGTGCATTTGCATTCGTAAACATCTCTGATGAGTCATAAAAAAAATCCCCATAGCCGCATAATCTGCCTATCCCCGCCCACTTCTCCCGATCCACATGCGGAAGTGCCATCCCGGGGCACACATCCTCCCACAATGCCACTCCTGAAAATATGAAAGCTTGTTCCAAAAGTGTGGGGCCACTGCAGAGAAAGCCCTCTCCCGTGTGATCACCCACCTATTTGCTCCCACAGGTGGGCACATGAGAAGGGCCTCTCTTTCTGATCTTAAAGTGGGAGCAGGCTAATATGGGTGAAGGTGGGGTCCTTCAAGTAACTTGGTCCTGAACCGTTTACAGTTTTAAAGATCAAAACCAGTACTTTGAATTGGGCTCAGAAACACACTGGTAACTGGTGCAGCTGGTGCAGTATAGGCATTATGCGATCAAATCGCCTTGGGCAGCCGCATTCTACATCAGCTGAAGTTTCTGAACCATCTTCAAAGGCAGCCTCATGTACAGTGCATTACACTAGGCCAGCCTGGACATGACTAGTGCGTAGATAACTGAGGCAAGTCCATTCTCTCCAGATAAGGCTGCAGCTGCCGTATAGAAAAGAACCCACGGAAAAGTGTCTCCCCGACCCAGCTGTAACATGTAAAAAGTACTTAAGGCAGAAACTTTAGCAGCGAGCAGGGGGGATATTGTGTGTGCACTGAAAGCATTTTGCCTATATGCAGTTCTTGTATCAAATGCTGTTGTTTTTTGTGTGTTTTAAAATCTTTATAGGATCTACGCAGAAACCAGAAGAGGATGGCGGAGCTGAATGCTACTATACGGAAACTGGAAGACAGGAACACACTACTTGTAGATGAACGGAATGAACTGGTGCGTGCACTTAAAAGTTTCAGAATGGAGTGTGAGCAAAGCAAAGAAAAAGAACTCAAAGGGACGTGAATATTTTATTTTTATTCTATGATCCTATGATTCTTGACCTGGCCCGTTTTGCCTTCAGCACAGCTTGTTTTGCCTTTGGCCACACCCAACACTGAAATGAGGCCTCTGAGCGTTTCTCTGAAGTGGAATTTGGGCCCTCTGGCTGAAAGAATATCTGCACCCCTGATATACACTATAAGCAGTCAACCCTCCATCAAATCCTCCTCAATGATCCAACCCCATCCCCCCGAAAAATACTCAACCATTTCTCCCCAGCTAAAGAAAAGCTAGAGTTACTATATGATCATCAATTTCCTAAATAATGCTAGAGAGTTCTTTGGACACTAAAGCATCAACATGGGGAAATAAATTCTGAAGTGAAGATACAGATATAGATATAGATGAATATATATGACATTGATTATGAATTATTACTGTTGCAGTTGAAACGTGTTCGGGAAGCTGAAAAACAATGCAAACCTCTCCTGGAAAGAAATAAGTGCCTCTCCAAGAGAAACGATGAACTGATGCAGTCATTGCAGCGCATGGAGGAGAAACTCAAAGCAATCGCGAAGGAAAATTTAGAAATGGTGTGTACTGAGTGTTTATTAATTTATTGACAATATTTATATACTGCAGAATATCTAAAACAGATTGCTAAGCAGTGAACGTAGGTATAAACAGTAAAAAGAAAGAAAATTTAAAAAGCAAATTCAATTGAAAACAAAGGAACTAGAAAAACAGTGGCTAATCCGTTGAGGAAAGATTCTCAAAACAGAGTTGTTTTCAGGAGGCACTGGAAGCAGCCTAGTGTTGGCACCTGCCTGACCTCCAGGGGCAGGGAGTTCCACAGAGAAGGGGCCACCACACTAAAGGCTCTTCTCCTGGTGGATTTCAGTCAGGTCATAGGTCCATCTGGAACCACCAGGAGCACGCCCTGCAATGACCTCAATAATCAGGCAGGTTGGTAAGGGAGAAGGTGCTGTCTCGGGTATCCTGGCATACTTAAATATAGTGGGACCAACAAGTTTTTGCCCATGGTATTTCTTTCATTGAATTTCTGGTGTTTAACCATAATAGGCAGTGCTGGTACCTGATCAATGTTTTGCTGGATGAAGGCTTTTCCTAATCAAAATTGGGTGTGAAAATTTCAAGGAGTTGAAACAGTGGAAATGTCAATAGCTTAAAATCCAGGCAATTACATGCTGACCTTCAACTGTCCAAGAACTGATTGTAGCTAGAAAGGATCCTGCCAACAAGTCAGGTACACTTGCATCCTAGTATATTCACACCTTCCTGGATTGGGCATGATGTCTTGCATGCCTAAGGCTGCAATCCTATACACACTTATTGAAGTAAAGGGCTCAACAGATGAGCGTTTTATAGCACGCTAATTACTTGCCTCTCACAGTTTTTCATGGGTCCTTTTGACGACGACGTCCACCTCCGGTGAGTCTCCCACTCCTTCAGGTCTTTTTTCCATCATAAAATAAGACAGAGAAAATCCAATTTGAAGGGCTATAGCAAAATTTGCCACCATTTCCTGCCGTGTGCAGAAGAAGCAGATAAAAACGCCCACTGAATGGGCCACGTAATTGTTGCTTGCTTCCTCTTTCTTCCCCATGTAAAGAAAGAGGAAGCTGTTTGTCCTATTGTGGGACAGCAGCAGGAGGCAAGGGAAACGCGATCCCCCCCCCATCTGATGATGATCTCAGTCTCATCGAACCCAGTAGGATGTATGTCTACGTAGACAGGCAACGGACTATGATGTAAGTCTGGCAACACAGACTTGCAAAGGTAATTTCATGCAGTAAGGTATTTGTTTAATCTATTTATATATAACTTGCCTTTCTTCCATGAAACTTGTGATGGCATACATACAGTCCCATGCAGTGTCCCTTCAGGCACTGACCAAACACAGATCCGCAAAATTTCTGCAAAATTTCTGTTACCACATGCCTTCTGACCATGTTTCTGGGGGCATTTTGTTCCACTCATGATAACACGGCCTGTTTCCCTCTCATTCAAAGAGCTAGTTTAAATGTTGATGGGTCTTGTAATTTCCTATTGGGACATGGGCAAACTCATTGGAATCATACACACCCACTACTGTACAAAGGAAGTTGCATGTGACCTGGGCATTCATGTGTACAAATGTACATGTGATTCACCCAATTCCCTCTTAAATTATTCCTGTGGTTGTACAAATGAACATCTAGCATGTACTAGGATTCCCTTTATGCAGTGGTTGGAAGGCACCATCCCTAGAATTGTTTCATACCACACCACAAGTAGGGAACACTAGACCACACCCTTAATAAAGCTGTCTCCATTTATTTAATGCCATATGCTGTTTAATGGTATATAGCCCCCTCCCAGTTTTTCATTGTCCGCATTCACACATTATGCTAAACCAGTGACATACAGTGATTTGTAGTGCTTATTGACTTGTAGAGTGTTGGACTGGGACTGGGGAGATCTGGGTTTTATACTTTACTTGGCCATGAAGCTCACTGGGTGACTGGGCCAGTCACTAACCCTCAGCCTACTATCTCACAGGGCTTTTGTGAGGATAAAATAGAGAGGAGGAGGAATAATAATAATAATAATAATAATAATAATAATAATAATAATAATAATAATTTCAAAATGGCAACCACACACTCCACAGCCTTACTGCCATGTTGTGTGATCAGCCCCATTATCTTTGTGAAACTGGCAAAGAAGTGTGCTGTCTAGACAAAGAAATAATCCATCCAAATTTTCCCCATATCATTTCTCACTGGCTCTCTATACATTTTTCTTTATAAAAATAATAATAAGAAAAACCTGATGTGAGCACATACTGAAATGTGTATTCAGTTAAGCTTGCTGTTCAAGTAAATGGGCTGGGATTAATTTTCACTACTTCATGCAGAACTGGGTGACTAATTCTCCAGGGATTAAAGTTACAAAAGTAATCTGGTTTAACATAAATCATTTTCTAGACAACAAAGAAACAGTTAAATCCTAAGTATTTTACTCAGAAGTTAATCTGAGTAAAACAAACTACTGAATAAAAAACAAAACCCGCTGAATTCAGTATTGCTTACCCCCTAATATCCCTAATAGCTATCCCTAAACTCACTATGGAGCCTACTCTGGCAGTGAAGGTGGCAAAGAGACAGTTCTTTTCCACCAGCATTGCATCTTCTCAGTGTCATCCAGCGGAGCTTTTCTGGATAATTCATGGCCTGTTACACTCTGGGCCAGGGTGAGAGATGGTGGAACCCTCGGTAGCACGCTGTGATGTGTTTGCACGGCCCTTTGATGATAAAGTTGTTCAGATTTGTCATGAATTGGACACCACACTTAATGCAGTTCCACTAGTAGAGGTATTCAGAGCACCGTTTTATTGGATGGGTTTCAGTTATTGAGGCCCGAGGATGTGAAAAGGTGCTTGGCCAAGTCCAGTCAACTACCTGTGTGCTTGACCCTTGCCCTTCATGGCTCGTTACAATAAGGAGGGGATCACTGGCTGGGTCCAGGGGGTTGTAAATGCCTCCCTGAGAGAGGGAGTGGTGCCAGCCTCTTTAAAAGAGGCAGTAATTAGACCACTCCTGAAGAAGCCTAACCTGGACCTGGAGGATGTTAACAATTACAGGCCAGTGGCTAATATTGCCTTCCTGGCCGGGTAGTTGCAGGACAACTCCAGGCACTCTTGAATGAAATTGATTATCTAGATCCATTTCAATCTGGTTTCAGGCCTGGTTTTGGAACGTTAACTGCCTCAGTTGCCCTGTGGGATGACCTTTGCTGGGAGAGGGACAGGGGGAGTGCGACCCTGTTGATTCTCTTGGTTTTCTCAGCAGCTTTTGATACCATCGACCATGGTATCCTTCTGGATAGCTTGTCTGGGCTGGGAGTTGGAGGCACTGTGTTGCAGTGGTTCCCCTCCTACTTGGATGGCCGATTCCAGAACGTGGTGCTGGGGGATTATTGCTCTGTGCTATGGCATTTAGGCCACGGGATTCCACAGGGCTCTGTTTTATCCCCTATGCTGTTTAACATTTACATGAAACCACTGGGAGAGGTTATCCGGAGCTGTGGGTTGAGGTGTCATCAATATGTGGATGATACCCAGCTCTACCTCTTCTTTTCATCAAACCCAAGTGAGGCAGTGGCTGTTCTGAATCAGTGCCTGAGCACAGTAATGGACTGGATGAGGGCCAACAACTCAATCCAGACAAGACGGAGGTACTGTTAGCGGGTGGTTCGCCTGTCTGGCTAGGTAATGTTCACCCTGTTCTGGACCGGGTTGTACTCCCCCTAAAGGGTCAGGTTCGTAGTTTGGGGGTGCTCTTGGATCCAGAACTGTCACTTGAGGCACAGGTGAACTCAGTGGGAAAGAGCACCTTTTATCAGCTTAGGCTGATATACCAACTACGCCCTTATATGGACAGAGATAGCCTAGCTACAGTTATCCATGCTCTGCTAACCTCTCGTTTGGATTACTGCAATGCGTTATACGTGGGGCTGCCTTTGAAAATGGTCCAGAAGCTTCAGCTGGTACAAAACAGGGCAGCATGTTTACTAACAGGGACTGGCCAACAAAAGTGCTGGTATTAACATTTAACATATGGGTATGTTAAATGTTAGAGGCTTGGGGACAGGCTATCTGAAGGAACACCTCTTCCCATATGTACAAGGTCATCCTCAGGGGTCCTTCTCCGTGAGCCCCTGCCAAAGGAAGTGAGGCAGGTGGCTACCAGGAGGAGGGCCTTCTCTGCTGTGGCACCCCAGCTGTGGAATGAGCTCCCTAAAGAGGTTCGCCTGGCACCTACATTATACTCTTTTAGATGCCAGGTGAAGACCTTTTTATTTTCTCAGCATTTTAACAGTCTATAAACTTAATTATAACTTTTCTGTTTAAAATTTGCATTTTAAATTTGTATTTCTGCACTGCTGCTGATTTTATTCTGGCAGTGTTTTTATATTGCATTTTATATCATTTATCCTGTTTGTTTTATACTTTGAATGGTTTTAATTTTTGTGAACCACCCAGAGAGCTTTAGCTATTGGGCAGTATAAAAATGCAATAAATAAATAGTGTGTATAGGACTGCAGCCCATACCAGAGTCTGCGACATCCATCCATACGAGAATGCTGGATTTTCAGCTGCAGAAAGGTCAGTGGTCAGTGCCACTTTTCTAGACAAGTAATATATCTTACATTCTGTCTACACTAAGATATCACTCAGAAATGCACACCATGGGAAACCTGTAGCCTAACTCTATAAACAATTTGATACTTAATACAGGAGGGAAATGAATGAATGAATGAGTGAATGAATTAATAGAAATGTTAAAAATACTCAAGAGAATCTGGGCCAATAAAGCAGAAGATATATTTTTAAAAAAGAGTAATTTTTCATGTTGTTTTATTTTTGCAAAACAGAAAGAAAAAATGACATCCCATCCTCCTTTGAAGAAATTAAAATCTCTCAATGATCTGGACCAAGCTAATGAAGAGCAAGAAACTGAATTTTTGAAGCTTCAGGTTATAGAACAACAGAACATAATTGATGAGCTGACACGGGTAGGTCATAGTCCAGAAGAAACTAAAAGTAAAGGGGTAGATCAGGAAAGCCTCCATCATTTAAAAAAACCCACAATTTTTAAGTTCCAGGTGCATAATAGAAATGACTATCAAAGACAACTAAATAAATAGGCATTTTAGAATTTTTAATCGATCAGTGGCCACCTTGAGAACCAAAGATGGAATGGTAGGGTAGGAATATTTGAAATAAATAACATTTCTACACAGCCACAGTTTGTGGAATGGCTTGCCGGGAGAGATTTGTGAACTTAACAGTCTTCCAGAATTTAAGAAAGCCATAAAGACTGATCTTTTCCAGCAGGCCTACCCAGTTGAATTTTAAGATGCCTTTTTTAATGGTGTGCGGCTTTTAATGATGCACTGGTTTTAAATGTTTGAATTAGTTGTATGTATTTTATGGTGTTTTTATTAGTGTTGTACCCCACCTTGATCCAGAGGGAGAGGCGGGTAACAAATAAATATTATTATTATTATTATTATTATTATTATTATTATTATTAAGAAATTAGAGTATATATTTATTCTGCTTTATTTCTGCTGAAAATTAAGGAGTTAAATGCTTATGGACAATGTTGATCTTTGAAAACATATGCTTTATTAGGCTCTAACTGTGTCTTGATCTCATTATACAGGACAGAGAGAAACTTATACGGCGGAGGAAGCATAAAAGAAGTTCAAAGCCAATTAAGGCAAGTGAAATATGCAGTATTTTGAATGCCCATTAAGGCCTCATCTACACCTGCAGGCCTTCTGGGATGGCGGGGTGGATCTCAGGCTTTCCAGCTTCTGGGATCATCCCCCAGGGTCCAAACGCCAGCATGTCATCCAGGAAGTGAAGAGGGACATTCTGGCACAGCATTTTAATTTTTTTTAAAGAATGGAGGCCTTGCGCAATTGAGCAGGCAGGATCTTGCCCCCAAAGTAAATTTTTAAAAAACAAAACTTGAAACTCGGCGCCGAAAAGCGCTGAGAGTCATCCCTGGGATGGTGAAAATGCTCCCCCCCTCACCCCCAATGGGCACAGACTCCCCCGCAGAGCTCCGTGCCCATTTGGTGAGCCCCGCTACTCACAGGGAGGAGGGAGTACACAGGAACGAGTGCCACACCTCCCGCTGACCTCGGGGGTGTCCAGAGACTGCGGGGAAAATCAGAATAATTGCATTGACCCCAGGATCAGCTGTGCATCATTTTTATGCACAGGGATGACCTCGAGCTGGGAAAAATGGCTGATGCCTTAGACAAATAGATCTGGTCTTTACTTCAGTTGAATCTCAATTCCCAATTGATGAAATTGCTCTGTTCTGAACGCAATGTCTCGAGTCCCAATAATTTCAGTGGGAAAGGCGCTAGGCTTGCCTGAAATGGTGCAATGAAGGGACAGTGTGTTTGCTCAAATGGCAGTAAATCCAGGATGCAGCTACCAGCTGTGGGGATGTAGAGCCAAGAAAAACAAAACAAAGCAGCAGAGACTTGTGAATCTGGTCCTCTGCTTCCCAAGCTCAGTATAGTTGTGGAGCTCATATCTATGGAGGTGGAAGCCACAAAACTCCTAACCATTGACCATGTACATCCCATACATTTTCCATTCCTGTGATATCTTATCCTTTATGTGGGAATAAAAACATAGTAATCTAAGTGTGCCTAAAATTCTCATTAATCAATCTGTCTGCATGACTGACTCACTTTGTTTGGCAAGTTTTAAAGTGCTGAAATCGGTACTTTGATATCCAAACCTGCTGATTAAGCAGCTCTGTCATCTTAAGGCATGACTCATATCTGTGCTTTGATGTTTCTAATTCAATTAGGGAGTTTGGAGACACTACACTATTACAAACTGAATTTAAATCATAGACCTTGTAAGGTAGCAGTTATCGGAGCACTGTTCCTCTGGCCCATTGAAACTCAGCTTATAACCAAACCTAAGTACATGGAACTGAAACAACCACTTATTGCTTCTGGGTTTACCCCCTTCATCTGTTGTTTGCCCTGTGTCAAATTTTAGATTGTGAGCTCTTCAAATTATATCAAAAGCTTGAAGGGCTTCAGCATAGGGAAACAGGGCTAGCCCAGGACGTTTTGTGGACTGAAGCACAATAGCAATGACACCCCAACCCACCTGCCCAGTCAGGGTGCATTGTGCCAAAAGATGGCCAAAATGTTTTTGCACCTGAGGCTAAATGTAGTAATACTCACGCACTCTGAGGGTTGAGGCAACCAAAGTGAAGTTTATTGAGCATGCACAAAGTTTAAGTAGCCAAATCCCTGCTCCTTCTTCCCCCCTCCCTCTCAGCTGAAACCCCTTTGATCACCCTACTTGTATCCTGAATCCACACCTTTAATCCCCTCTGTCTGCTGAGTCAGTCTGCCTGGTTGTTGATTCCACACTTAGCCTGGAAGTCTAGCAGGACATGTTTAGAGTTGAACAATGGTCAATTAACTGGGAGGAAGATAACAGCAAAGACCTGTTTCCCTCGGACAGTCTTCTGTCAACGTAGCTTTCCAGGCCTGTGCGTAATACTTCAGCTAAAAATTCCACAAGAGCCACTGCTTGGGGGGGGGGGGGGAGAATAGAACAATAATACATTAAATAACAAAGAATTTGCAGCTTCCTCACTCTGCCTAATGGTAGGACTGGCCACAGAAATATATGGAAACCATGGTGCCATAGTATCATTTTATATTAACATTCCGTATTTGCTGAGTAACTTTGTACATAATCAGTCTCTGAAATTTTATCAATCTACTGCTGCTACGTGGTTTCTTTGGAGAGTTCCAATTATGTGTTATACACAACTTAAGTAGGTCTTTATGCAGCAATCCAGCATCATTAGGGTCATAATCAAGGATTATCATGTATTCATTTATACCCTGCCTCCTCCCCCACCCCACCCAAAATATCCTGAGTCCCAATAATGCCAGTGGGAAAGGCACTGGGCTTTGTTGAAATGGTGTAATGAATACCAATGCTGTTGTGCACTGACTTTAGTGAAATTTCTTCCAGTTGTATAGCAGAACATGAACCTGTATCTGCATCATGACTACCACTGATCTAACACAAATTGGGCCTGTTCAGACAACATGCTAAGCCATAGTTAGGCCGCTAGCTCTTCTGCAGCAAATGGTTAGTGAATGTGTTTAAACCGTGTTTATGTAGCCACCATGGTTAGGAAAGTCATGGTTCACATGACACACTAAGGCATAATGTGGTTAAGCTCAAAATGCTTAACCACTGTGGCTTAGCGTGTTGCCTGAACAGGTTCAGTGAGGATTGGGAGAAGGAGCTGTGGTATGCATGGTATCTCTAAAACCAAAGAGGATCCACCAGTGACACCACACCAGTTTACTATCCAGATTCTATCACTCATCTGCATATGAGAATTTGGTCAATGCACAACCAGCCAACAAAACTACATTCATGTGCCCTAAGATCCATCACAACGGCTGGGCTTATATTTATTTGTTTGTTTGTTTATTACATTTATATACCACCCCATAGCCGAAGCTCTCTGGGCGGTTTACAAAAGTTTAAAACAGTAAACATTAAAAGTATACAAAATTTAAAACATAAGAACAACAGTATAAAAACAACAGTACCCATTTAAAAACAACAGTTCTGGGGGTCCTTAAAAAACAAACTTAGCGCTGTTAAATGGTGTTAAATGCCTGGGAGAAGAGGAAAGTCTTGACCTGGCACCTAAAAGATAACAGTGTTGGTGCCAGGCAAACCTCATCAGGGAGATCATTCCGCAGTCGGAGGGCCACCACCGAAAAGGCCCTCTCCCTTGTTGCCATCCTCCGAGCTTCCCTCGGAGGAGGACCTTAGATGTTGAGCGCAGTGTACGGGTAGGTTCATGTCGGGAGAGGCGTTCCATCAGGTATTGCGGTCCCAAGCCATGAACAGGCCTGACTATTCCCTATGATGAAGGTGGGATATTGGTTGTATTTTTTTTTCATGTGAGTTTCCCCCTTCCTTCAGAGGCATGTCTTGGACACAGTTTACGGGGGTGATGATGATTCCATGGACTCTGAAACCTCATCCATGGCTTCATTCAGGACAGACAGAACACCAGCAACACCAGATGAAGACCTGGATGAAGTAAGATTTCTTGCTAACAGTGGGGACTGGTATAAAGGCAGTGGGGTTTTTTTAGATTTCCTTCAGTCACTGTTCTAGATTTTTTAAATAGTTTTTAACATTGGGACATGACTCAAATCTGCACAAAATCCTTAAGATTAATAAGTCTTTATGGAAGGAGGAAAACAATGTGAAATAGAAGGCTTTGTATATCTTTTTATCTATATTTTAAAGAAGGGCTAAACAGTATTATTGACAATTTGTGTCAAAAATTATCATAGTCAGGAAGGTTATTGCAAAGTTTAATATATTTCTCCATCAATTGCCTTGCCTTTGTGTGCCATTTTGTTTTCAGGAAAGAAATCCCTGGCACTTTGAAGGTATGATAAGCACCTTCTTACCAGATGAATCATCCATTCAGCTTGAGTGACATGGGTCAAAATACATGTGATCGTAAACACAAATCTGAATCCCTGATTCGCCTTCTGTTTCTTTAACTGACAGCAGATGAAGAAGGGATTGATTTAGATCAGGATTGCGGAAGATGGGAGCTTAACATTTTTCCCCTGCCCCCAAAGTGGCACAGAGCAGGTTCGGGGGACATATAGCAGCTTGGGGCATGTGTGCTTTTTTCAGCTAGAAAATGGCAGGGGAAAAGGTTACAGCCCTTCTCCCCACACTGCAGTCCTAATATAGATTGTCCCTATCCTGCACCTGCTATTTATAAGAATTTTTAGACTACCACATAAGGCATAACAGAGCTACAATGTTCCTTGTGGGTTACATGCATCTCATTAAATATAAATTGCCTTCTCTTAATTTTTTAAAAAATGTCCAGGAAATTAAAGATAACCTCTTGAAAAAATAAAGTCTTGAGATGGTTGTGTTGGATGCACTGACTCTTTTTCAATTTAAATTCTATAAAACACCACACTTACAACAGTCTGTGGTTTCCCGAAGGAGAAGGCTATCAGTGGCTACTAGTCCTGATGGCTATGTGCTAACTCCAGTGTCCGAGGCAGTATGCCTGTATACACCAGTTGCTGGGGGACATGGGTGGAAAGGTACTTTTGCAACTGTGGCCTTAGCTAGACCTAAGGATTATCCCAGGCAAATCGAGGGGTCGTCCCTGCCTGCTCCTGGGATCCCCTGTGTGTCATTTGGATGCACAGGGATGATCCTGGGACAATCCTGGGATATAGGCCTGGTCTAGCCATGGCCAGGGTCTTTCTTGTGGGTCCATGGTCGACAGCTGTTTGGCCACTGTGTGAACAGAGTGCTAGGCTAGATGGATCCTTGCTCTGAACTTCTTATGTTCTTTACACATTCCACCTTTTTTATAATATTTCTACAGCTGCTACTCACCGGAGACCATTTTTCTTTCTCCTGCAGAGCTTAGCAGCTGAAGAATCGGAGTTGCGATTTCGACAATTAACAAAGGAGTATCAGGCCCTGCAAAGAGCCTATGCGTTACTGCAAGAGCAAACAGGGGGCATCATAGATGCAGAACGAGAAGCCAAGGTTGGTATTCGCCAAGGGCGATGTAGATGTGATCCCAAACAAGCCCATTTCCCAAACTTAGAAACAGATGGAGAGAGATGTTGAAAGAAACTCTTAGCTGTGTGACAAAATTAAAGTTTTGTTGCAGTTCACAGAGCATCGTCAATTAATGTGGCACTAAACAAGATTTGACATTGGGTTGGATCCAGCTCCATGCGGGGAGTAAAGCTGGAGGTTTGTAGAAGGCAGCCTCAGCCGTTTAAAAGAGCAGCAGATCAAAAAATCATGATTCTAAACAGGCTCACTTAAATCAAACCATCTCACCACCCATTGCCATATCCTGGGCGCCACAACAGAAAACCCTCTGGCCCAAGTACCCAACTGCCTTATCTCAAATGGTGGCAAAACCGGAAGGATAGCTTGGTGGGGAACAAAAGTCCCAGACAAACTCATCACATGTGTGAAGCACTTTGAATCTCTATAAACTTGATCAAATGCTAAGAGTTATTAATTTAAAAAATGCATACTGGCCAAGGTACTATGCTGCAGTTATGTTCTTTGGAACTAAATAATTTTAAGCATTAAATGATACCAGGGGCTGTCTTCATGGCGCAAAGTTGGCGCTGCCTCCCTCCAAAACCTTGTAGTTTTCCTCTCCTGGGGTGGCATCGGGTAATCCCAATGCTGAGGAGCGATCACGGGGTTTATGGCAGCCATCCGGGTGCCGGAACCACACACACGCCCTATTCCTGGTCGAAGGCAACCAATTGCCGGTCACCTTCCACCAGGGGCTGCCCCCAGATTGCCCTGGAGCAACGTCAGATGTCATATACCTGAGGCAGCACAGATCCGCAGCCACTTTTCCTGTTTAGAGGCAGCGCCTAGTATGTCGGTGATGGCAACACTTTCATTTTCTCACTATTCTGCCACCTCAGTTTCCAAAATAGCTTCTTGAGTAGAGCTGGCAATGTTTTGTTGAGTTGTAAACAAACATAGAGGCTGGAATTGTCCTGAAGTTCACAGTTACAAGACAGAATTTCTAATATTGCCAAAGCTGTTGTCTAAAATCTTATAACTTAAGTGTAATAATAACAGGAAGGCCGATTGTACACTGTAAATACAATGGCAACACTGAGTAATGCTGCCACTCAGAAAATGTGTTTAAACTCATTCAGTAGGATACAGGGCCATGGCTCAGCGGTGGAGCACAGACATTGCATGCAGTTTCCAGGTTCAGGGCTGGCGGGAAATTCTGCCTGAAACTCCGGAGAGCCGGTGCCAATCAATGTTGACAACACTGAGCTACATTAATTGATTGATTGATCATTTCATTTATATCCCACCTTTTTTCACCTTGCAAGAAACCAAAGTTGGCTTACATGGTCCCCCTCTTCTCCATTTTATCCTCATAACAACCCTGTGAGGTAGCTCAGGCTGAGCGTAAGTGACTGGCCCAAAATCACCCATTCAGCTTCATGACTGAGTGGAACTAGAACCCCAATCTCCAGAGTCTTAGGCCTTAGCTAGACTTACCTTTTGTCCCATGACGGAGGAGGGAAGATCTCGCGTTGTGATTAATGCAAGATCCCTCCTCCATTTACATGAGGAGTGACGACCTCAGGAAGAGAGGCCACCATTTTTTTATTTTTAAAGACGACGGAACACACGAACGCTCGTGTGCTGAAGGTAAGGGTTTTTTAAAAATGTAATTTAGTTTCCTCGCTCCCCCCGCCTAAACCTGACGGGCGCAGCGCACCTGAGGAGCACGTGCGCGGCTCCCAGCTCCGCGCGAGTAATTGCACAGAGTGGGGTCAAACCGCGGAAATGGGCCACATGTTCCGCAATCTCGGGCTCAGCCCAAGACCGTGGAAAAAGCAGGCCCAAAGGGAGGGATGATCCCTCCCTGATCCCGGGATCCCCTGTGCGTCATCTGGACGCACAGGGACGATCCCGGATTCGCCCCGTGATAAAGCCTGGTCTAACTAAGGCCTTAGTCCAACTCTCCAACCACTACAATACACTAGCTCTGCATGCATCAACGGTCTGATTCAGTATAATTACCCCCAAAATGGGCACCAGTTGAATAGGAATAACAAACAAATGCTAAAGGGCACACAACTGTTCAAGGAATATTATAAAATGAGTAAGTGAGCTGGTCCATGAAGTCATGAAGAGTCGGAAGCGACTGAACGAATAAACAACAACAACAACCCATAACAAAAGTAATAGTACAAGGTAAGCAGAAAATGGTGAACTGAACAATTCTACACAGAGAGCTTATGTGTTACACATACAGGCACCCGGTTCAGTCCTGTTTCACTGTGCTGCTGGTTTCTTCTGAAAAACAAAATCATTATCTGTAAAGACTGGAAACATATACATAATACAAATGAAATCCAATTTGAAGTTACATAGTTGTTTTGAAATAGCATCAGATAAGACCCAAAACTTTTTCTAAGATTACTTAAAGTTTTCAATTTTCCCTTACGCCCACGGCATTGCTCGTTAATGGCGGTGAGTCTTAACAGAAAAAGTTTTGGGTCTTATCTGATGCTATTTCAAAACAACTATGTAACTTCAAATTGGATTTCATTTGTATTATGTATATGTTTCCAGTCTTTACAGATAATGATTTTGTTTTTCTGAAGAAGCCAAAAACTTGGCAAAACAGGACTGAACCAGGTGCCTGTAAAAATACTTTGCTTCGCTTAAAGACCTTATCTGGCTTGTATAGAACTTGTCTTCAATTTATGTTCACACCTTTGCCCATCTGTAAAAAATACTGTTTATTTGTACTTTATGTATGTGTAACACATACATGTGTGTAGAATTGTTCAATTCACCATTTTCTGCTTACCTTGTACTATTACTTTTGTTATGGTAATAGTACATTATAATATCCCTCGAACAGCTGTGTGCCCTTTAGCATTTGTGTGTTATTCCTGACTCAGTATAAGACAGTTTCCTGTGTACCTATGTTATAGACAGGAGGTGCAGAGAAAATTAAGCACCCATTCATCTCAATGAAACCAGCAGAGATTGAACACGCTATTTATTTAACTTTCTCTGGATTGCACCCACTGTAACCTGAAATCTAGGCAGTCTGATGTGCAGTGAAAACAGTTTTAATGATGCTATGTGGTTATTATTTTCAACAGGCTCAAGAGCAACTCCAAGCCGAAGTCCAGAGGTATAGAGCTAAAATAGAAGATCTGGAAAAAACGCTAGCGCAAAAAGGACAGGTAGATGTATTATAAGTTGCTTTTATCCATATACAATATCTTTGCTTACATGAAGAAGTTGATAGAAGTATGGGTTGTTGTATAAGAACGATATGCTTGGCCTAGATGAATCAACTGTTTGAAAGGTGACCTATGAAGAATATGAAAGAGAGAGAGATAAAAGTGTAACAAAGCCATGTGGGCATATATGTCTTACCCATGAAGTCCTGTTGCTGCTATGGATGTCCCATTTCCTATAACACAGCACAACCATGGATTAATTTCAGTAATAAGTATAATATAAAGCTGAGCAGGAATTGAGTCAGCACTCAACGGTGAAAATAGCGTCCATTTTTCCCTTGGTCATTGGAGCTTCCATTTCTTTTCTTTCTTTTTTAAACAATTTTTATTGTGAATATCAACAAACAAAACAGAAGATACATTGTGAAAAAGAAACCCATAGATTAATATATATATATATGTATGTATGTATATTTATATAATTATCATCATTTCCATCATATAAACTGTTAAAAAAAGGGAGAGAATTATACAAAGGTTTCAAGAAAAGCAGACCAAATATCCATATATTTATCCTCTTGCAAGTTGCATCTATATAACACTCATTCAAAAGTTGATAATGTTATTAGGTCCTCGCATTATAGGAGGTGTGAATTTGTCCTTCCAATGTGATAATATTTTTTGGCTGTCATGAGGGCTCTGAAATGGAGCTTCCATTTCTGTCATGATCAGAGTTTTATGTTTCCCCAAATGCCAGCCCACTCAAGACCAATTCACATATGACAATTCTCTTACAGATATATTAGTTATGTTTAACAGAACCATGTGCACAACATAATGCACGATGAACAAATATGTGCCTGTTTCATTGCATGCAAACACTTATTTCAGTTTTAATATATGTTTACTCAAATAGGACTCCCATTGGGTAGAAGATAAGCAACTTTTTATTAAGAGGAATCAGGAGCTTTTGGATAAGGTATGTCCAAAACTTGAATGCCTAGATTGTACATCAATTTATAGAATTCACTGCTCTGATTACAGGATTAGAAGACATTTATTTCTTTATAAATTCAGGCAATGATGACCCAAACAATAAGTAGGCATTAAGAATTGCTCTACAAATCTTATTGATGTTTGTATGTGAAGAAAATAAAACACACTGTGCTGGATCAAGACTATCTTCTCATTTATTTCAGTGGGTCTACTCTAAGCTGGATCCAACCCGCTAATTTGAAAATGAAAGAAAACAAGAATAAATGAAAGTTATTGATATCGAAGTTAAATGGAAAAAGACCACCATTGAAACTGACATCAGTGATGGAACAGATTGCCTTCCCCCTGCAGCCTCCATACATGCCCAGATCTGTTCCAGAAGTTTGAGGGACTATCCAGAGCAGACTTGGGTTGTGCTGGGGAGTAAGGGAAAGCCCCTGGCATGAGTGGAAGTCTGTGTGACATTGTATGAAGCCCACTAATTGTAATTTAACATAATAAAACAAGAAACTCTTATTGTGTCTTCAGACTTTAAGAGTAAAATTATCTTATACTAGCAATCTGCAGAAGAGGCCCTTCAGAGAGAGAGTAGCTAAGGACTCTTTGAATGTTGCTCAAAATCATGTCCTTGTAAATATATTTAACAATATAAAACATGAAAAGTATAAAGTCATTAAAAAAATTTGCAGGAATCATCAAAAATAATCTTCAAAAGTATCTGTTGGTGCTTTTCTCCCTTAACCACAAGGAACAATGATTCCCCCCAAAATCCCAAATCAGCAGAGGCAAATATGCCAAGTTGCTATTTATAGCTTTCCTTTCATTTTTAAAGGCAAGTTATGCTTATCGCACATGATTTATAACATTTGAAGACTCTGTTATGTTTTCCATTTTCATACTGACAGCAAAGTTCAAATGGCTGTATATCTTTCTTGCCTGCCCAGGAAGGGGTGGGGGTTTGCAGGAGGGAGCAGAAAAGATGGCGGTACTGAACTCCTAAACAAACGCAAATGATACATTTCTCTTCCACAAATTACACATTTACATCTTCTTTCTCTAGATAGAAAAGCTGGAAATAGACAACAATCGATTGCAACAGGAGCTGCAGGACGCCAGAGATCAGAACGAGCTGTTGGAGTTCCGAAATCTAGAGCTTGAAGTATGCACCTGTTAACCCTTTATTGTAGAACCAGAAATGAATTGGAGGGGGGAAAATTAAGTGCATGATCCATCTCTGATTATATTTCTGATTTAATAACTTCACATTTATATATTTCATATTTCATATTTTGCTTTTGGGAATCTATTAGCTGCTTTGAATATTTTATACAAAACTTTGGAGAGATAGAGAGAGAATTATAATATATGAACAAAGACCGTAGAAAGTGTGGGTGGGCGTCACGGTTTGTCCCGGCTCCTCACGAGTAACCGCGAGGAGCCGGGACCCAGGCACGGGACACAGAGCTCCTCAGAAGCTCTGTGCCCATCGGGGGTGGGGGTGGGTGGGAGGTTTTTTCTTAAAAAAACCTCACCCCTTTTCCGATGAGTGCTCGTGCGCTCTTTCTCCTTTGACAAAAAGTAAAGAAATGGCAGCTGCGATGTCGCGCGCCAGGGCGATGATCTCGCGATCATGAAATCATGAGATTGTCACCCTCCGACCCCGTGGTCTACCCATGGCCTTTGAGATATATTCACAAAATCATTAACAGCAGATGGACTATCATTTAGTTCACAGGATGTCAGGGGACCTAAAGGTTAAAATTGAGTGCATATTTATAAGACCATTCTTGCAATAATATGCTAACCCATATATTTTATTTTATATTCATTAACATTTTCATGATGACAAATGCAGATCCCTGCCCTCCAAGTTTAATTGCATTTTAGAAGCAAGGCAAGGTCCATTAGTTTACAATGAATGAAATGGAGTATAAGGAATACTGGATCACGTCAGGATTCGTACGGTTATGAATCCTGACATGATCTAAGAAAGTATCCAAAACTGGGGTATTTGGGGGCTGGGGAGCACATTTGGAAATTTGAGGAAGTGTCATGAGTGCCATCAAAAAATGGCTGCCATGTGTGTGTGTGTGTGGGGGGGTGCCAATTCAAAAATAGCTGCTGTGGTGGGCGCAGCCCAATCACAAAACACCAGTTTCACAGCAGTGCAAATTAGTGAGACTAAAAGACAAGTGCCATGCCCAAGAACCTGAGTACAAGGTAGAGATGGAGTCTGAGCCCACCCATTTCACAGGAAGCCAAGCCAATTAGTTTTCTCAAATCATATTTAAAGTTAATTCGTTCTACCAAATTTATTTTCCAAAATTAATAGGAAAATTACACACTCCCTTACACGTACCCCACCCCAATCCATACACACACACACACACACACACACACACACACACACACCATCACAGAACCACACTTACATCCCTTCATTCTCCTCCCTGCCCACCCCCACCAGCCATGGTGCCCTCTCCAGCCCTCCCAAGGTTGCTCCACAGCCTTCCTTGTCATGTCTCACCCTTCCCTGGTCACCACACAGTCTTCCCAAACCTTCACCCATCCAGCTCAGGTCATTTTGCAGCCCTTCTCTAAGCTTACCAGGCATGCAGTAGCAGGGTTCCTCCTTCTCCTTCTGAGAATTTTTGTAGGGTGTGTTGCAAAGCAAAGTATCTGACCTAAAGCTGACCACTGTCTTCATTCACTAAGAACGCCTGCATGGAGCCAAGAGGCATTCTGAGGAAAGGAAAGGAATGGTCTGGTGCAGGCCAGGTGTTTTGCTTTGCAGCATACTCAGCAGCTGCCCAAGGTCAATTAAGAAATAAAATGTGAAAGATTGGGAGAGGCAAGGGAACTTGTCTAATGCCAAGGGAGGCATCCCTGGATGCCATGGCACCGCTAGTACGATGCTGTAGAGCTCAGTGTAGCCACACTCTGTGTTGGCACTGGCAACATTGGTCAGGACTATTGTACGCTATTGCATTGCACAACCTGATCTCTCTCACAGAAAATGTATAAAGTGGATGAGTGCAACCAATGGTGCTATTGTACTCTATGAAGCACCCTTGCTCATGTGTGTTGGCACTGAGCTAGCCATTCCAGCTTTTCAAGGATTCAAAATATTTTAGAACCAGGCCTCCTGAAATAAACATTATACATATTAGGAAATAATTCTGGAAAATATATAAATACAAGAAGAAATACGGCTTCTCATAATTCAGAAAGAAACAAAATCGATTAAATTAATATGTGCTTCACTACAATCCAACTGTCTTTTTATCCCTTTAAAGGACAGAACAGAAAAAGCAAAATTGGAGACAGATGTTATCCACAATTTAGTAGACAGTGTACATTAATCTTCTAATTCCTATGTTTTATTTCAAGGAGAGAGAAAGACGGTCTCCACCATTTAATTTACAAATCCACCCATTCTCTGATGGTGTAAGTGCTCTACAGATCTACTGCATGAAAGAAGGTGTCAAGGTATGTTCACCTAGGTTCACTCAGAACTGATTTTAGCTCATCTGGGTATAGGATAAAATGGAGAGAAGGAAAATCATGTAATCCACCTTGGATTCTTTGGAAGAGGAAAAAATGTGGGATATAAATTTAATAATAAAACAACAACAACAACAACAACAACAACAACAACAACAACAAAACAACAACTAAATAAATGGAGGGAGATGGGAAGTTGGGATCATGTCTTCAGCTTGACCCCAACCTACACGTGTTCTTGGGTCCTCTGTGTATAGATCCTCTACATGCAGTCTCTCACCCCTATTTTCCAGAGTACTCAAAGGAACCCTTGAATGCATGGAGATGTGACCTCAGTGACTCCATTCCCAGTGTTCAGAATAGGACTTTTGTAAACAAAGGAAGTATAGTAGCCATTTTGACCATAGAACCTGATTTATGATTTTGAGCACTCTGTTTTTGAGGATATCAGGCTATAATCCAATGTTGAAATCATGTAATCCGCGCTAGGAGCTTATCCACAGTTAGTGTCTCCTGTGGGGAATAGAAGGCATATAGGGTTTCCTGAGGAACAGTGGCAATGAAGGATGTTTAAACATACCAGGATACTGACTCAAACAACTGCATGATCTAGACTACCAGTTAGGTGGGATTTCAGCAAAGTATTTGGTACAATATCATATAGGAAATAGTTACTCAAACTGGAAAAGATGGCCATTAACAAATGTAAAGTATGATGGATAGAGTACTGGTTGAAGAAAGTGGGTAGTCCGTTTCTACACCAGCCCGATAGTCCAGGCTGGTCACGGCTGAGTTCTTGTGCATCCAAATGATGCACAGGGACTCCCGGGGGGATGGGCATGGGTTTTCCTAGGGAGAAAGAAACCCTGGGAAAACCCTATTCTTCCCACAGTCTCGGGATTGTCCCAAGACTGAGGGAGATGTGGACGCCCGTCCCACCTGGTGCCGTGCTTATTCATAAGTAAGCGCGGCACCAGAAATGGGAAGGAGACGTGCAGCATGGCTCCGTGCCCATCAGGGGTGGGAGTAGCAGCAATGTTATCACCCCTGAGATGGCAGGGAGGGGGTTGGGGGGGCAGTTTTTGGGTTGTTGTTGTTTTAAAGTACTCACATTTCCGATGACTGGCCCTGCTGCTTTAAAAAAAAAAAAAGGCACCCACACCATCCCTGGATGTGGCGCGGATGTGTGGACCTGGGGGCGGGGGGGAGGATCTCGCTAGCAGAATATCATGAGATCCTGCCCCCTCCCTCCCGGAAGGCCAGGAGGTGTAGCAAGGGTCACGGAGGGCTTTTCCAGAAGTCTAAGGGCATGTCTACACCTAGGGAGGGGATGGTAGGATCTCACGATATGCTGATTGTGAGATCTTCCCCCTGGGTTCACATGTGGTGTGTGACGTCCAGGGAGGAAGGAGGACGTCACGCCGCCCTTTTTGCACTTGCACTCCAGCAACAAAGTAACAAAAAAGCCCTAACCCCACTCCCCACCCGCCCCCGATGTCTCTGGACTCGGCTCCTTCCCAGCTCCTTCCCTCTGCTGACCCCCACTACTCGTGGGGAGGAGGGAAGAAGCTGGGATGGGTGCCAACGCCACCCACAGTCCTTGGGATCATCCTGTGACCGCGGGTAAAGCCAGGGGAAAAGTATTCCCATATATCCTGGGGAAATGGAGGAATCGTCCCTAACTGCTCCCAGGATCCCGTGTGTCATGTGGACACACAGGGATGATCCAGGGATGATCCCCGGGATAAAGACTGGTGTAGACATGCCCTGAGTTGTTTCAGGTTGGAGACAAATGATCTATGGCATGCTCAGGGATCAATCTAGGCTCCTACTCATCTTCTCCTTCTGCCCCATCAAGTGCTCCAGTTTTGGAGCTTGTATAGCTACAGCTCAGCTTTTTCATACACACCTGCTTGGACGCTTCCCTTCTGTTGTTCTGCTGCCACCCCGTGTGGATGGATGTACATTTATCTCATCCTTCTCGCCTGTTTGTTAGACAGAGTTGTTCTTCTACAGAACAGCAATAGTGAGCAAGTTTGTGGATCTCCAGGATCATGAAACTGACATTACTGACTGTGAAAAGCCTAATCTTTCTAGTCTTATTCTTTTTTATTATTATTTTATAGGATGTTAGCATTCCAGATCTTATAAAGCAGTTAGACATCTTGGGTGACAATGGGGTAAGTGATGTACATAACTGACAAGTTCATAATATATACAGAACCACAAGGAAAACTTCTAAGGTTACGGAACGATATAGCAATCTATTTATATCAAAGAGCAAAGCAATAGAATTTTGTCTATAATTCCCCCCCCCCCGGTAACTCATTCTGAATAAAATGGTGTTTATATGAGATGGTTGATTATCAAGAAGCATTAAAAACTTCTGTATGGTTAATAATGTAGTTGCATAACATTTATGGAATTTTATAGATTAAATATATGAGACAACAATGTAATTAATGGATAGAATCTGTGCTCTGGGAAAAATCAAATGTTATTTCCCACGAGTGCTCTTACTTCTTTGTTTAGTTTTATCCCGTCACTCCTGTAAATATTTCTGTTAGTTTACAAAGATTAGACTTTTGTTGATAGGAACTTTTTTGACACTGATCCAGAGTCCTGTGAGCACTACAGTGTGTACATATAAATTCATTGCCTGCAGGTTTCCCATTCATTTGAATGGAGAAGGTAGCTTTGAGCAATGCATCCCCTTGCATGCACAGAGCTGCTTCCTCCATTGAAGCGAATGGGGAACCCCTTCTGCACATGTGAGCTCTGAGAACCTGTTAGAATCACTGAAATCCTAATGGACCATTGGAGATGGGAAATTAAGGAAGAAATTTTCTCTTTAAAAATAATTACTGTCTATTTAGAAAGCTGGTGGTGGTTTCTGGATTTGATTAATTTTATTTTCTGCCTCTTGAATTTACAGAATTTAAGAAATGAAGAGCAAGTGGCTATAATTCAAGCTAGTACCGTATTATCCCTGGCAGAAAAGGTATTTGTTGTGTATTTGGTGTCTGAAGTGAATCTGAAAGTGTGTGTGTGTGTGTGTGTGTGTGTGTGTGTGTGTGTGTGTGTGTGATCAAATTCTACAAAATTAGAAAGGGGGACTGTAAAAACTATAACTATGGAAAAGTTTGCAATCTCTGTAACTATCTGGTGTGAACAATAAAGAGCAAAAGGAATGATTCAGAGTGTATCCTCCACAAAAGGAAACAGTTGTTTGGCTCCTATTGTTCAAGCTGGCCTTGTGCTCCAATATAGGCCAACCCATTTCATTTTTGTGTTATTCACCACATTCCAGTTGTCCAAGGCCCTGCTTGCTTTAGCACTCTGGCTCCAGTAAGAGTTCATTGCAGTTGGGAGTATTTCATTGTATAGATAAATGACTAGTTAGAAGTTTTGCTTGACCTGAGAGCCCCTACTGTGGGAATAATAGCAGATTAATTAACGATGCACACTAGGAATGTACACAAGCTCACAGGAGGAATGGAAAAATGATGAGAAATAACCCAGCATGATGCACTCTGACTAGCCAGTCTGTTCTTTAAATGGAGAACAGATGAGCTATTGCCTGGTTCTGAGTCTGTGTATGCTGTAAACGAGAAACTGATGAGAACTAAGCAGTAGCATAGCACAAAGTGAAATAAGCACTCAGCACTTTGGAAGGGGAAAGCAGAGCAATAGTAAACATGAGTTATCCATAGAAATGATCTCCAATACATTGTGCTAGTGTTTAGGAAGGTGGAAATATTTACAAGAACAAGTTGGAATGAATGTACATGATTATTTCAAGACAGGGCATGCCCTAGAATATATTTTCAGTGGTTGGGACATAAGCAGTAATAACAAAGTGCCTCTGACCATGTGCAGGTTTTATTTCTTTTATCATTGAACAACCACAGCCTGCCACCACACATTTGGGATGAAAGGGTAGGAATGCAAGGTCAGAGGGTGCATCATCCAGCAAAGTTTGAGCTTTGGATGACTTTTTTTAAAAGTGGTAAGCAGGTAAGATTCCATTATCTGAAATGGAAAAGTAGCCAGAAAGTTTCTATTTCTGTTCATGCTAATAATAATAATAATAATAATAATAATAAGAAGAAGAAGAAGAAGAAGAAGAAGAAGAAGAAGAAGAAGAAGAAGAAGAAGAAGAAGAAGAAGAAGATGATAACATGTTGCCATTGTTTGTCTTCTAGTGGATACAGCAGATTGAAGGAGCCGAAGCAGCTCTGCACCAGAAGATGATGGAACTAGAGAGTGACATGGTAGGACAAAATGAGAACTGGTCCTCTTTGTCTCATTTTCATCTTTGTCCCATGCATCATTCTAAATGGGTCGCTTCCCCCCCCACCCTTTATGTGCCTGAGCATCACACATACCTTTTGTTATAGCTTCTTGAATAATTTTTGTTTTTCAAACTCATCATTCATTGTAGGAGCAGTTCTGTAAAATAAAAGGTTATCTAGAGGAAGAACTGGACTACAGGAAACAAGCTCTTGACCAAGCCTATATGGTAAGTTGAAAGCATTGCTAGAGTGAACACAAATACATACACTGTAGAACACAGATTAGTTGCACCCCAAATGTTAAATGCATGCACTTAGCGGTATGTTCTCATGGTTGCTTTGAACTGACCTCCAAGCAAGTGTGATTTTTTGTTGGTTTGTTTGTTTTAGGTTTGGAAAAGGTAGAATAGTTACCGGGGGGGGGGGGGGAGGGAACCCTACTTATGAGCTTCTTGCATAAGTGACAGCTCCAGTACATACATGGATTTCCAATAGGCACAGTGGATTCCCCATTTATTTCAGTAGAGGTGAACACATATTCCTCTGTGCATGTGGAGCTGCATCTGCGATTGAAATGAATGGGAAAACCTAAAGTTGACTGCCAGCATTTACTACTCTATGTCTAAAAAGTGGGAATATTGATATTATGGGTTGGATCCAGGATCTGCCTTCCTCGAGAGGAAGAACTCCACACACAAAGGTTCCCTCCACCCAGTATTTAGGGATCCCCACTCCCCCACACCCCACAGCTTACTCCATTCAGCAGAATCTTCCAACTCTCTGTGTAGCATTTTCAGGTGATGGAGGGGTTGCCATGAGAAGAGGGGGGCAAAAAAGTCCACTTCTGCCAATTATACTGTGAATGTAATGGGGGTGGTGACGCGCACACATACACACACACACACACACACCTATCACAAAGGTTCCATTTTCATTTTGATCCATCAGCTAGCTGGCTGAGCTGTTCTGTATAATAGTTTAAAAATATATGCATGGATAAAAAAACAGAGTCTTGTATGAGGTTATATACACTAACAGCGTTTGCTGTTCCATTCCTTAGAGAATCCAGGAGCTTGAAGCCACCTTATACAATGCTTTGCAGCAAGAAACAGTGATAAAGTTTGGGGAATTGCTCAGTGAGAAACAGCAGGAAGAACTTAGGACCGCTGTAGAAAAATTAAGAAGGCAGATGCTGAGAAAAAGCAGAGAATATGATTGCCAGATCCTACAGGAGAGGATGGAATTGCTTCAGCAGGCACATCAGGTGAGATTCCATTTACAGATGAAATACTGGGTGCTTTATTGTGTAATAAATTCATTCAAAGAATTTTACAGGGGTTCCAAATGTTGTTATCTTCCATTTGTGACCTTCCCATTTCCCCCCCCCCAAAAGGTCCTTCTAACATTTTTCTTACCAAAATATATTTATTAATGGGGGGAAAGATGGAAGAGCTGCACAATGCCCTTTGGTAGTGCAAGGTGCCCTCTGTCTGAAAGCACTTAACTCTTTGGAATTATTCTGCAAGAATGGAGATTTTTATCCACAATATCTGTTTCAAGGACAAGAATTTGACATGTAAAACAACATGCACAATCCAGCTGAAACTGGATTTTAACCCCATTGATATTACTAAGTACCCACTTACCTGGAAGTAAACCCCATGGAACCCATTGAATCCAGTACACATGCATAGGACTGCGACGTAAGTGGCATATACATACATTTCACTAGAATTATAACTGATTTTCATGTTGATAAGTAGACATGAAATAATTTTCCTCAGCCAAAAAGTTTCTTTCTGTTTTTATGTATGCATTTATTTTATTTCTAGAGGATCCGAGATTTAGAAGATAAAACTGACATCCAGAAGAGACAGATCAAGGATTTAGAAGAAAAGGTTAGTTGTTTTATGTACTGAAAATGTATTAAAACTTTTGAAGACTGGCTATTTTAAAGTTTTATGAGCTCCAGCCCATTTTATTAGTATAAAAAGTATGCATTCTGCCTATTTCACTCTACAGATTCTAATCCAATAACTTTCCCCGCCCTTTCTGTTTTTCCACTAGAAATAAGGTGTTCCTATTATAGCTGAGCCAAAATACGCCTTCCTCCATTTTACCACCCTCATTTTCAGGCTAAAGAGTTGGGGGGATGGAAACATATTTGTGGGTGGATGGAAACAGAAGTAAATTATTTTCCCCATGTGCAACAGTGTTCATGCTCCCCATTACTTCTGGGTGCCATTTTTTCAGTTTCTTTCTACTCGAAGACACTAGAGGCAGGGTCGAAACCTTCCTGCTTCTACTCTCACTCTGATTTGACTTCATGATGACACCATCAGAGTGAGGGCAGGAGCAGAAAGCAATCAGTCTTTTCCCTCACTCTGGCATCTTCTAGATAGCAAATAACTTGGCTGCGGCAGCAAGCACAATTGCTACCTAGTGGCACGGTTTCCTTTTTTCTGGTAATGACTCAGACAAAAATAAAGAGCAGACAGTGCCCTTCCTAGCAGCAATTGGATTTTAACTGAAGAAGCCCTTCAGCCTTTAATCTCTGTGGGGAAAAATCGAAGCAAAGCATTGGCAGAATCCACTTATGCCATCATATTGGAAGATGTTCAGGGAAGGACTCACCCCAAAAGATTTTCCATCCTGGCCTGAGTAGTTGTACAACTACTTTAAATTGTACTTTAAATATGTACAATTTAAAGATGTAGGAGAGCCAATGTACTTAAGGAATCAAAAATGTCGTAATGTTTGCGTCCTTCCATAGAAATGAATGGGGACTGCCACTTATGCACATCTGTTCTAGTGAAATGAATGGGGGCTCCCACATCTGTGCCCAGGCTTCTTCGTCAGGTCACATATCTCCAGTGGCTAAGAGTCAACATAAGATGCTGATTTCTATGGAAATTTATGAAACTACTAAAAATGAGGCCCTTAATGATTTTATGGTATCAACTGATATCAATGAAATTAGCCATATAGTTCCAAGCCTGTAAGATGTCTAGCAGAAAAGTTCTACTAGATTTATAATTATGTTACAGTGCAATCTTATATATGTCTACACAGAATAAGCCCTACTGGTTTCACTGGGACTGTTACCCAGCTATGTGTGTATAGGATTGCAGCCTGAATCACATGCCCAATAACCTTATTACATAGATTGCAATAAAAACAGATTCTGACCTCTGAAACCTATTTACCTTTTTTTCTTCTGCAGTTTCTCTTTCTGTTCTTGTTCTTTTCTCTTGCCTTTATTCTTTGGCCTTGATGTCAATGTGCCTCTTGAAAGGTAAGATTGTTTCCTTAATTTTTCCTTAAAATGCTTAGACACATACATACCATTTCCCATTTTTCCAAAGCTGCACAGCTCAGTGAATATCTGAACCAAGGTCTGGTATGGAAACAGGGGGATAAATCAAGCAACTTCCAGGCCTTTTACTAAGGGCTATTTCTTTTCAAACGTTATGAGGGGGAAGCTGCAGCCAGTCTCTCAGCTCCTTGCTAAGTGGACCACTATGATATATATTTATGCTTGCAAACACACTTAACAGTTTTAGTTTATATTTGAAACACTGTAAGTGGTCATCTAAAAGAATGTAGAGGTGCAGTGACCATAAGGAAACACACCAGTGTAACTGTGCCTTTGTTCAGGATATACATTTGGCTCTAGTCTTTGTCCTCTAAATAACAGCACTCCTCTCCTTTTATTTTGTTTCCTCTCACATCAGCTGTGGTTATCCTAGAGTCTCAGACTCAAGCTATCATTTGGAGTGATTGGTTTAAAGTGTAGGACAAAAAAAAGCACGCTGTTGCTTATCTTTATCTATTCAGGAACAGGCAACCTGGTGCCCTCCAGATCTTTTGGACCACTATTCCATAATCCCTGACCATTGGCCACTTTATGCCCGGAGTTTATGGGAATTGTAGTCCAAAATTGTTTTGGAGCAACGGAAAACCTCTCTATAGGAATCCGGAAGTGCATGCAATATAAAGCAGGTAGAATTTGACTTTTTCCTTAATTCTCCCCCCTTTGTTTTGTAGAGTGATTGACTACACAGTAAAGTCCTCAAAAGGGCAGATGCTTCCAGACCCATGAAAAAGAGAACACTGTTTACAACCATCTCAAAACAAAGCAACACTCTGTAGCTGAGACCACACCCACCATGTAGTTTAAAGCCATTATTCAAGATTTGTTACTGGACAGTTCCTGTCTAAAGCTACAAAATATGCTGCACTTAATGAAATTCTATAAGGGGGAGAAGAATATCCCATCAGTGTATATCATAAGGATTCTGTGTGTGTTTTTCCTTTTCTTTTTTAAGTGAAGAATCAGCAAGAAACCACATTCAGCAGACTGAGTGAAGGTATGTCAGGCAAGGAACCAAAGTGACTATGAACAATCTATCCCTGCTGTGCAGGGGGATTATTTTAATCATAAACACCAACTTCCCATGAAAGTCTTCAATAATAAAGGGGACAGAGCAGAAGAAATGTATTCAGAACTCTTAAGAGGACAAGGATGATAAAATGGTCAATTTGGAACGTCTGGCTTTCTTAATACAGGGACTCTTTTTCTCTCTGATTTTAAACTCAGGAACAATGACAGCTGCAATGTGAACAAAAGGGAAAAATGTACTCTGTTTTTGTTTCCTAATGGGTGGAAAATGGGATAGATATAGTTGGAACACTAACCTACAGCTGCCTGCAGTAGCAAGGATGATACATCTAGTGTGAATGGCTGACAGTGCTCTTGAGGAGTCCTAACAAATGCTGTAGCCTTATCTGTCGTCAGGCCCTTCCACGAAGGACAGCGTGTCAGACATTTTGTTACATCAAGTGAAGAACTGTGCAAGAACACCACACTCATTTCACTAACCATTTAATGTATCTTCTGGAACCAGAATGGGATGGAAAGGTCTTCTGACTAAGAAATAGTTGTGTCAGAGAGGAACCCAATGCCTGTTAATCAGACCTCAGACCTCCGAAGAGTTTCTTCCTCCACTCACTGTTAATGTACACCTGAAATATGTATAAGCCATTTATTTTCCCTTGTTGTGGTTATTTTCTCCATTGGCTGCATGAACCAAAATGAGGAAATCTAGGGAACAGCCCTTATTATCTCACCTGCACTTGACAAATGCATATCTTGCTGTTGAGAATAGACTTGAATTCATCATTAAGGTCTACCTTAATGCAGCATTTTATCTTCCAGTTGACAATACATTTCACTCAATTTTGCAAGGTTTCCTTCCAGAAGAAGCTCTTGCTCATGCACATTCTTGTTTAGAATCATTTGTTTGTATTTGGGCCATTTCTGGCTTTGAGGGCAAATGTCCCTGTGCTGAAGGCAGAAAAGCCTGGTTTGGTCTATTAGCTCTGTTCCCAGATGTCCCCACTGACCTGCTCTTCCATTTCACAGGTTTATGCGTCTTACTCTCCCCTTATAGACAGCAAGGGTTTATCTCTCACCTGTGCATTGCATAATTTAAATAAAACTAGAAATATTAATATGGCAAGCATAGAATTTGCTTGTGGTTCTTTACACCTGACTACATATAAATGATAACAGTGGCCAACGTAGGATTTGTGCTATGCATTGCTTAGCATTCAAAATGGGTCTTAATGCCGACATCTAGCAAAGCGTCTGATTTTTGAATGTTGGAATGCTGCAAGAGCACCCATTGCTTCCTCACCATGCCATCATTCCTAGCTTCCCAGCACTCATACATCCTTATACTCATCTGGATCTGCCCTCATATCAGTTCCTTGAAAAGCCACGGACTTCCTATCAATTGTTCATAGAGTAAAGGAAACCCAACAAATAAGTACTGAAGGGAAGAGCAACACCCTCTCCTACAGCTGATGTATGCCATCAGTTTCTCTCACATCATTGTGATTTTTGCCAGGTTTGCCATAGCAAGATCTTGAAAGTGTGAGGTTCTGAGCCCTAGAGTCTTAGGGCAGGGGTAAACTACAGCTCCCATCAGCCCCAGACAGTATGGCCAATGGTCAGGGATTATGGGAGTTGTAGTCCAAAACATCTGGAGGGCATCTGGAGTCATTTCATTGGACAGCCATATTTCTGAGGTATGTATCCAGATTACTTTAGCAAGAATTTTTAGATGCTCCAGGCCTGAGCCACAAAACTAGCAATCGGTCACCCAGTTCTGTGGTCCTTGGGCTCAGAAACATTGCCTTTTTTAAAAAAAATATGTTGAATGGAAATTGACATGTTGAATGGATCGTTACCTCTCAGTCACGACCCTGTGTTAAGGGGCTTTGTGTCACCTGTTTATATCTTCCAGCCAAAGAGCTTATAAGGTACTGTATGTTTCTAAAGTGTGCCCATATTCCAAAAGAGACAAGGATTTGTGGTTCCTTATAAAAGTTTGTGGTGTGAAATAACAGGTGCACTGAAGTCCAACATGCTTTATTACAAAACTAAAAGTTACATGGCAGATGCCACATAATTTTGATATCTTACCTAGGACCAGGTTGTGTCCTTCTTCCAAGTGTCTTCACAAACTACATCTCCCAGTATGCATTGCTGCTTAAAAGCAATACTGTAACTTAAGTCACCAAACAGCTCTAAACTAGACTGGTTGCATGGATGTCACTTTTCTCCATCAAAGTGCAATAGCAAAGGGATAATTATAATTATACCCACTGGACATTGCCAGATTTTGAATTACTTAAAGCACAATTGGTTTTCAAATTTTCTAGCTTCAGAGAAATCTTTCCACATCAACTTGTCCCCTGGAGGGCCTCTGCAAATCTGCCATGGAACCCCAAAATGTTGCTAAGGATTCTGAGATTAGCCATGTGAGCTGAGAATATATCCTAGAATACACCCTGCAAACCAGCAGTGGTGAGAAAGTTGCCATTATGAGAAGCTTGTCTGCCATTATTGAACTTATCACTGAGGAATACTGTTTGAAAAAAACTCTCCTAAAGGGGACAGAAGCTCTATCCCCTTTGTGTGTTTGTTAATCCCTTTTGGAATATGACTAGGGTTGCATAGTTGAGATAAGTCTCATGTTTGTGTTTCTTACTGAGCAAAGGTTGTAACCTCTCAGCTGGAAGCAAACCCCTGCACATTTCTATCTGCTTGCTATCATTCTTTTCTTCGCTTCATACTTTATTTCCACATGGCATCCTGTAAAAAGTCAGGATAGAGGTTGCTTCCCAGTGTCAAATTTAAACTCAGTGCCAAAGGCCTGAGTCCCAGAAGGAGCTGTGTCAACCATGGAAGGTGTTCGGTAACCGCATTTGTCTTTTGTAGCATTCCATTACCTCATAAAAAAATTCCTGACCTAAATATTGAAACGGAATCATTTTTGTCTTAACCACGGAGTGCATGGATTCTGTCAAGTTAAAGCAAGGATATGAAGAAGCATATAAAGCTTGTTACTGGCAGAATAGTACTGTGATTTTCATTGAAACTATTTCCTTTGCTGGGGCGTGGGGAGGGTGGCTAAAAAAGGGAATCCTCCAGTGTGTCTCAGCCCTTATTTTTGTGTTATTGGAGACACTAATAGTTTCTCATTCAGTATTGTTTCCTCTTTATAAATGAATTTCCAAGTCTTTAGGGAGAGAAATGCTAGATCTGCAGTTTTACATGTGAATTTGGTATAGGATGAATGGAGCGATCCATTTATTAAAGTGCTAAATTATCAGGGTGTACAATCTACACAGGACAGTTTTTACCACTTCCTGCTTCCCCAGATTTCTAATGGGGTGCAGAATGTGGTAAAATTCTCCTCACCATCTGAACAGGGAGTCAGAGACAGTTGGCTTACAAAATGGTTACATGCCCAGAGGCCAGTTATCACTTGACCAGATACAAAAGAGGGCAGGGCTCCTACAGCTTTAACTGTTGTGATGAAGAGGGAATTTCACCAGGGGCTGCATGCACACAAATGACACCTGCTGAAATTCCCTTTTCTACACAACTGTTAAAAGATACGGGAGCCCTGTCCTCCTTTCCATATGCTCACCCTATATGTTGCCTGCCTGCAACTTTTGCAGCCTTGCCTAACCTTCTATCCTCCAGAGGTGTTGGACTGCTACTCCCACCATTCCCGGTCAGCATGTGGGGCACTAGGTTGGGGAAGACTGTGGCCTACTTATTGAACACAATGCTCAACTGCCAACTCTGTTCTCCTAGCAAAGCAAAAATCCAATCCTATCTATGCATAGTTATTCTGATTAGTGTTGTAATGTTTTTGTACATTTTGCAAAAGTGAAGAACTCTATTTAAGTGTAGTTGCATCTACCAATCACGGCCAGCCCTACTATTAGGTAGAGTGAGGTGGCCACTTCCTGTAACTGATTTTGGTGTCCTGAAAAGGCAGCAAATTGTTAGTTATTTAATTTATTTCATTCATTTCATTTATTTTGTTTCCATACCACCCAATAGTCAATGCTCTCTGGATAGTTCACAGACATTAAAATCCAAAATACAACATGATAAAAGCATAATAAAAAATACAAAAAATTCAAATAATTTAAAACGACTAAAAATAATTAACAATATAATGCCAGGACCCAATAAAACAACTGATATTAAAAGCCCTGTCATATGCCATCAAATGCCTGGGAGTAGAAGAAAGTTTTAACCTGGCACCAAAAAGATTCAAATAAGTTTTAACCTGGCACCAAAAGATTCAATCTGCCAGGCAGATTTTGTATTTTTACTGCCAGGGAGGTAGAGAAGCACTAGCCTCCAGTATTGAAATATCTTGCCCAACCTTGGATATCATGCATCTTGACTTGGGAGCTGGGTACCACTTGTTGCTCTGCCTCAAGCAGCAAAATGTCTTGGACTGGTCTTGTCTATCACAGTAGCATTGGGATGGATGACAATATACCTGAAAAACATATCCCTGTATCAAAACTCTTAAATGGAATAAGAGCACTGTCCGAAATGGGACACAGAATAATTGGCAGTGTTTTCTGAAATCTATCCGAGGCATTGGTGGTGATGGAATACTGTTAGTGGATGGATTTTTGTTTGTTCTTCAGGAATTTGGAGATAGGAATGGAAAAGAGTCGTGTTGGCAAATTGAACACCCACATTATTATGATTATGATTATTTCTTGTCTTCTTTGTTCCTCCAGTGGTAGTAACCACTGTTATTGGAGAAGGAGATGAATTACAGCTTGTGACATACCATTTTATGATAATTGTTCATACTGCATATGTTCAAGTTATTTGTGGCCCTGTAATTACTGTGAAAGCAACCTTCAGTCTACAAAATATTTCTTATTCCATAAGGGAGAGTGTGTTACTCATCCATTAATCCAGATTTCCATTGCCAAACACATGTACATACACACACAATCAGTTCTTCTGGCAGTCTTCTATATTCCTCTATAGTGCTAGTGCAATATTTGCATCGTAAAACAGGAGTGACTCTTTGGAATACATTGCACTGTAATACTACATCCCCAGAATCTACATATGGACAAGTAACACGGATGGCATGAAACCCAACGTATAGCAGAGGTGTGAGCAGTTTCTGGCCATCTAGATATTTTAACGTACAATTCACCATTGGCTATGCTGGCCTGGGATAACGGGAGCTGTAGGAGGGCCACAAATCCCCTTGTATAGCATTTCTCAAACACATTTGGTAATGAGTTCTTTCTCAGTTTGGCATAGGAAATTGTAAGTGCTCATAGAGAAAAACTACACTTTTTAAAAGTCCACATTATTTCAGGACTGATTCAGAGCTTTAAAGTGAAAGTTTGCCTAGTGCGCCCATATACCAGTTATCAAGATAGTGCCAATTATTCCTATGAGCACTGCATCCAATCAAAAAACAATTCAAATATGAACAACTTGTATCTTTGTTAAGTAATGATGACTGTCTAATATTAATATGTTCAACAATGTATAAGGCTACCCCTGTAAATCCTCTGTTCTGGTCTATTGCAGATATCACTACATAACATGTAATTGACATGCCTCTATCCTTTAGTTTTGTCTATTTTTACCATTTGAAATCTTCAACATTGAGTAGCACAGATTTGGTTCCCTTAACAACCCATGGGAACAGGTGTTAAGCTTTGCCCAAGAAGGTTACTTTGACAGTGTGTGGTTTGTTGTCATACTGTTCTTGTTTTAAGACACTTCTATTCCCACTGAAAAGAATGGCTAAATTCTCATGGATTCTAGTTGTATTTCCAGCCCTTTAAAAGTATGGGAAGATGGGACTGCTTAAGGTGATGTTCCACAGTATGCTCAGCATGCTGAAGAAACTTACATGTTCTCAGCTCTGTCTTTGATATTGCAATATGTTCTTTGTGTATGCATGTTCAACCCACTTTAAAACATACAACCAATCCTTTGATTAAGGCTCTGGAGGAGGACAGATATTTTCCTGCCCCTTGGTGAAATTTCTAGTACTCATAGCATAGAATGGTCTGTCAGACTTGCTCTATAGTATTTGGAGAGGCCTTTTCCTCTCTTCTCAGTGTAACACAACCTGTGCCTAATATCCACTTCTTGACACTGACTCTGCAAACCCTCTACAGATCAAAATGAGTTCACTTTTAAAGATATGTTGTATGTGTAAATACATACATCTTTTACTGTACATATATCTATCTCCAATGTATATAGTAGGATGGTGTTAGGTCTTATAAAAGTGTACTTCCAATTCTAAGAATGAGAATGTGGTGGGTGAAGAGTGGTTCAGAGATGACATAACTAGTAGCTTTTGGTGAATTTGGTAGCAAATCTACAATTTTCACCCTGGTGGAACAGCACCAATGCACTATGCCAGCACAGGAGGCCTCTGTACATGTATAGCTAGGCCTAGCACATCAGCAAAGCCTATGGAGCTGGCCAGAACTCACCAGTATCTGGTACATTAAAAATGGAATCAGGGCCTCTACAATTCAAAACAGATTTTGGAATGTTCAGATCAAAAATCTGGGCCCGCCAAACCTTTTCCCAAAATGGAGTCAGAAGGTTCCACCTGTCTTGAATACCTTCTTGTGTTTCAGTTTGGCATTTCACTGACAACTCAAATGTGTTTTCTTTTTAGCGTCAGTCAGTGGCACAAAAGTATTGAGAAATATCCCTCATATTAGCCTTTTGCAGTGAGAAATGCTTTGAGTGGCAAGCAATGTGCAAAAGACAGTCTGACATGCAATTCAGCAGTATTACTATCCACATGAATCACAAGTACAAGCTTTCTCTTTTAACATATCAAACGGGCACACAACATAGATTACTTGTAAATAAAGTAAACCTTCCAATTTCTCAGCATGAGGGCAGTGAACATACAGTGATCCACCAAAGTGTTTTTCTCTGCTATATCCCATTTGGACTAAGCTAGCCAGCCCCTTTTTAATTCCTCTGAGTTTAGATTCAGCAAATTGCTCATAGATTTGACAAGAGTTCCACTTCCTCTCCACTGCATCTCCTTGTATATAACTTTCCATTTTTGTGTCTATAATTCCAAAAGAGAATTGTAAAATTTTTGGCAAAATGACCCTTTGATAAACACTGCGGCCATGTATATGTACTGTATGTATTAACGTGTAGATGAGAATCCTTATTGTATGTAAAGTTTTATGAATGGTTATTTTTTAATTTATGTATTTAATATAGGATTCAATGACCTCTGGTGTTTTAGTTTGTATAAAAAAATTAAATAAAACAGCAGCATTTTTTAAAACTTCACTTTACATTAATGGATGCATTATCCACAGCCTGTTTGAAATCTGTTTTAAAACAATTCACAGAGGACAAGAGAGCAATAAAATAACTGCTTCCTGCACTAAAGTATCACAAAAAAGTGTGCAGAGTTTGAAAAATGAAGAGTTTCAGGCTGGAGCTTAATTTGTGCTAGGAATGATCAGGTCTCAGACCCATAATTTGTTTTCAAGACCAGGGTTAAATCCTGGAATATATGAAGTAATAATAAATAAAGACATGTGCCTCTGAACACGTGCAGAGTGAATTTTCTTCTCCAGTCAGTCACTATCCTTAAGCTTCAGGATCTGGTTTTTCATGCACTTTTGAGCTCTACTGAGCTTTCTTTTTTAGAAATTCAGCTGTGGAGTTTTCTAGCAGTAGCAGTGGCAGGAAGATGGGAAAGTTACTAAGACAGCCACAGCAACAGAATTATTTCAAAAGTTATGGGATACTTTAGTTATGGAAAAAATAGCTCAATGGATTAGAACACAGTATAAGAGATGGGTTGAGGGAGGATGCTTTGTATGTATAAGATCCCAGATTCAGTCTAAGGTATCTCTAGTTAAAGGGCTGCAGAAGGGGTGGGAAAGACCCCAGTCTGAAAGCTTGTAGAGCTGCTTCTAATTAAGAGCAAGTAGACAATCCTGAGCTTGAGGGACCAATGACCTGACTCAGTGTACTGCAGCTTCATATGTTTCAGTTATAGAATTATTTACATTTATTTATTTGTACAGGCAGCCTAATTTGATGAAATTATACAAAGGACCAGAAAACCAATGTAGGGTAGGCAAACACCATTTTTAGTTGTGATGCCACCCTCCCTTGGTTGTCCTTTATTTCTCCTATTAAGTCAAAGGATCCCAACTATGGGGTGGGTCATCAGAATGCTGCACCCTGACTCTGTGACTCCCTGATCCTGTTTGGCCTCACAGCAGCCAGCCCAGCACTCTATATATTCCCCTACACCTTCACTGCTGCCACCATTGAACACTGTACTTGACCTCCGGTACTCCAAGAACCCACACCAGGTTATGAAACAGAAAGCACTTTAATTAACAGTAAGTAAGGTCATGCAGTTACAAAGCTTATGGTCAGGTTCAATGCTTGTTTGTTACATACAGTTTCATTTGCAATCCTGTCTACTCTACCCCCTATTCTACACTCCTCCCAATCACTCTGTTCCCAAAATAATAAAAGCCATTGTTCCTACACTTTCACTAGACCTTTCACAGATAAACCCCAAATCTAAACTAACTCCAGCTTCAGCAGACCCTAACTCTCTCTCACACACAATTCTGCTGCTTCCCTTAACTCCTCCCCCTCACTACAAACAACCAATCCAGAGCTTTGAATCACCAGCTAATCAGCATTTGTTTCACATTCTCTCCCACTAGATTTAACTAATAATTATTATTATTATTATTTATTTATTTATTTCTTACGTGCCTCTCCCTTTGGATCGAGGCGGGGAACAACATTAGAACAGGAATCAATATATCTTAAAAAGTCATGATTTTACATTGATCTGGATAGGCCTGCCGGAAAAGGCTAGTCTTTAAAGCTGCCTTAAAATCACACAGAGAGTTAATTTTACGAATCTCCTCTGGCAGGCCATTCCACAATCTGGGGGCAACAGAAGAAAAGGTCCTCTGGGAAACTGATGTCAGCCTAGTTTTAGCTGACTAAAGTAAGTTCACCCCAGAGGACCTGAGTGTGCGGGGCAGACTATATCCCACAGGATCCCACAGGTAACCTGGACCCAAACCATTTATGGCTTTAAAGGTAATGACCAACACTTTGTACTTTGCCCAGAAACTAATTGGCAGTCAGTGGAGTGATTTTAATGTTGGGGTAATATGCTCACCCCTAGATGTACTGGTGACCAACCTGGCTGCCATATTTTGAACTAGTTGAAGTTTCTGAACTAGGTACAATGGTAGCCCTATGTAGAGCGCATTGCAGAGGTCAAGCCTTGAGGTTACCAGCGCGTGCACTACTGTCTTTAGGTCTTCTGACTCTAAGAAGGGGTGCAGCTGGCATATCAGCCGAAGCTGATAGTAGGCACTCCTGGCTGTCGCATCTATCTGGGCTGTCATTTGGAGCGACGGATCCAGGAGCACCCCCAAACTGCGAACACAGTCATTCAGGGGGAGTATAGCCCCATCCAGAACTGGCTGACACACTTCCAAACCTAGGTCAGAGCCCTTGACAGCAAGCACCTCTGTTTTGTCTGGATTCAGCTTCAGTTTGTTTTTCCTCATCCAGCCTATTACCGCCTCCAAGCATTCATTCAAAGGAGACACACTATCCTTAGCTGATGCTGTTATTGAAGGCATAGAGAAACATATTTGGGTGTCATCAGCATACTGATAGCACTCGCCCCATGCCTCCGGATGATCTCTCCCAGCGGTTTCATGTAGATATTAAACAGCATTGGGGATAGGATGGCACCTTGTGGTACACCATACAACAGCTCCTTTTTTGAGGAGCAACTATCCCCAAGCATCTGTTGAAAAATTATTAGTTCAGGATGTTCAGAGTGTTAGCTCTGAAACTCATTAACCTGTCTGGGACGCACAGGCTTGAACTAATTTGTAGCAGTAGTATACAGCTGTTCAGCCAGAACAGCAAAACAAATGATGCAAAGGATTCTTGGTATGGTTAAAAGTAATCCTTTACTGACAGAGATAAATAATTTAACAATGGCACTCATATACAAATATACTCACAGACGTTCAAATTACACAGCATACATCGAGTTGGGGTAACATGAGAGAAGGGAAGGGACTTTACAAAACACAGCTACTTTTATAATGAAACCTGTACATCTGATGCAATCACTAATTGACCAATTAACGCAAATACAGTCCCAGCAATAATTCAATTATACAATTAGTGTCCAGCTGCATCGTTGACCTTTAAGTGTTCTGCTGAATCCTCACTTCTGCCAGGTCCCCGGGTAACAGTAAAAATAGTGGAAAATACAAAACAGGATCCATTCCAGGATCCCAACAGCATCACCATCTGGAATCTACCTGAGAGGTAGGACCGGAACCACTGGAGCACAGTGCCCCCGATTCCCAAACCCCTCAGGTGTTCCAGAAGGATACCATGGTCGATGGTATCGAAAGCCGCTGAAAGGTCCAAAAGTACCAGCAGGGACACACTCCCCCTGTCAATACTCATGTGGAGATCATCCACTAAGGCAACCATAGCTGTCTCAACTCCGTATCCTGCCCTAAAGCCAGTTTGAAATGGGTCTAGAAAATCTGTATCATCCAAGACTGCTTGGAGTTGGAAGGCAACTGCCCTCTCAATCACCTTGCCCAAAAATGGAAGATTTGATACCGGTCTGTAATTATTAAGGTCCAGAGGATCCAGGGAGGGCTTTTTGAGAAGCGGCCATACCACTGCTTCTTTTAAACATGGTGGAAAACTCCCCTCCCTGAGAGATGCATTAATAATATGTTGTAGTTGTAGCCTAACTGCATCTCCTCCCTGGGCCACCTGTCTGTACTCTTCTTTTGTAGCCTAGCCTGGCCTTCCTTCCACTTTCTATATGTATCCTTTTTTGTTTTCAGGTCATCTCTAAGCTTTTTGTGGAGCCACATTGGTTCCCTCTGTTGTCTTCTATCTTTTCTCCTTGTTGGAATTGTTTGTAACTGTGCCTTTAAAATATCCTTTTTTAAATACTCCCACCCATCCTGCACTCCTTTTCTCATTAGGCTCACTTGCCACGGGACCTTACTTATCATAGTTCTGAGTTTATTAAAATCAGCTTTCCTAAAATCCAGAGGCTACACTCAACTTTTGTCTCCTTCATAATCAAGAGTTCAAGTATGATGTGGTCATTTTCCCCCAGAGTTCCCATAACTGCCACTTTATCCACTAAGTCATCCCTATTGGTCAATATCAAGTCAAGGATTGCCGATCCTCTAGTTCCTTCCTCCACTTTCTGTAGGAGAAAGTTATCACCCACACATGTCAGGAATTTCTTGGAAGGGCCGCTTTTGGCAGTATTTGTCTCCCAACAGATATCAGGGTAATTGAAGTCCCCCATCACTACTACATCACACTTCCTTGAAACACGGTGGCAATTTGTTTCTCAAAAGTTTCGTCCTCGTCCTCTCCTTGATTGGGTGGTCGGTAGTAGACTCCGATTATCATGTTCTTTTTATTCCTTGCCCCATTTATTTTAATCCAGATGCTCTCGATGAGGCTCCCAGTCTGATCCACCTGTATTTCTGTGCAGGGATAGGTATTTTTAACATATAGTGCAACTCCACCTCCCTTTCTATTTCTTCTGTTCTTTTTGAACAAGTTATATCCTTCAATTGCTCTATTCCAGTCATGGGAGTCATCCCACCAAGTTTCAGTTATACCAATTGTATGCATGTTTAGACAGAAAAAAAGTCCTCCAATTTGCAGCATTTCCCAGCCAGCATGGAGTTGTAGGATTTTTTTCTGTCTGAACATGCATAGGATTATGCCCTATATTTCTGATTCTTTCCACAAGATGGCAGCCGTTTGCCTTTATCGCCGGAAGCGAAGGGCGTTGGGTAGGAAATCAGGGCTTAGTTCTATTGTTATTATTATTGTTATTGTTATTATTATTATTATTATTATTTTGTGTAAACTGTTCTATTATGATAATTGGCCCTCTACGGCTAGAGAGCATGCATTTTGCTTCTACACTCACATTAGTCCGAAATTCAAAACGATTTAACCTTAGTACTATAGTATGCTGTTGTAACTGTGCAGTCACAAATGAGGGGAAAGACCTTTTTACTTCATAGGTTTTGTCTTTGTGAAAAACCTTCACATCTCTGCCTGAGGACAGGGCTGGTTGTGTGACAGACACAGTAAATTAACTTACAGATCCAAGAGACTCACAAAGAGCCTTGGAACTAATTAATTGCACACACAGCGATTCAGCAGGGCTCTTCTTCCAGACAAGAAAAGGCTAAAGGTCAGTGTGAGTCATTCTCCAATTTTCAACTTTTTGAGGCACAAGGCCTTTGCGTCTGTTTTAAGATGGGAAAGCATTTTATTATGTCTAAATGCCTTCTGCCTTTGATCCTTTTTTTAAAAAAATAATTTCTTGTCTTGTAATATCTAGGCATTAATAAACAACGAGCCAGCAATAATACTAATCACAAACAACATGCAGCCCAGTAAGAACGGTAAAATCAGATAAATAATTACAATGTAGTAGCACCTTATCTTTGTGTGTGTGTGTGTGTGTGTGTGTGTGTGTGTGTGTGTGTGTGTGTGTTGGCACCTCCTCGCAGGCTGGCAAGCTTCTAGATTGCTGGTGTGATATGGCTGATGGACCAATGGACATTTCTAACCCTTTTTCCTTATGCTATACTTCTGCAAAAAAAAATCTCCTCTTTTCTCCTGCTATTGCACTTAGCATTCCTTGCAATCATGATTATACAGCCAAGTAGCCTGTACATAAATTTTATCCAAGACAACTTTAGTCCCTGAGCTGTTATCATCCCTGTAAACTCTCAAACAGCCCAGTTCCAACTATTCAGAAAGCCCAGTTCAAGCTATTTGGCAAACACTAGCTTTGGGGGCGGGGAGGGGGGGATTGTTGTTGGACCACAGCATGAGAAGAAGGGGGGGGACTCCCCACATGTCACAGTCCCTATCCTGTTCTTAAAAACAAAAAACAGACCCATTAAATGTGATTGTTCATTTACCATAACACATAGTTTGGAACTGCGTGAGGCTATTCTTTCTGTCCATTTAATTTGGATCCCATCTTCTTTTGCCTTCAGTACGTCAGTTGCTGTTGACCAAAGTAAGATATTTTAGAAGGCTTTTGATACTATCTCATCCCACATCCTTCGGCTGCATTCTTAGTGAGGACGTTTGGTTCGTTACTGCAACCTTTGTTTTCTAAGTGAGATTACCAAAGGGCAATCTCTTTTTAAAAACATATTTAAAATGGTATTTACATGTAAAACAATGTTAGTCTTTTTAACACCAAGGGGTGTTTGCTTTATAAAACTGTGCAATTTATTGGTATATGTCTGAGGACAGGAATCAGTAATTTAGCACATGACAACACAACAAAGTTCAGCTCCTTCCAAATTCACCATGAACAGCTTCCATTGTGCTAGTTTTACTCAGTCCAGAAACAGAGCAGTGGGGGAAGCGGGATGGAGGGATTTGTTTGTTGCAAAGGAAAAGAGAGCATGTGGAATGGAGTCGGTTCGAAATTCATATAGAATAAGTGCTCTTACTTTTTAGCCCACAGTTACATCCAATGTTCTACCTTTCTTCACTTAGGAGTAAGAAAGCATCCTATATCGCACAGAATGGGAGACTTGAGGGACTTTGTATGTACGCCTCATTTCTTTTCATCTCTGGGCAGTCAATGCTAGTTTACGTGTCACAGGCCTATAGAGAAACTGATATCACGTCATCTCATTTGCGGAGGACAGTTGGGGTGATTTTCTCTAGGCCAGCTCAATACCTGATGTGCTTTAGGAAAGGAACAGGACCTATAGTTTAGTTAAAGTTAATTATAGCTAAGGGAGTTTATAGAATCAAAGAGTTGGAAGGGTTTTTGGAGGTCATCTAGCCCAACCCCCTGCTCAATACAGGATCCACTGTGCAAGATGCATCTATATTATCCCTGACAAATGGCCATCCAACCTCTACTTAAACACCTCCAGTGAAGGAGAGCCCACCACTTCCCAAAGCCATTTATGTTAGGATATTTCTTATAATATTTAGCCAAATCTGCTTCCTTGCAATGTCTGCCCATTGGTTCTAGTCCTGCCTTTTGGAGCAGCATAGAACATCTTCTGTGGAAGAGCAGTTGAGATTTTTATTTCTGCAAAACATGTAATCAGAAATCAAATAGTTTGGTGACATGATGCTTGTTCAAGTCGCAAATGGTGCTGGCTAATTTTAGAACTTGCACTTCATGGTCTTATGCTCACCCCCTTTTTAGATATTCAGTTATGAAACACAACTAACATTTCTCCGCCACCCACCCACCCATTTCATGCTTTTCTACATGCCTGATATGTTAGAGTAAAACCAAAACTGTTTTCCAGTCATGATGGGGGCAGGGGGACTTTGTGCATGTGTTTGATTTAAATCACAACACCATCGTGATACATGAATAAAATCGAGTTTGCTTCTGCTGCCCTCGTCACCTGCTGCTCTCTGGGTGGTCACTTGGGGGTTCGGGGCCCTGGACCTTGATCCAAAGATCTAGCCTTGGCTGCACCACTGCAAGTAGCACTCATGGCCCTTATATTTGAGACCATGTTCTTTCAACTATTTTGGAAAAGCAAAAAAACTAGGTCGTATGAAATGTACCAAAGACAAGTCTTCCACACAAGTATTCTCTGCATTTATTCTGTTTATTCTGGTTCTTCTAAAACCATGAACATTCATAAGAGAGAAAAGCAAGGTCTGCTCATGGAAAGTGCCTCTACGTGATTTTTTTAAGACTCCCCCTTCTTCTTGGAGCACACACTACCCCATTCAGCAGGGTCCCCTAGTCCTAACGTTTGGAGAAGCTGCAGTGGGGTGGAGGCAGGAGGGAAATCTGCTTTGACCATGCCTAAATCCATATCCAATCCTTATTTTCATAATATACAGCAGCTGGTGCCCTCTAGATGCTTTGGTGCCCTCTAGATGCTTTGGACTTCAACTCCCATTGGTCCTAGCCAGCATGGGCAATGGTCAGGAACGCTGGGAGTGGAAGAGTTCAAAACATTTGGAGGCCACTGGCTGGGGAAGGCTTATAACTAGAATCCTGTTGTAGGGCTCCATCCTAGAGCTCACTAAGGAAGAGCAGAGCAAGCCCATTCTTCTGAACATGTGCTCCTCCCGTGCTCAGGACAGCCAGATCTTCCTCTGATGAATGAGCTGGGCGTGTTCTGATTTTACAGAAATTTTCACTAAGCTGAGAAAAATGGGTCCCTTTCTCACTCCTTCTTGAGGTGGCAGCAAAGCTTTGCTTTTATTGCATTTGTTGTCACAGAGACATAATATTATTCTGCCTTTCTGGCAAAATGTATGATCCCATAGGCGGAAGGGCAGCACTCAAGAGTAAAGCAGGCTGCACCACAATAGAAGCCTTGTGAAGAGAAGTTGCCAAGAAAAGCCTCCGAGGAGAAACAGAAAGTACATTTTTATAACTACAAAGATTTAGCTAATCCTTTTAATTTACAATCTCTACCCCAATCCCTCCAGTTAGTTAGAATCCACAGCAAACTTGAAAAAGTGTGTTTTATTGCTACAATCCCAGCCAAACAAATATGTGTTTTTAACTGGAAAAAGCTGTGTGTCTTTGTGTTTTATGTATATATGTGTAATATTCTTCGCCATGACACATCGAAAGATGAGGAAGTATGTTCCAACAATTTACTCTAGCATAAATCAGATTAAACTGCTGTGAATGGAAAAGAATCATATAAACGAAAGCTAATTATTCTGGCACTATATTGCTAGAGGTTTTTTTTAAAACTGTGTAGGTTGCTAGGGCAATAAAATACATAACATGAGATCTGGAGCATATCTAAACTTTACCCAAGTTTTGTAGTGTCCAGGCCATCTCTGTAAAACATTCTTAAACTAATGTGTGAGACTTCACAAGGCTTTCTTAAAGTGATGCTATTGTTTGCTATGGCAATGAAAGACATAGCATGGGATTTTCAAGCTTCTGAGATACAGCAGTCTATGCATTTTCAATAATATGACACCAGACCAGACATCAGAAACTGGCTATATATGTCAGCCATAAATATTGTCAGACATCAAAATGGCTATATAATATGTGTGTGTGTGTGTGTGTGTGTGTGTGTGTGTGTGTGTGTAAATAAAAGGAATCATGTATGTATATGTAGAAAGGACCCATTTTCACACGACTCAAAGCCAAATACAATACCAAAACAACCTTCCACGTGTGTGGGTTAAGGACTACACACAACAAATGTTATCAAGTTGGCTGCTCTGCTTAGTTAGTGAAGGATGTGCTGAACTCATACAAAAATTTCCAGGTTCAAATTCAAAAGGGGTTCTTTGGTGTAGCCTTGGGCACAGTCTTTTCCTTCAGCTTCAGTTTCACCATTGTGCATGGGGCAAATAGTTTAGAATTAAATTAGAGTCTGAAAGTCTGAGCATTACCACAGAAACCCTTTGGGGGTATAAGAGTGGAGAAGGGGACATCGAGCTGTCACAACAAAAGCTTGGGAAAGGCATGCTGTGATTATCAAATACAAAACAAACTCCAGGAACGAAACAAAACCCAAACTCCAGCTGCTTTCCATGCCTTGAAAAGGAAGCCATATTTAAGGGCCTAAATAAAACGGCCTAAAGCTAGAATCCTGTGTGTGTGTGTTTAGATAGGGGAAAAACCCAACAACTCCCAACATTCCTTAACCAGCCATGCTGGGAGTTGTAGGACCTTTTTTTTTTTTTTTTTTGTCTAAACATGCATAGTACCTCGCCCTAACTTTAGTAATCCAAGATGTCTAAATCAGGGAAGGTCAGAGTTCAGGCTTGTGGGATCTATTTTATGTCTAACTTGAACCCGCAGATCCACCAACCACCAGAGCCTGCTGCAGAATACAAACATTTAGAATTAAAGAACTATGCACATAGAAATTTGTTCTGAGTACAAGAATTGAGCAGAGTTCACAGTCCTTCCACACCAAAATAATAATAATCCTGATTACCTGAAGCTTTCTTCTTTTCATCAGTATAATTTGAGGGCAGGGGTGGGTGGATGAGTCGTTTAGTTGATGCTCTTGGTGAACAACTGGGAGTCAGAAGTCCTTGCTGATCTACTGCAAATCACTTAGAAACCTACCAGTAGATCTAGATCTACATCCTGCCAATCACAGGTAGGGTTGCCATATTCTGGGACATGATGATGATGATGATGATGATGATGATGATGATGATAGGATTTTTTTAAAAAACTGAGCAATATGTAACAGTCTAGAGAAAGAAAGAAAGAAAGAAAGAAAGAAAGAAAGAAAGAAAGAAAGACTTTAGTTATCTAACAGCGCAATCCTATGTGTGTCTACTCAGAAATAAATCCTATTGAGTTAAATAGGGTTTATTCCCTGTCAAGTATGTATAGGATTGCAGCCTAAAGTACTTAAGCATCTGCAAATAAATAATAAACAAAGAACAGTTTAAGGAAACAAACAGAAAACTGACACTAAGGCCTAAAGCAGGATATTGCACTATAAAAGTGGTATGAAAGCAGTATATAAAAGGTAGGAGCCACACCGAGCAAGATATCAAACTATGAAAGTGGTATATGGTATGTGTCAATGGGCCCCAACAGTTGTCAGTGTACTTCAATCCTACTATAAATGTGGCTCCTGCATTTTATATATGGCTGTTATAGTGCGGCGCAAAGTGGTAAGCGGCTGTTACCATCTAGCCGGGGAAAGGTAACTGTGACTGGGGAAGGCAATGGCAAACCACCCTGCTACAAAGTCTGCCAAGAAAACATCAGCAAAAGCAGGCATCCCTCTAGGAGTCAGCAATGACTCAAGTGCTTGCATGAGAGGTTCCTTTCCTTTCCTTATAGTGCAATATCCTGCTTGTTGTAGATTAGGCCCAAATTACATTTCTTCACTAGTTCTCAAAAGCTAGAGAATTCAGTATGGTGACTTACCCCACACTCCAATCGCTCAAGTAGTTACCATAGGATATTAAGGATAGTAATATTAAAAGAAATCTTTTAACCTCAAGGTAGCCGTCTACTTCGGCCTTAGCTAGCCCTAAGGTTTATCCCGGGATCGTCCTGGGGTCATCCCTGCCTTCTGTGCTTTGTTGCAAAGTAATGTTTTTGTAGTTTTCTTTCTTTTTAATTGAGAAATATTTTTCTACGCACATAATACAAGTGTATACAAGGAAAGCTACTTCACGTTTTTGCAAAGCAAAATTTTAAATTAAAACATCAACAGCTGTAAAACCAGACATCTTAAATTCACTGCAACTTACTTCCAAGTAACAGACTTGAGGCTTGCAACCCAAATCCAAGGAGGTGGATTTTTGAAGGGCAATTTTTTGGGAGGGACTTTTCTTTCTCCCCTCCCTCCTTTCCTCTCCTCCCCCCCCCGTTCCCTCAACACCCCCCCCCCAAAACTCTCTTTCTTTCCTCACAAACAACCCAGCGGCTCAGCCTGGCGCTTATCCTAAAGCTCTGACATGGGACTCAGGCAGCCTATGCTGTCGTGTCTTTTCTATGCAGCCGCAGGCACTATAAAGTGTCACGGTGAGTGACTCAGCTGAGTCTGTGGAGGAGCGGTGGCGCTCTGGAAAAGGCGCCAGATTGACATGTCTTTTTCTCTGCTGCTGCTGCTGCTGCTGCTCTGCTGAGCAGACTCAAGGCACCATTTTGGAGGTCAGAATTTCTCTGGCTGGCTGGACCAGAAATCCAGCATTCTTGACTAACCGGCTGGGACATTTTGGAATTGCCTGGAATCCAGGACATTTTGGGTTTTCCGGGACATATGGCAATCCTAATCACAGGTCCAAATATTTTCCAATGGCAGACAAAGCAGGCCATCAAGCCTTTCTGAAACCTACACTGCCATCCTAACCAGAGATGTAAAGCTTTCTTTGTGAGCCCAAGCACAACAGATGGGGTCTTCAGAGAGAAGAGTTGATAATCTCTGGATTAAAAATTCCCTAATTACATACCGATTACAGCTGTATTGTGGGGGCAGAGAAACAGGCAGACACAAGCATGCTATCACTAAGCAAGTACCAGATGGCCTTTAACCTGGAGGTCCTTTTGTCCATTAGGAACAACCCAGAATCACATGATGACTTTCTCTAAAAAAAATAGAGCAGGGGTGGGCAGACCTGGAGCTTGTGAGATCATCAGCTGCTTTATTTTTTACTAGAACCCCAAAGAGCCAGGTGCAAATTGGTGGGGGCACAATGGAGTCAACTACCTACTGCACCCCATACATTGTGCATACAAATATAAGTCTACATCTGAGATGCTATAGATTATTTTAGAACTCAAAATGGCAATTAGAGCTGCACAAAGACCTGGTCAAAGGCAAACAATGATCCCATTTTATAGGTGAGGAACACGAAGGGCAAAAGATAAGCAAATAGCCCAAGGCCAGTTAATGGCAAAGATGTTTTTAAACGTTAAATTTTACTTGCCATTCCTCTGATCTACCTTCTGCCTGCCCCTGCTTTACATCATAAACACAGTTTGGGAACTATCAGGGGAAAAGCTTAAGTCCTAATGTGTTCTCCCTGCTTTTGTACAAGAGGTTAGTGAGTCAGCTCATACATCATTCATTCTATGCGTAAATAACAGGACTTATTCTTCTCAGTTAATTGCATGCTGGGCCTTCAAAATGTGTAAGACACAACCTGTCTCCCACCCTTAGAACAGACATTCTTTCCGGAGGCACATTCCAACCCAGGCTTTGAGTCTCTGAACGCTTCTCCAGTTCTATGCAGAATTTCTCATGTCTTCTCAATAACTGGGGAGGAAAGGCATTTTGAGATGCCTATGGCATTTTGCTGAAAGTCATTAATCACAAATTGCAAACCGCAACAATCGTCCCCCTCCCCCGCAAGTCAAGAGACTTAAGCATTATTTGTTGTGGTTATAGCCCACTCCATCATACCACAGGTTTTAATGCCAACCTTAAGAACTACACGTATCATAACCAAGAGAAGAACAGACCAAAACATGATAGATTCTAAAACACAACCTATTGTTTCCTCGTGATATGGCTACTCAGGGCTGGGGTGCGTGGGTGGGTGGGGGTGGTAGTGGGCCTACAATTTTAAGGGTCTACTCAATGGTGCAAGAACATTTGAATGGATTAGCAGTTTTGAACATTAACATTGACAAGGCAAATGTCTTGAATATACATCTTGAATAAAAAGTGCTTGCCATTACCTTTTTAATAAATTGTTCTAGTTCATATGTATTTAGAACTGATTAAAAACATTTAATGAGCAGTTTGAAATGGGGCCCACATTTCCCATCTGGTCCGGGCCTATTACCAGCTTTGCCCGGCTGTTGTCCCTCAACCAGGGATTTAAAGGCCCGCTTCCCCGGCACGTTAATAGCCAATCAAACACACGAGGCTGGAGAATACACTTAATCCATTTACTTCCGATACTGCAGTATGGGGGTGCTCTCCGGTTCCACAAGATGGAGGCACCCAGAACAAAGGAATCTCACAGTATATATAGGCCCTGACTACAAGAGGGTGTTAGTCTCTTTCTAACCCTTCTATTGGTCAGTTCTGGATTAGCAAGTTAAGTTACATTCAATTTTCAAGTTAAGGTGCACAATGTCAACGAGTCATAGGTTACATTCGATGCTCTATTGGTTGAAAGTTTTTCCCTTTGTCTGATGTCCACCATTAAGGAATGCAAATCTGGCACATAGCCACATGTAGCCACCCTTTGGCAGAGAAGCCATCTTTAACCCTTGGCACATTACATTCATCAGAGAGATGAAACTAAGAATATCTGTGTATGTGCTGGCATGATTTATAGATCTTACTGCCACAACATGTGCTGATGATCATTGGCTTGGATGGTTTTCAAAGATGATACAAATCCATGGAGGATAAGTCTATATCAAGGATAGCTGCATACAGTGTCCAGGTTCAGAGGCACTATGCCGCTGAATACCAGCTACTGGGGAATCTCCATGACCAAGAAACTGGAGGTAATGGCTCAAGGGAGCTGTTATTCCAGCAAATGTCCAGAGGAGAGCCTTATATGCTTATTGCCAGCTCCTCTTCTTTCTTGAGGCTTATCTACACCTGCAGCCCTTTAGGGAGTGGGGAGGGACGATCACAGAGTTTTCCACTTCCAGGATCATCCCTCAGGGCCACACTTCAGCAAGTTGTCCCAGAAGTAAAGAGGGATGGTCCAGGAAGACCTTTTTTTAAAAGAGAGAGAGAGAGAGAGAGAGAGAGAGAGAGAGAGAATTGCACAATTGTGCAGACGAGATCTTGTGCAAAGGTGAGGTGTGTTGTTGTTTTTTTTAAAAAACAAAAACCAACAGACTTGGCACTGGAAGACACCAAGCGCCATCCCAAAGATGGCAAAAATGATCTCCCCCAATGCCCATGGACTCCCCCCGCATGCCTGTTTCCTGAGCCCTGCTACTTGTGAGGAAGAGGGAGGACCCCAGGAGGAAGAGCCACACCTCCCGCGGAGCAGGGGATGGTCCCGAGGCGGCAGAAAAAACAGGGGAAAAGAAGTCCCAGCTATCCCAGGAGAACTGAGTACTCGTCCCCTGTTCACCCTGGGATCAGCTGTGTGTCATTAGAGATAACAGCATGATAATGGCAGGTGTAGAGTAGGCCTTGGTCTTTCCTTTCAGTTGGAAGGTCTAAGTATGCATCTAATGATTAGATTCTTTACTCCAGGCTGGTACACACTTGATGACTCACAACTGAGTCATCACAACTCACAATAGTACAAAGATGAAAACCAATGAAAACCATGATGCCTAAGGTGAGGCAATTGTGAACTGCCCAGAGAGCTTTGGCTATTGGGCCATATAGAAATTAAATAAATAAAATATATTTATAGAAGACAAATATTCTCTTTCTTTGTAACGCAAAATGGTACTTTTGTAGTTTGTTAATTTTAATAAAAAAATATTTAAGGAAAAAAACCAAATTCAATAAATAAATAAAGTAAATAATAAATACATAAATAAATGTGAATGGATTTCTAACATGGCCATTCGCCTTTGGATTCTATAGTCATCAAGTGATGGAAATACATTGGAAAGAACTAGCATATACGCTGTATATCAGGGGTCCCCAACCTTTTTGGACCCATGGGCACATTTAGGAATTTGAGAAACTGCTGTAGCACCACAAAATGGCTCCTATGGAGGATACAGCTAGTCACATAATGGTTGCCATGGGTGCCTGGCTAGTCAAAAGTGAGCTAAAGTGGTGGTGGGGGGGAGAAATAATGAGGTTGGGAGGGAGAAACTTTGAGGTGAAGAGGTGGAGAGAGAAATAGTGAAGCTAGAGGCTGGGAGGGAGGGAGAAATAACAAGGTAAAGGAGAGAGAAAGAGCAAGGCTAGAAAGGGAGAGAAAGAAGAAGGCTTGGGATGGGGAAGGGAGAGAAATAGTGAGGAAAGGGGTTGCAGGGAAAGAAATAATGCGGCTAGGGACTACTTAAGAGCTTTCAAGTTTAATCTCTTTCCCTTCAAAAATGACAGAGCTGTAAGCATTTTGGTTTCCCATAGGCTGTGATAGGGTGGTTATCCAAAAACAGAATGGTTCTACGACGGTTAATCCGACAGGATGGAGAGACAGAGCCACTCCGGAAATCGGAGCAGAGAATCTCCTTATCGGAGTGCTGCTCTGATTTTAGGAGCGGAGCAGACCCCCTCTGCACACCCCAATTATTTAGTGATCTCAATGGAAGCACACAATAGATGGACCGCTGACATATCCTGTAATGGTTAATAATCACATTATATGTGAGGCTGGGAGGGAGCCCAAATATGTGATTTTTCAAATACATACTGTATATGATTATGAAGGCTACACCTGTGGATATAGCATGGAATGGAAATAAGTCATCTGCTGTTTATTCCACAGTAGTACCCTGGCCATTCACAGGCCATTTGCGGGATTTCTCTGGGTCAAGTTGTTGATTGATTGCAGCCTGGAACTTGGCATAACATGCAAATGTTGGGTGCTGTTATAGGAAATACAGAAAATTGAATAGGGTAATGTAATTTGTAGTGCATTAGTAATTAGTTGGTAGTATCTGAGTAAAAGAGAACCTGTTATAGAACGTCTCTGTGATGAAAGAGAATTTGTTTCAAATTCTATTGTTCTATTGTTTCAAATTCAAATTCTATTGTACTCTATAGTTGTAAGAAAATGCTAGTGACACCCTATGCTCATGCTTACACTATCTAATATCAAAATCCTTTTTTACTTATAGTAAGCTCGTGGTTCTTGCGAGAGTTTCTTTATAGTTTAAAACAGGGGTGTTGAACCTGAGGTCCATGGGCCAAATCAGGCCTGCTTGGGGTCTCAGTCTGGCTTTCCAGGGTTCTCCGGATGACCACACCACCATCCCCTGGTTCACCCTTTCCCCCCCCCACTGATTGGTTTGTGCGTCTCCCCCACACCCATTCTAAGAGGTTGACATGCTTCTACAGCTTAGTTGCCATAAGAGCTGAACTGAAAGCAGTTTAACTGACTCACAAACAGTACTATATTTTCCTGTGTAATTGGGTAATTGCTTTAAAACCTGCTTAATATTTTCTTATGTACACAAGAAGTTGCCTTGTACTTAGCAGGCCACTGGTCAACCTAGACCAGTAGTATCAATTCTTGACTCTCCAAGGTCTCAGCCAAGGATGTTTCTCAGCTTTATGACTTGAGCTTCTTTTAACTGGAGATGTCAGGGTCAAGAAAGATTGTCTGTGTGCAAGAATTGCGTACTCTACCCTGTGCGTATTTGTTATGCATAAGCTAGAATGCTTTTATGTGCCCTTGAAACAAATAAGTAGTAAAGAAAATGTTCAAGTAATTATCCCAAACAGACTCTATCTAAAACATTTTTTATTAGAGGTTAGCAAAGCCTCTTTCTCTACACCAAGCAGGATACGACACTTTGAAAACAGTTTGAAAACTGTATATGGAGTGTATCCTGGCCCCCGACAGTTGTCACTGCTGTTATAAACCGTTTTAAAGCAGCAGTGTAGATCCTGCCTGTGCTTACACTGTCCTTTTCTAGAGCACACATTGTTTTCAAGAGCTCTTCTAGACAAACCTGGCATATATGGTGTTTTTATTCATGTTATGTAACTTTGGAGAAAAGGAATTCAATGAGGGAGATATAAAGCTTCCAAGAAACTTCATTTAAGCCCATAGGAATGACAATCTCTACCAAATATTTATGTTGCAAAACCCTCAGCCTGTGCTAGTTAAATAGCATGAATTCCATTGTATATGAAAAGGGGACCCTTGTACGTGAACAGCTCACCCATTATTTCACTCTAAATCAACATTGGAAAAACTGCAACTTCATCACTGACCATTGCTGTGAACAGTTATTCAACTATTCTCTATATTGGCTGGGGGAAAAGGCTGTATCAGAGCATGCTCGTATATTTTAAGAGTCGTTTCATCTTTTAGACGGCAATCCTGTGCGCACACACCAGGGAGTACATTCCATTGAATGGAACTCAGCGGGGCTTTTTTTCTGAGTAGACATGCATGGGATTGCAATAATAATAATATAATAATAATAATAATAATAATAATAATAATAATAATAAATATTTATTTATTTATTACCTGCCTGTCCCTTTGCATCTAGGCGGGGAACAACATTAGTACAACAATACAGTATAAATCAGATACATAAAATTAATTAAAAGAACATATAAAACCAATACAACATCAAAATAACAATCAACACATCTGGGTAGGCCTGCCGGAGAAGGCTAGTCTTTAAAGTTGTCTTAAATTCAGAGAGAGAGTTAAATTGACGAATCTCCTCCGGCAGGCCATTTCACAGTCTGGGGTGACAGAAGAAAAGCTCTTCTAGGTAACAGTTGTCAGCCTAGTTTTGGCTGACTGAAGTAAGTTCTCTCCAGAGGACCTGAGTGTATGGGGTGGGCTGTATGGGAGAAGGCGATCCCGCAGGTAACCTGGACCCAAACCATGTAGGGCTTTAAAGGTAATGACCAACACTTTGTACTTTGTCCGGAAACTAATTGGCAGTCAGTGGAGTGGTTTTAATGTTGGGGTAATATGCTCACCCCTAGATGTACTGGTGACCAACCTGGCTGCCATATTTTGAACTAGTTGAAGTTTCCAAACTAGGTACAATGGTAGCTCTATGTAGAGCGCATTGCAGAAGTCAAGCCTTGAGGTTACCAGCATGTGCACTACTGTCTTTAGGTCTTCCAACTCTAGGAAAGGGTGCAGCTGGCACAACAACTGAAGCTGATAGCAGGCACTCATGGCTGTTGCATCTATCTGGGCTGTCATTTGGAGCGCCAGATCCAGGAGCACCCCCAAGCTGTGAATGCAGTCTTTCAGGGGGGATGTAGCCCCATCCAGAACTAGTTGACACACCTCCAAACCCAGGTCTTGGCCCTTGACAGCCGGCGAGGAGGTCTGTGGGTGGTGGTGGCGGCGGTGGCAAGGACGCCTCTTTCTCGTCTCTTCTCCAGGCAAGTTACACGATCGCTTTGGGGCCGCACTGGGGTCGCTTAGAAGCGGTCTCGGTACGACGTGCGGATTCCCCCCCAGGTTTGTTCAGCCCTTCAAACAGGGGACATCTTCAAGTAGAGTATTGTTCTCTGCTCACTCTTAACCAGAGGACTGTCCTTTGTAAAGTAGGACACTTAGCCACCCTAGGTATTGTGGACTGTGTGTGCTTAGGTCTCCATCTCTTCAGGCAAAGAAAGGAAAAACATACCCTCCAACATCCCACAGATGAAAGTAGGAGTACTATTGTTTGTAACACTCCATTTCATTCATACCTAAGATACTCTCCCAGATCTTCCCCCATTTTGATACCCATTGCTGAAGGTTCTGTTCATGGAATAATGGGCTCAAGTTACAGGAAGCCAGATTCCGGCTGGAAATCAGAAAAAACTTCCTGACTGTTAGAGCAGTACGGCAATGGAACCAATGACGTAGGGAGGTTGTGGGCTCTCTCACACGAGAGGCCTTTAATATGCAGCTGGACAGCCATCTGTCAGGTATGCTTTAAGGTGAATTCCTGCATTGAGCAAGGGGTTCAACTTGATGGCTTTATAGGCCCCTTCCAACTCTACTATTGTATGATTCTATGATACGTTGCATGCTGTGCTGGGTTCACTCAACAATCACAATTTGTCCAGTCAGTGGTGCCGTTAGGGTTGCACTCAGCAGAATGAGCAGGAGGGCCCCTTAAATGAAGCAGGGTTGGCTTACCACATTATGAAGTGAGAGAAGTAATGCAGATCACCATCTAAAGAGAGGGTGGGGTTTAAGACCATTAAATCCAAAGTCTAAAATTATCTAACCATGCCATGAAATATATTCTAAGGCATTTTGAAAAATCAATAAGGAAGTTGCCATTTTGGTTGAAGGTCTGTTAGAAAAACTGAACCGAACCACAACCTGTTATTAAAAGTTTGAAATGAACCTCACCCACATGTGAAATGTCAGGCTGTGTGCTACACTGCACTTTATGATTCACTTCTGTGAATTTGCAAGCACTAGATGCGTATGCACATGCACTCCAACTCAGAGATTTAGGGTGCTTCCAGATGAAGCTTTTATTGTTCAATCACACTGCATCATTCACAGAATTCTACAGGGGCTCCAAACATCGTTATCTTCAATTTGTAAATCTATGAAAAGTTTGCTCTTGTCTTTTTTCTAATAACCCATTAAGGAGGGAACAATGGGATTGCTGCACAATGCCTTTTGACTGGTAGTGCTAAGAGGTGTGCAACATCAGCCCCTGCAACTGACAGGCCTTATGAAGCCCCCAGCTTGGCTAGGGCTAAATACTAGGATTTAGGAGGTTACAACAACTGGGACTGTTTAGCTTGCGGGCAGGGAGCGTTTAAGGGGAGACATGATAAAAATGTACATGGTGTGGAGAATGTGGATAGGGAGACATCTCTCCATCTCTCATAATACTAGGACCCTGGGTCATCCCATGAAGCTGACTGGTGGAAGATTCAGGTCAGATAAAAGTAAGTACTTCTTCACACAGCGCATAGTTAAACTATGGAATTCACTATCACAAGATGTAGTATCAGAGGTAGTATGCCTATGTACACCAGTTGCTGGGGAACTTGGGCGGGAAGGAGCTGTTGCACTCATGTCCTGCTCGTGGGCTTCCCACAGGTAGCTGGATGGCGACTGTGTGAACATAATGCTGGACTAGAGGGACTCTTGCTCTAATCCAGCCTGGCTCTTAGGTTCTTGTATAGTATCCTAGCCTTCTGCTTTTTCCTAGAACAGTACCTGTTTCTCACTGTGGCACCAGTGCCAAGCCACTGATCCAATGAACATTCAGCTGGTGAACAAATCTTACAGATTCAGGTATGTTCGCACATAACCCCAGCCTGGCTGTGACAGAAACAACGGGCATAATTTTGGAGTAGGGTGGGGGGGAATCTGCCCAAATTAATTTATGTTGAGAATGTTCCACCCTGATGGCTTTTCTGAATTTGTGCCAGCAAATTTCAAGCTAAAATCCACAGGAAGTTTTCTTAAGATCTTTGCTGTTGGTATGCACAACCTCATATTGAACTTGCCTGGGAGAAGCTTAGAATGCCAGACACCCTATGGATTTTAGCAGCAAAGGAGGCTATTTGAGTAATCCCCAAGAATAAATGTTCGTACATTGGGTGATGTGTTTGTCACTGCTAGTAGTGAGCTTCAGGGTTATTCACTGTTCCTGTCCTCCTGATTAGGTTATTTCTGCTGACAGAGTTTTTCTTTACAATCCATCCCCTAGTGTTATTTGGCAGACATTAGAAAGGAATGAGGCCAAGAGCAAATGAATGCAGTATAGACATGAATGCTAACCTTAAATATATCAAGTATATAAGCAGGCATTAAGTCGCTATCAGTTGTGATTGTGAATGGAGCGTCTGTGATGGGTTCTTGCTTTTGTTGTGTTGCTTCTTGCATCCTGCTCAGAAGCTTTTGTGCATTGCATTGGCACAATACTCGAACAGCTTCTTCAAATGCCCAAAGACTTTGAGCTCGTTCATTTCATCCCTGCAGTTCCTCCTGTTAAATCCTGGAGCCTCGCTGTCTTAGGTGATTGATGAAGGCAGACAGCTTCCTTTTGCTAGCATAATCAGCAGCCACTGAATACTCTCTACAAGTGTACATTTCCTTTAAGAATCCATTCATTTGATGTAAATTCATCCAAGTGTTCAGACTCCAACTTTGTTTTTCCAACAATACAAATGAATGAGCTGGATGAGTAAACAGTTGGGTCTCTGCGAAGAGACTCCATTTAAATATACCAAATTAAATATGCTGGTTTTTTTTTTTATTGCGTTGGACATTTAATGTTTTTTGTTCACTTCTCTGAAACACTTTTTAAATAAATAAATAATAAAATCCACATTCTCCTGTAAGAAATAATATTTCTTCCATTTCTTTCCTGTCCCTGTAGGATTCCCACAGGGCTCTGATCATAGCCCACTACTTTCCATACTTCTACACTCTCCCCAGAGATCTTGTTAATCCATACTGCTCTTACTACCACTTTGTGCTGATGATTCCAAAATCCATTTTTCCGTTCGTGTGCTCTCTGCCCTTTTGTTCAAATCTGTCTCACATTTTCAGATCTTGGTTAGGTTTTCCACTATATAAAGTGTCATGTGGGTAAGAAATATGGAATAAGGTTCATAAATCAAAGCATGGGTACATGGTGTGCATGCTGACATTCTGGATAAGTAGCAGTTTGGGATAAGAGGGCTGCACTTCAATGAGTGTCTCCAGCACCTGAAACAAAAACAGTAGAGAAAGTGTTTTAAAACAATAAAAAAATCTGAGATTCAGTGCATAACATTTAGAACATCTGTTTTTCCTGAGATGCCGTATGCTGTTTTAGAACATAAAGAACTAAAACATATTTTCATCTGTTATTACTTTGCCCAGCAGCAGTTGTTCCTCAAAACAAACTTCTGCCAATATCTAGGTTCATTTCATGGCCAAAGTATGTCTCTCTGTAGAGTTTTCTTTGCACGTTTCTTCTTTCAAGTGCATGGCATTTAAAAAAACAAAAACAAAATCCCAAATGCTAAACATACGATTCTGTTCCTTTCCAGGGGCTGTGATACTTTGAAATTTGCTTTTAGAGACAATCTGTCAAACAATGAAAGCGGGATCAGATTTATTTTTCATGCCTTTGGTTGAAATCAGTTATATACAACCCGTTACTTAAAGATCTGATTCGCATGACATTACAATTTACCAATCACCCTTGCTCATTTCCGTACCTTTACGTTGTAACTTGCGTATCTTCACCCATCCTCCTCACTTCCGGCTCTGCCTTGAAATTTGCATGTCTTGTTGCTCTGTAACCCATGTTTATATCTGACAGCTAACAATGGAGACCAGTGGAGGGAAGCCACAAACACGAGGTGGTGGAGGGGAGCGGAAAGCAGCTGGCGGCTGCAGGAGAAAGGGCTTTTCAGGCGGGTGTAATTGGTAATAAGTGAACCAACCTTTAAAAAGTAGGTGTTCACTAGCAAGGCAAGCCCTGAAGTGGAAGATGAAATTGACAAGGAGATTGACAAGATGTGGAAATTGGTATGCTGGCATAAATAGCAGACAGGCAGTCTTGCACAATTGCACAAGACCCCTGCCTTTAAAAAGAAAAGAAAAACATGTGACCGTGTTCACAAGGGCTCACAAAATTAATTCCATTTGGTGATCTGATGGGTGGGAATTTCCCTCAATATCTGGCAACACCACTGGAATTGCCGGATACCAAAAGGGTTGCAGAAAGGGTACTGACATAGGAACCCTATGGTCCTGACACAGGACCAAAGAAATGGGAAATTCTGCCACAAAGGCACTTGGGATACATGCCAGGTGTATCCCAGGAGTACTGACAGAGACTGAAAAGTGGGAGGGAGGCATGAAAAGCCACAGTGAGCCCAATTATCTGTCTGTTAGCAAGTGAATAACCAATCCATGGTGGCTTTTTTTCTCAGGATGGCTTAGTGTGATGTGTGAACCTGCGCATAGTCTCTTGGTTCACCATAAAATATTCTAGCTTACATTGCTAGCCCAAATAATACTTTGAAAATTTAATCAGGCAGAATGACTATGTGAACATGACAGATAAAGATTTTTTAAAATCATTCCTACTCCATGTCTTTATATGACACAAGCTGGTGTTCATCTGTGGTGAGAGGTGAGCACAAATCCTGTGTTGGAAGAGAAGTTGATTGTGAGCTTATATAAAAACAAGAACTTGGAAAAATGTGTGGATAAGAGCCCATGTCTTTCAGAACTGAGTTTTGTCTTATGTACAACAATTTCTTGCAGGTAAAGGGCTGGGGTAGAAGTACTCTGGCCTTATAATAATGGAGGGCACACGTAGTATGCAGGGTGGGGGGACATGTAAGGGAAGCATGTAGCACATGCTCTGCACTCAGAAGGTTCCAGGTTCAATCCCTAGCATCTCCAGCTAAAAAGGATGAGGTGATGGGAAATACCTGTACCTGAGGCCTGGAAAGCTGCTGCCTCTATCAAAGCAGTCAACACTGAGCTAGATGGACAAATAGGCTGACCTTGTATAAGTCAGCTTCCTGTGTTCCTAATATATCAGGACAGGTGTAGCATGGTCCCAGGGCATAGCCTGGAGACGACATTGCTGTAGCAACATTGCTGAAGGTAAGCAGGTCTGGGTCCGCTCAATGCCTAGACTGGAGAACACCTGGGAATCCAGGTGTTGAGTTTTATGGAAGAAAAATGGGATATAAATGTAAGCTTGTGCATCAAAAATATAGAAACCCAAACCCAGCAACACAGCTAATTACATCAAAAACTAAGTCAAAGAAGCAGAACTACTAATAGACAGCAGCCATCAAGAAAATGTCAGAGGAAAATAAATACCTTTTACTTTCGATCTGAAAGAAAATAGAGATTGCACTAACTGAATTTCTCTGTGGACAGTGTCCCAAAGTTGGAGCACTATAGCTGAGAAGGTCCCGGGTACTTGGAGAAGGGCTTCCATTGAAGACTGCAGTGAGTAGACACATCCATATGGGAGGAGACAGTATTTTGAATGCCGCAGTCCTGAACCATTTAGGCCTTTGAAGGTCATAACCAATATCATTATATTAATGCTGTTATACAGTGATAATTTGTAGTGAAAACTTGTAGAGCATACAAGGAACGTTTCTAATGGAACTTAGTGCAATCCTATACTTGTCTACTCAGGAGTAAGGGTCATTGAATTCAATGGGGATTACTTCCAGGTAAGTGGATATAGGTTTGTAGTTTAAAAGTCCTTTTTCCGTAATGACATTTATATAATACTTTCTCCCACAAAATCTGCAGCCTCATCTCACTGCTGGTCTTTTGGAAGCAGGTCAAAGCCATTCTATTCCAACAGGCCTTCGGAGAATAATTTTAATTCAGTTTTTGCACTGACTGTTCTCTATAAGCTCTTAATAGTCTCTCTCTCTCTCTCTCTCTCTCTCTCTCTCGAGAGAGAGAGAGAGAGAGAGAGAGAGAGAGAGAGCATTTAAATTCTTTTAGATGTAATTGTTTTTAGTATTTGTTTTCATTTGTGGATCCATTGGGTGAAAAGGTGTAGTAGAAGTGAATGAAATAAATTACTCCCGAAACAAAAACTTTTAAAAGTTTAGGAATATCTATACTATCATTTATTATATCTTAATTTACATGTATTGTGGCATATTGTAATGTATATTGCTAGTATTGGGTAATATTGCCTTCCGAGCATAAAATGCATTCAACAAGTTATTTATGTACAACTGTGTAAATAACTATGATTTCTTAGGAATGTCATTTCGTTTCTAAAGAAACAGATGTTAATGTAAGATTAAAGCCCCACGCTCTAACCTGGTGATCCTTGACCAGCTGGGATCCAGACATTATTATACCCTTGAATTCTTTGCTGAGTTAAACCCTTAAGCTACAAAATAAATGTGATCTTCGCTTGGGTGGGCCACAGCATAATTACTGCTGTTACTCGAAGAAATGTAAAGTATATCAGATTAAAACCTGGCAGTCTCTTTGGAAAGGCCAAAATGGATTCTGGAGACTGCCTGTATTTTGTCACCAACATAACCCTTTCTAGGGTGAATCCAAGTGGTGCAGAAAATGGGAGCAGCATTTGATGGACTTTCCCCTTGTGCCAATGGAGGGGGGCATCTTGTCTTCTTTTACAGAGGACAGTTCTCTATTTGAAGGGCTGCAAGGAGAGTGCCCTCTATTTTGATGGCATCCTCTATTTGAAGCACTGTCCTGTTTAAGTCCAGTATAAAGATAAAGAATAATCCAAAGTAAGAGCTGAGCCTTGAAGTTGCCCATTGATAACACCCAAACAGCAGATTGAGCAAGGCACACAGTGACCTGATCACAGAGTTTGACACTGAGCCCATTCACATGATTGAAATAAACCATCATGGCCTTAGGTAGCCATACTAACAGTTAGATGGGGTGGGAGGAAGAATCAGGGCCAAGGGAAGCCATGTGGGGGCAGCCTAAGGGGGTTGTCCAGCAGCTCCTTTCTACAGGCTTGGGCCCTTCACATGAGTAATGCTTAACTGGGGACTGCATGTGTGTGTGTGTGTGTGTGTGTGTGTGTGTGTGTGTGTGTAATGAAGAAACATTGATTGTTGATCTGTTATCAAAGCAAATAGACTGTGTGGTGTGTCAGAGTTTTCCACTCCTTTATTTCAAAGGGAACCTAGATGATTTCTGCAAAGAAAAGAGGAAAACATGGAAGAAGAAAAGACGATTTGCTGGGATTGGAACAATACTCAATAGTGCTTCCGAAGTACAGCCATATCTACCCCTATAAAAAGACATCAGTTCGTCCAGGGATTTTTAGTTTTCCTTGAAGATAAAAGTTAAGTTTTCTAAAATTGTATTAAATTTAATTTGTAATTAAGACTTTTCTGACTTGGAGGGGCCGAAACAGGGATTTCCCCAGATTTGAAGACGTCTGCTCAGGAACTGTTTAAAAAAAGATCTTGTTCTAGCTCACCCAATTTTTTGTGTATTTTCTGATTTCTTGAAGCAAGAATTAACCCACCCTTTTCTAGCTATGAGAGAACACCAACTGAATGAACAATTTACTGTGGACAGAAGTAGCAGCACAAGACGTATAGCAGCAGAAAGGGTATGTTCGTTATCGGTAATGTTATTCTTTTTAACAAACCATGAATAATATGGAGGACTGGACTTCTGTTGGCCCTACTTTTTAGAAGAGGAAAGATATAATTGTAATATCTTTCCCATTGTAATGTCTCTTTATTGCATTTTCAATAGATGATCTATGAAGCTAGCTATATATCAGCTATGCCAATTGGGTTATTCTCTCATTACATGTCTTCTGTGTACAATTACAAAAGAGTATTGTCTCCAGATCCACCAGAAAGCCATTTTAATAAAATTTCCCATTGGTGTGGTAGCAGAGAAAACAGGAATTTCCTCACTAAGGACATGCTTTTCCATGTCATTGGTTTGGGATGAATAAGGCATGCAGTTTTTCTTCTCTATTATTTTTCTTATTTATTTTAATATCCCACCATTTGTCCAAGCAGTTCAGTTATTTTACATAACTATGAGATGGTGAGAAAGAAAGTGTGGTGTAGCAGAGAGAGTTGGACCAGGGCTGGGAAAACCTGGTCTCAGTTCCACTACTCAACCATATTCAGTTCCACTGTTCACTGGGTGGCCACCGAGAAGGTCACAGTGTCTCAGCCTAACCTACCTCACAGGGTTGTTGTGAAGATAAAAATGTATGTGAGGGGAACCATATGCCACCCCAAGATCCATGAAGGAAGGGCTGGATTCAAATTAAAGGAAGAGCCATAATAAAGAAATAATGGCCTTGCAAGTTCTTAATCACCTTCTCATTTAGGGTGCTTCCAGGTGCGACTTTTATTGTGCAATCACTCTGCCTCATTCATGGAATTTTAGGCTGGCAGGTCCAGATGACAGCAACTCCTACTTGTAACCCTCTCAACTTTTCCCAGCGCTTCTTCCATCTTTTTTCTCACAAAAGAAAATGTATTAAGGAAGAAAAGATGGAATAGCTGCACGATGCCTTCCACTTGGCAGCATTCAGTCCCCTTCATCTGGAAGCACTCTTAATCCCTTTGAAAAAATATTTTAAAAATGAGCAAAACAAATTCTAAGCATCATTAGTTACCCAATATTGATTTATTCTGCTTCTTTGAGAACAAAGATAAAGAGCAATTGGATTGGTGTAAAGCAGGATGTAAAAAAACACTAAAAAAAAAAGATTTAGCCTCTATGTGTGCTATTGATCAGAGAAATGGTACATGTCAAACAGTAAGAACAATACAGTGGCCATGGCTCTGAAAGCAGTTGTTTGTGTGCAATCACAAAAATATGTTATCCCTCCAGCACCTGGAACATCATCTGGACCCTATGAAACATTACAGAGACACAAAGAATCATAGAGGAGAAAACTGGCCCTCAGTCTCTATAAATAACTCTCTTGCCCAATGTAAAATAAGGCTTAAAACTTATTCATCACAATAATGAACTGGATTTATTGCACCATAGCATTCCCATTCTGTTTCCACTGAGGTTACCTGCATCTCTAGGTTGCGATACTATTAATAAATCATTGCACAGTGTAAGGATTATAATTCTGAGCTGAAACATCAGCTGAAGGGCCTTGCTAGACCTACCTGGGAATCCGTGCTGGAGGAGGGGTCAGGGCCGGTGCCAGACTATTTTGCGCCCTAGGCAAGGTGAGCTACTTTCACACACACCCCTCCAAAAAATGCCAACTTTGATTTTTAAGAACATATGTTTCCTGGAAAAAAGAAGAAGCACAAAACTTGAAACTGCTAAATTTATTTTAAAGTGCAAGAAATATGTCATGCCAATTATAGCAAACAAATTGGAAAGGAATGTCTATGGGTCTAAAATGCATTAT